>NC_091437.1:58973578-59297494 GCF_964237555.1 Oryctolagus cuniculus | reverse complement strand
CCCCTGGCTGCATGCTGCTCCCGCTGCGTTTCCTTCTTCCTCTTCAGGTGGGAGCCATGTTCGACCATCACCTCCAGCTCTTCACTTGGACGCTGCCCTTGGCCTTGGCCCTGTCCCTCGGCTTAGAAGGGCTCCCCAGCGTAGTCCTCTCTCTGTACTCTGGGGCGGGTGGGATCGTTTCCTGGCTCTCCTGCGGGACCCAGAATCTGCGGGTGTTCCAGCCCCTTCTAGGAAGTGGGGAAGGTTTGCATATAACTTATTTACATCCTCCCGTACCCTTGAAGTCATCTCTAGATGACTTATAGTCCCCGATATGATGGAAACGCCGTGTAAACAGTCGCTACACTGCATTGTTCAGGGAATGAAAACAAGAAAAATGTCTGTACGTGTTCAGTACAGGTGAGATTTTTTAAAAGTATGTTTACAATTTGTTTGAGAGGGAGATAACATACACACAGAGAGACACAGAGAGAGAGAGAGAGAGAGAGCTAGTTCCTATCTCCTGGTTGACTCCCCAGACGTCTGTGATGGCCAGGACTGAGACTGAAGTCAGGAGCTAGGAACCCAATCCACGTCTCCCACATGGGAGACAAGAACCCAACAACCTCAGCCATCACTGCCGCCTCCTCCAGGCAGCATTCAGGAAGCCGGAGTTAGGAGTTAACCCCAGATGCTCTGAGATGGGATACAGGTGTCCACACCGGAGTGTTAACCCCTAGGCTACACTCTTACCTCTTTTTCTGAATATTTTGATCCACAGAGGGCCCCTGTCCTCACAGCCACTTCACTCTGTCTCAGAACAACGCCTCTAACACTTTCTAGATTTTTCTCTTCCTTCCTCCCTCTCTCTCTCTCTCTCTTTCTTTTTTGGTTTGTTTGTTCTTATTAGAGCAAGAGTTGCCCCATCCCCAGAGTCGTGTGCCGCACACAGCAGGGGCTCCACCAGCACGGACACAGCGGTGGGTAAGCAGGGGTGCGGGACCTCGCGTCCAGGCATCCGCCCAGAGCCTCTCTGGAAACAGCTGGGAGATTTGAGGTCCTCCAGCCCAGCAGGCCCGGCAGCTGAAACCAAACAAGCAGATGGGATTAGTCACCGTGGGAGCCTGGCAACGCTGGCACCGGGCGCGCTCCGCGTCCAAACACAGCACAACACTGTGCACCCTGCCGTCGCCAGGGGCCCAGGTGGCAGCGCTGGCGTCGGGAGGCGGGCGGCGGCCGAGCCGTGGGGGCCCCGGGGTGGGGGCTGCGGGCCCGGGGTACGGCCACAGCCCCTGGGGCCGGGCAGTGGTGACGGACGCGGAGGCTGCTTGAGGACAGAGCGGGTGTTGAGAACGGTAGCTTTGAAGAGAACTCAAAGCTGCTGAAAACTAAAAATTCCACTCCTAAACCGTGGCAGATCACTCGGTTGTGCAATCAGTTCCGTGACCTTCTGCGTGCTTGAAAGGGGAAATTCTCTGCTTGCTTGCTTTTTTGCTTTATAACGCTTTATTGAAATATAATTCACTCACCGCATTATTCACCCATGTGAAATGTACCACTCGGTGGTTTTCAGTTAGGTCGCAGCTGCACAGCTGTCACCACAATCAGCCTTGGGAATCAGTTTCCTCCAACCCCAAACAGGGGCCCCTGGCGGTGGGCGGTCGCTCCCATCCCCCTCACCGCCACTCCAGGCAGCTACTTTTGGTGGACCCTGGAAACCTCACTTAGATGGAATCACACAGTAGGGGGTCTTAGGGGTCTGGCTTCTTGCACCCAGCATCATGTGTTCAACGTCATTCGCTGTGTGCACGGATCGGTACTCCCTGCCTTTTCATGGCTGAATAATATCTCCTCCTATGGCTGCCCCTTCATCCATCTGTTCATTCTTTGATTGGCAGACACGTGGGCTGCTTCCATCTGGGGGCTACTACAAATCCTGCTGCCAGGAACACTCGTGGACGGGTCCTGGTGTGGATGGACAGATGTTTCAGTTCCCTTGGTTCTATGCCTCAACAGCAAAACCTCTTTTTTTTTTTTTTTAAAGAGGAGACAGAGAGTGAAAAAAAAAAGCAACTCAAAGGATGCATAGAGTGGAGTGGATTTAAAGTGTCAGTATTGCTACAGTGGGACAGGGAGCACAAGAGTTACAGCTGTGTCTAGCACATTCGAGAAACTCAATGAATATTTTTAAGCAGATGCTCAAATTCTCATTCATTCTGGTGTCTCCAGTGAAATGGCCTTGGGATAGAAATGTGACAAAAATGAGTCTTTACCCATCCATTCATCCATCCATCCATTCATTCAGTAAACACAGTAGCACACAGTGGAGCCTTAAATGCCACGGACTCATTCAGCTGTTTTGAGTTTCTTAGACAAAGACATCGAAGCCCCACCCAACCCCCTGTGTACAAGGAGCTCTGTTTGGAGAACACAGGCAAGTCAGACCAGCCCTGTGCGCGGGAAGGAAGCAGCGCCGCTCGTCTGTCCCTCTCACTTCGGGCATTTCCTTCCCGACTCGACGGCACCGTCGTCCCTTGTCCCCTGAATTCCTGGAGTAGAGAAGCCTCTTGTGTGCTGGGCAGAAGCTGCGCTAGTGGAGGAGGCTGGGTCCCTAGGAGGACCTGGCCTGTTCTAGGCACCTGTCCTCCGGGTGCACCTGCTCCCATCGTTTAGGCTGACAGCCAGGCCTGCCTTACTGCTTCATGGAATAAAGAGCATCTCCGCCCTTGCCTTTCCCTAATGGCTGCCGTATTTCCACTGTCCTCCAGAATACGAGGGCACTTCCAAAAGTCCGTGGGAAATGGAATTAAAAGATAACTTTAGGGGCTGCGTTGTGGCGTAGCAGATAAAGTCGCCGCCTGCAATACTGGCATCTTGTATGACCTTGATTCATGTCCCGGCCATTTCCCTTCCCATCTGGCTCCCTGCTAATGGCCTGGGAAAAGCAGTAGGAGATGGCCCAGATCCTTGGGCCCCTGCACTTGCAAGGCCTGGCTTAGCCCTAGCCGTTGTGGTCATTTGGGGAGTGAACCAGCAGATGGAAGATCTCTTTCTGTCTCCCCCTCACTCTTTGTAACTCTGACTTTCAAAATAAATGAATAGAAGCCAGCATTGTGATGTAGCAGGTTAAGCTGCTGCCTGCACTGCCGGCATCCCATATGGGCTCCAGTTCATGTCTGGATGCTCCACTTCTGATCTAGCTCCCTGTTGATGTGGCTGGAAGGCAACAGAAGAGGGTTAACTCTTTGGGCTCCTGCACCCATGTGAGAGACCAGGATGGAGTTCCAGGCTTCTGGCTTCAGCCTGGCCCAGCCCTGGCTGTTGCAGCTATTTGGGGAGTAAACCAGTGGATGAGAGATGTCTCTATGGCTCTGCCTTTTAAATAAGCAAATCTTTCTTTAAAAAAAAAAAAAAATTGAAGGCTGAGTGACACAGGAGAAAAATACAGAGACCGAGAGTGCTCACATTCATTGGTTCACTCCTCAAATGCCCACACCAGCCAGGTGGGGCCAGCTGACACCAGGAGCCAGAAATTCAACCCAGGTCTTCGTATGGGCTGCAGGGACCCAACTACCCAAGCCATCAATGCTGCCTCGCAGAGTGCACGTTAGCAGGAAATCAGAATCAGGATCTGGAGCCAAGTGTTAAACCAAGTAGTCTGGTGTGGGATGCTGGTGTCTTAACCGGCATCGTATGTAACAGCTAGGCCAAACACCCACCCCTATATCTTCATGTTTAAAGATGGTGCTCCCCTAGTCATTCATAATCATTTACTGGGCACCCACCACAGGTCACATCTTCAGAAAGGAACACAGAGACCGAGAACACTTTATCTTAGCCCTCGAGTGTCTTGTAGTCTTGCAAGACTGTAAGTGAATAAGCAGAGGGCGCTGCCCTTGTGCCGCCATGGTGGCCACGCAGGAGCCATGCCTTTGGTTCCATGTCAAGTGTGGTCTGCTCATCACGTACTGCTCGGATGGTGTTGTAGTCATGAAATCTCCTGTATAATTTTTGCTTTTCAACACTGCACTTACACTTTTGCATGTTTTGTTTCTTTCTGCTGTATCTTTGAGCTTCTTTTTTATGTTGTAAAAAGGATTTTTTTCTCATAATTTTAATAGTAGTGCACTTTCAATGGAGCCAATTTAGAAAATTTAAAAAAATGAAAGCATAAAAACACAGAATCTCCCTCCAGCCAGGGACAGGGGTGACCAACATGGTGATGGTTTTGTTCTGTCCTGTCCTCCAGGCTATATGATATATCTGTATGTTTTTTTTAAGATTATTTATTTATTTATTTGACAGGTAGAGTTACAGACAGTGAGAGAGAGAGAGGCAGAGAGAAAGGTCTTCCATCTGCTGGCTCACTCTCCAAATGGCTGCAATGGCTGGAGCTGCACCGATCCAAAGCCAGGAGCCAGGTGCTTCTTCCTGGTCTCCCATGCGGGTGCAGGGGCCCAAGGACCTGGGTCATCCTCCACTGCCCTCCCAGGCCACAGCAGAGAGCTGGACTGGAAGAGGAGCAACCGGGACTAGAACTGGCAACAATATAGGATGCTGGCACCACAGGTGAAGGATTAACCCAGTGCGCCACGGCTCCAGCCCCTGTACGCTTTTTAAATTAAGACATATCTCATCTTTTGGAGTGTTCAGATTTTCTTAAACATTTTTATTTGAAAGGCAGAATGAAAAAGAGAAGGGGAGACAGTAAGAGAGAGGGAGAGAGAGAGAGACAGAGAGACAGAGAGAGAGAGATTGATTTTTTCATCTACTGGCTCACTATTCAAATGGCCACAACAGCCAAGAAGAGATTTGGGCCAAGCCAGAGACAGGAGCCCAGAGTTTCATGTGAGTCTCCCCTGTGGGTGGCGGGGGTCCAAGCACTTGGGCCATCTTCTACTGCTTGTCCAGGTGCATTAGCAGGGAGCTGGATTGGAACAGACAGGACTTGAATTGGCACCCTCATATGGGACACTGGCATTGAAAGTAGTGGCTTTACCCCACTATGCCACAACACTGGCCCCCAGAGAGTGTTGAATTCTGATGGTATTAGCAGGAGCAATGTCCTTATAGTTCATCTCCCTTCCCAGAGGAGGCTTCAGTTTTCTTCCTCTCTGGGTCATTTCACATTGGCCGCTAAATGCAGGAGCCAATGCATAACTGATCAACCAGTGTCAAGAACAGTTTCCAGAAGGGCCCAGGACTGAGGCTCCAAGACCAAGGCCAAGGTTGTGAGCCGGCCTGGCTCCAGTGCTTGAGCTCTTACTGCCCACCTCATGGCAGGTGTGGGGAGCCAGCAGAGCAGGTGAGTTAGTGCTGGCAGGGGGCATGGGGAGGGTCGCTCCAACTCTCACCCGCAGCAGAGGTTCTGCAGGGCTCTGGCCCTGGCCCTGCCTGGGCAAGTGACCGCTGAGACTCCATGCAGTCAGCATCCTTTGCCACAGTGCAGGCTGGGGGAGGGGCCTGGGGCACTGCAAGACAAAGGCCATCACCCACACTTTTAGCAGCAAGCCTTGCCCCCCAGCCTCTCTGAGAAAAGGAACTGTGCAAAGAAATTAGGCACATGAAATAGTAAACCCTGCTGGTGCAAGGGGTGAGCATTGGACTCTCACATCCTGTATCAGAGTGGCTGGATTCAAGATCCAGCTCTGCTTCTGATCCAGCTTCCTGCCAACATGCCGGGAAAGCAGCAGATGATGGTCCCGGCCACTCACATGGGAGACTGGGTCCCAGGCTCCTGGCTTTGGCCTGGCCCAGCCCTGGCTGTTGTAGACATTTGGGGGATCAACTAGCAGGTGGGAAAGCTATCTATCTATCTGGCTCTGTCTCTTGACCTTTCAAAAAATAAAAATAAAGGTCGGCGGTAAGGTGTGGTGGGCTGAGCCTCTGCACGCAGCACCAGCATCTGATGTGGGTGCCAGTTCCGTGTCCCGGCTGCTCCTCTTCTGATCCAGCTCTCTGCTGTGGCCTGGGAAAGCAGTAGCAGATGGCCCAAATCCTTGTGCCCCTGCACCCACGTGGGAGACCCAGAAAAAACTCCTGGCTCCTGGCTCCTGGCTTCAGATCGGCTCAACTCCTGTCGTTGCAGCCATTTGGGGAGTGAACCAGCAGATGGAAGACCCCTCTCTCTCTGGGTCTCCCTCTCTATTTGTAACTCTGCCTCTCAAATAAATAAATAAAAATGTAGAAAAGAAAAAAAGTCCTTATTCTGTTTATAGAGTGGTGTGGGGCATTCACTTTTTTTTTTTTTTTAACTGATATGGAGAACACCTGTGAGGGCTTGGGGCTGTGCACAACAGCTTGGGAAGGGGGTGTCACAGACTGTCCCCACCACGAGGAGGCGCCATGGAGGCTGGGAGCTGGGGGTGGCTTGTCCACCACCACTCAGGGCAGGGGTGCTGCTGACGCAGGCCCTGTGAACGCCAGTGCTCTCCTGCCCACTCTGGGCCCATGCTGGACCCTGTGAGCGGCCCCCTTCTCTCCCGGCAAAGCTTTGGCCGGATTCATGTCACCGCCCCACCTTCCCCCATCACAGCACAGGCAGGAAACGCGGGCTCCTCATCCTCCTGTCGCCTTCCCAGCGGCCCCCAGTCCGGCCCTCTCCTAAAAATATTTATCTAAGGAATGAATAAACACAGAGAGGAGCCTGCAGATATGACTAGGCCAGGGCCGGAGCTGTGTGTGTGTGTGTGTGTGTGTGTGCAGACAGTGGAGTGCAGTGGTTAGACACGCAGACTCCCACAGTTCCCAGCTTTTCCACTCTGACCTTGGGGCAAGTTACTTCCCACCCCCATCACTAATGTAGCAGCACTAGCATCAGAATTAACCCAGAGTCTGGCATGCAGCAAGAGCTTTTAGAGAGAAGCAAAATATTGGGGAAACTGAGTCACAGATTCCAAGATGAAGTGACTCCCCGTGGCTCAGCGGACTCCTTCCTTCTCCCGACCCGTGGTCCTTTCCGGGGCACGCCCTCCGCCCTTGTGGCTCCTGAGGTTGCAGCGGGAGCCTCCTAGCTCCAGCCCCTGCTTCTGAGTTCACCCTCAGTCAGAGCCAGCCGGCGCCGCTCGGGCGGCCTCTCTGCCTCCCGCTCCCTGTCCCTTGCTGAGGTCGCTCAGGGCAGCTCCTCCCTTGCCTCCTGGTCATCCTGCCTGGCCCACAGGAGTCTCTGCTCGGCTGCCTGCAGAGCCCTGCCCCCTCTATGCCCTTGCCCCGGGACACTTTCTCCCACACCCCCCTGTGGCAAGTGTCTGCCCTCGGGGTCTCCCCCTAAAAGTGCCTCCTTAGAGGGCCTCCTGGAGGCCCTACTTTATACAACATTTTAAAAACTTCTTTATTTTTCATTTATCTGAGAGACAGAGCCACAGACACACAGATCTTTCATCTGCCTGTTCACTCCCTAAATGCCCGATACAGCAAGGGCTGGGCCAGGCCAGGCCAGGCCAAAGCCAGGAGTTAGGAACCCAATCCAGGCCTCTCATGCAGGTAACATGGATCCAACTCCTTGAGCCACCACCTGCTTCTCTCAGGGCGTGCAGGAGCAGGAGGCAGGAATGAGGAGCGGAGCTGGGACTTGAACCCAGGCTCTCCCATATGCGATGCTGGGGTCCCGAGCAGCATCTCAAACGCCTGCCCATCTCCTCTTTTATATGTTGTCTTCCTTAGTTTTTCTTCTAAGTGCTTATTCCCACCTGACACTATGATTTTATTGATAAAATATGTAAATGGTTATTTCTAGAACTCCCAATATTGCTTGGGTCTGAAGTGTGAGCTCCGTGGCAGCACACACTCTGCCTAAAGCCAGAGGAAGGGACAAAGGAATGCAGGGAGGGAGGAAGGAAGGACTTAGGGAAGGAGGGCGGGGGCCAACCCCGGGTGCCTGGGATGGGGGGGGCAGCCACTCCCCCCGCCGTGTGGCCGGCTCAGTCTGGGAGAGGATGTGCACCAAAGTGTGTGGGGCCTTCCACGCCAGAAACGCGAGCTGAAGCAGCAGAAGGCAGCCAGTTTCTCGAAAGGACAGCGGAGGCTGAGGGCCAGCCCTCTACAGCTGCTCTTCTCGAAGCCTCCAGCCCGCAGCAGCCCGGGGAGGGTGTGGCCCCGGGAAGCAGGGCCAAGGAGGCACTGCAACGTCACACCCTCTGGAATGCTGTGGCTGCCACTGACTCGCTCCATATTCACTCAGTTCCCGTCAGAACATGAAAGCAGAGGGGAAAAAAAAACCCCAAGAGGCCCGGAGTGATCAGAGCAGAACTTAGCAACCGCACAACAAGTCGTAGCAAACCCCGTTCTGCAGCGGAGGTGCTTCCCGGCCTGGCCCGGGGCTTAAGAACCAGGGGCTGGCTCTGCCACCTCTACCAGGCTTGGCAGAGCCCAGAGGCCCCGGGCAGGCCCAGGAGCAGGCTTGCACCGGCAGCCCCGGGGCTGGTGCGACTCTGGCTGTGCCGTCACGAGGGCTCTCAAGATGGCTTGAAATCCCAGCTCTACCCTGGGCCTCCCCGGGGAGACAGAGATGGGCATCACGAGCTCTGTCCCATGAGCTTCCTGGCTCGTGTTGTGGCTTGAGGACCCCCACAGGGGAAGAGGACCTTTGGCACTTCAGAAGCATCCAGATCATCCTGGCAATTTCTCTGTGAGTCACAGCCTCCCGTTTTCTGCACCAGCTGAGAGCTTGGCCGGCTCCTGACCCAGTTCTTCAACCCAAATGCCCGCATTTGGCCAGGTCAGCTTCACACTCCCTGGGCCAGCGTAAATGCATCATAAACCGTCTCAAGCATATGGAAAAGCTCAGGCAGCCCTATTTCTGACAAGCACCCATCACTGCTCCTTAACCCTTAGTGGCTTGCCTAGTTGCTTTGGGTGGCAGTGGTGGGAGGTCCCCCGTCCTGTCTGGGGAGGCCAGCAGAGCAGCAGGGCCGGAGAAGGTGCTTGGAGAGGAGAGCGTCTTCATGGCCATTCCTGCAGCCAGAGCCCGTTGCATTTGTTGTGCTGATGAGAGAGAACCTGGTAAGACACCTGGACAGCAGACCAGGCACATAGCAGGTGCTCACGAAGCGGTGGTTTTCCTGATATAGTCGCACTCACCTCTGATGCCTGAGGCTGGCAGGCTGCAGATGAGGAAAGACAAGCGCAGAATGGGGCTTGAGGTCTCTTGGCTGGAAAGGGGACCAGGACATTGATGGACTCAGGCCTTGCTGGGAACGGGGAGAGATTAGGCACGGGGGGCCTCCTGTTGCCCCAGTGAGTGCTGCCCCTTCCTGGGTTTGCAAGGAGGAAGGTGTTTCTAGGCTGGGCCTTCTGAGGGTGCTGAGTGTCAGACTCCACTGGAGAAGAGGGAATGTGAGGAACATTGCATGGACCGCTCCAACGCAGTCATCCGGGGCTTTGAGGCAGTGTGAGTGCATCCCCGGGGACAGGGGTCTGTGGGCTCATCTGGACAACCCTTTCCCCTCTTAGCAGTTGCATCTGTGACAAAATATTGGGGCAGGGGCCAGTTCTGTGGCACAGCAGGTTAAAGCCCAGCCTACAGTGCTGGCATCCCATTGGGCGCTGGATCAAGTCCCGGCTGCTCCACTTCCTATCCAGCTCTTTGCCATGGCCTGGGAAAGCAGTAGAAGATGGTCCAAGTCCTTGGGCCCCTGCACCCATGTAGGAGACCTGGAAGAAACTCCTGGCTCTTTGTTTTGAATCAGCCCAGCTCTGGCTGTTGCAACCATTGGGGAATGAACTAGCAGATAGAAGACCTCTCTCTCTTTCTCTCTGTACCTCTCTGTAACTCTTTCAAATAAATAAAATAAATCTTAAAAAAAAAAAAGGTAGGGCAGACTGTCCCCAGCTGGAATCCCACAACTGGAGTGGGGCAGAGGGTCCGGGCCCAGGGATGTGGCAGCACTCACTGTGGCCGCCGGAGGTTCAGTGCAGCTCCCTAAGGACAGAGCGGCCAGACTTGCCGTCCCAGGCCCTGTCTCAGGACCATCTAAGAGGAGAGGGAGCCCTCTGCAGTCCCCAGACTGGAGTCCCTGGGCTACTGGAGTTCAGTAGCTGTGTGGCCCCAAGCCCGTGGTTTCTCTCCACGGCTCTCAGGGCTGCACTGTGTGTGCGCTGTGAGGACGAAGTGACTGCATAGCATGTGCCCAGCACTGCACACGTGGGAGCCTCTTACAGGAGGTGGCCTGGGCGCTCCTGCCACCTGCTGCGCCTCGTGCTGTTCCAAAGCTCCAGTCCTCCAAGTGTGGGCCTGCCCCTCCAGCAGCAGCCTGCGGGGAACCTTTTAGAGATGAAACCCTCGGGCCCCGCTCCATGCCCACTGAGTCAGGGACCCTGGGCTGGGGCCCCGCCGTCTGTCTTTAACCAGTTCTCCAGGGGGATTCTGAGACATACTCATGCTGTAGGGACTCCACCTGGCCATGCCACTTCCCTGCTCTAAATCCTTCCATGGCTCCCCATGGCTTTCTGGGTCAAGTCCAAAGCCCTTCCCCGAGGGTCCTGCTGAAGGGAGGGGTCTGGCCTGTCCCCCAGTCAGGTGCTAGGCTGCTGAAGGGCAGCACGTGTGACCCAGGCCATGGGTCGGTGTGCCTGACAGCCAACCAGGCCAGAGGGCAGAAGACAGGGATGGCACATGTGTGGATCCTGGGTCTGTCTGAGCTTCGGATCCTGACGCTTGCTCCATTGCTGCGTGAACTGGGTGGGCTGCTTCCTGTTTAGAGCTTCAGTGTTCCCCTCTGGGAAATGGGAGTAATCGCAACCTCTGCCGAGGTGGCCATGAGCACGAAATGAGATCTCCCATGCGAAGCACTCAGCCTGGTGTTTACACCCTGGAACATCAGGACCCTGCAATTCTTTTCCCTGAATTCTCAGGGCTGGAGATTTCAGAAGAAGCTGAGAAGTCAGTGGAAAACAAGGGGAGACTGTCCGTCAGGCTTCCCACCAGCGCAGGTGCTGAGGCCGGAGGACATCACCCACCCAGGAGGGCAAAGGGAGCCCTGGAAGGCGTCAGAGCAGGGGAGGGATAGGCAGGTGCTCAAACATGAACGTCCATCGGAGTGGCCCTGAGGAGGCATGAACACAGACGGCTGGGCCCCACATGGGCCCTCGGGCCTGGCGGCAGCCAGTGACAAGACGTTTATATTTATGAAATATATGCATGGTCCAGCTGACAGCTCGCGGGCTCAGAAAGCTGAAATTGCTGTCCCAGCAGAGAAGTCGTGATGCTAGGACTCACCAAGTGAGCTTCGGGAGCGACTTTTTTTTTTTTTTTAATTTTTAAAAATTTTTGTGACAGGCAGAGTGGACAGTGAGAGAGAGAGACAGAGAGAAAGGTCTTCCTTCTCAATGGCCGCTGTGGCCGGCACACCGCTGATCTGAAGCCAGGAGCCAGGTGCTTCCAGGAGCGACTTTATGACAGCCTTTTTGATTTTCAGGTTTGGGGAGTGGGGTGACAGATTGTGGCCCTCATGCTGGGCTCTGTGAGAAGCCTGGGATGGAGGCTTCGGGCTTTAAATCCCGGTTCTTCCGCTTCTCAGCTTCTCAGCTGAGCGGCCTGGCCTCCCCAAGCCTGTTTCCCCATCTGTGAATCAGGACCAGCGCACACACTTTGGTGGGGTTGAGGGAAGAGTGCTGGGAACTCTTCCTGGGCTGGTCCTGGGCTCTGCTCTCCCCCTGGGGTTGTCAGGCTGAGCCCCAGAATTCCCCAGGCCCCACCCCCCAGCCCACACCCCGACGTGCCTGGGCCTAGGCTCCAGGAACAGAAGGAGGAGTGGCCCTTCCAGCTCGCATTGCCCAAATACTACCCGAGGCCTGTTGCCGCCTCTCCATGGTGCCAGTGCCCTGAGTGGGACGCGGTGAGGGCGTGGCCTCTGTGCCAGGCCCCAGCAGGTGCTGTCACTTGCCATGGGAGAAGGCAGGAAGCAGCCGGCTCACACAGGTGATGCAGTCCCAGTGGAACCAGCAGTGGCAGCTGGGTCTCAGCACACAGGACACCCGAGGGCCCCCTCGGGAATCTGGCCCATGGGTGCTGGAGCATGGGCAGGGGGCGGAGGGGAGGGAGAGGAGGAATGTGCATGGGTGGAGGGCCGGCTCTGCGCTGCTCTCGGTCCTCTCTCCCAACAGCCCAGAGAGAGTCAGCTGTTGAATAGCAAGGCCCCGGTGCCCGTTGGACTCTGGTTCAAATCCCGGCACTGCTTGAGCTTAGCTGTGGGACTGGGCAACCGTCAGATTCCTCCTGGATAAAACAGGGACGTGAACGCCCACCTTGTGGGGCAGGTGGGAGGAGCAGGGGATGGCGTAGGGCAGGCCCAGGGTCTGCTCTACTAACAGGCACTGTTATTTCCTCTGTTTCACGCCTGGGAACGGGAGACCAGGGAGGTCCCAGAGCCTGCGAGGCGACACACAGGTGTGCGTGTGCTGTGGCTGCGCTCCCCGCCCCAGCCCTGGAAGCAGTAATGGTTCAAGGTCAGGAGTTTTCTGGAAAAGCTTTTCTTTCTTGCACAGTCCAGCAACTGCTGAGCGGCACAGCAGATTGGGGAGTTTAGGACTCCCAAGGCTGCAGGTCTGGTCTCTGCCTGCAAGCAGGCTGCGTGCTCCCGGGCAGGCCACGTGACTCTGTGTGACATCTGACCTTGCTGTTCCTCCAGGGGCCCAGATGACAGACTCCTCCTCTGTCTCCCAGACCCTTGGAGACATCCCTGTGTCTTCTCGTCTCACACTGAGACCTAGAAGTCTGGTCAGTTCTGCCTCCCAGTGTCTCCAGGATTCAACTCCACCTATCTCCCTCCAGGCGAGTCCTGGTCACAGCCACCCCCATCAGTGTGCCCCCCCCCCCCAGCCTGGTTGCAGGGTCAGCATGTGTGATGCCCCCAGTGGCACATTCTTGGCACTCTGCAGGGACTCCATATCTCAGCCAAGGGCCTCAGGGGGCCCCTATCCTGCTCCTCCTGTCTCAGGCACCCCCCTACCCCTCTCCACCTGCTCGGATGCTTTGCCCCGCGGCTCCCTAGGTCTGGTCTCCCCTTCCCCAGACTCTTCACCCCGGATACTTGGATATCTCCCTCCCCAACCCTGCATGATCACAATACAAATTTGATAACCGCATCACTGATAGAGCGTGGTGCTCTTAGAGCTTCTATTCAGGTGTCTGGTAGCATTTCTTTCTCCACCTGAATACAGATACAGTATCCAGCTGTGCCTTCTCTTTCATCGCCTTTAATCTGAGACAGCCAGTTCCTCGGCCTTCTTTCTTGGTGCCCTTGACCTTCCTGCAGGAGAGGTGTGCATTTGGTCGCACGCCCCCCAGAGTGGGATTGGCAGGTGTTTCCTTGGGATTAGACTCAGCTTCTGCACTTCTGGCATGGGCTACCCAGCAGCGCATCCAGTCAGGTGGTACACGGTGTCCTGTGGTCCCAGCCGAAGCTGCCACTGGCCAGATTCCACCACTGCCAAGAGTGCTTTTCCCTTCGGAGATTAAATGGTAACATGGAGAAGGATGCTCGGGGACTTAGATCCTGCTGACTTCCCAAGAAAGTGGTGATTCTTGCCAAAGTCAGCTGGGGCCAGGTTGCTACAGAGAGAATCTTTCTCTCCCCTTTCCCTCCCTCCCTCCCTCCCTGCCTCCCTCCCTCCCTTCCTCCCTCCTTCCTTTTCTTTATTTCATGTTCATCAGGGTGCATTCATGGGCTCTTTATTTAGTATGTTATAATCCATGGCCATCATTATTCAATGCTCAGTTGTCCTGTGTAAGTCAATGCTCAAATTATGCCATAGCTGCAACAGTGGCCTCTCTGGCTCCTGTGTCCTTTCCACATACCTCCGTCATTTTCTTGGTCTCTTCTATGCTTTCTGCCCAAACTGGATGCTCCAGGCTCATCTTGTATCTTTCCTGCAGGAGCCTTGGAATCAGCCATTTTCCAGAACTGCCCTGTTTCCTTTTATTGGTGAATGAGATTGAGAATCCAATACGTGGGTCGTAGGTGGGCTCACTGATAGTGGGGTGTCATCGATCCCAGCCCCTTGCAACAGGCAGAGTTAGAAACCAATTTTCATTCAGAACTGGCACTGTGGCAGAGAGGGTTAACCAGCATCCTATATGGACACTGCTTCAAGTCCTGGCTGCTGCACTTCCAGTCCAGCTCCCTGCTCACGGCCTGGGAAAAGCAATGGAAGATGGTCCATGTGTTTGGACCCCTGCCAACCATGTGGGAGACCCAGATGGAGTTCCAGGCTCATGGCTTCAGCCTGGCCCAGCCTTGGTCTTCGCAGCCATCTGGGGAGTGAACCAGGGAATAGAAGATGTCTCACTGTCTGTCTCTCCTCTCTTTCTGGAACTCAGACTTTCAAATCAATCAATCAATCAATCAATCAATCAATGTCCTTGTGTGTTGAAATGTCTTCCAATCACGAGCTCGTTCTGTCACCTCCAAGTCCAGTCAGCACCAGGGGCTTCTTTCTCTTCTTCCTCCTCCATCAGTTGTACGTCCCTTGTTGAAAACTCTGATGCGTAACAACATCAATCTAAATGCTGTTTGCTGCCCTGACCACAAAGCAGCCTCAGACTTGGTGAACAAGAATAAACCTATTGAAAAGAGTTCAAACTTTCTGTCCAGTTCCATTGCCTCTGGACGGAGAGAAACATGATCTTCAGGCTTTGCCAGGAGGTCCCGTGAACTCCCCCTCCCCATCTCTGGAGTCCCCAGCGCTGCACCGTATGCTATCGGCCTGCTACACAGTTAGTTGATTTACTTTTTCTGGTACAGTCAGCACTGCATGTTCACATTTGGTCACCAGCGGATGACATATATGACGAGGGTCCCACCAGGTGATATTGTGCTGTTGCCTGGTAACACTGTGCCTGCTTTAGTTGGTGTAAGTGCACCCACGATGGCACAATTGCCTCATGACGCAATTCTAGGACGTGTCCCCGTCGTTAAGCAACACACAGCTGTGTGTAACTTGGTGATTATATATGTTTTTTTGCTTCTTATTGTTGATTAGATTTGCCATCATTTTAAAATTAAATTAGCTTGTAAAATTTATTGGAATGACAGAGAGAGAGAGAGAGAGAGAGAGAGAGAGAATCATCTATGCTGGTTCACTCCTCCAATGCTCACAACAGCATGAGCTGGGGCAGGCCAAAGCCAGGAGAAGAGAACTCAATCCAGGTCTTCCATAAGGGAAGGAGAGACCCACACACTTGAGCTATCACTTCTGCCTCCCACGATGCACTTCTGCCTCCCACGATGCACACTGGCAGGAAGCTGGAACTGGGACAGAGCAGGGACTCAAACCCTGGCACTCCCATACGGGATGAGGTGTTCTGAGCAGAGTCTGAGCATTGTGCCAAATGCCTGCCTCTGAGCTTTGCTGATCCTTCTCTCCCACCCGCTTCTCCCCATGTCGTCCAAGGTCCTGAGCTAAAAACACCAGCGGGGGGGAAGTAAAAATGCTGGCGGTGCTTCTGGGAGCTCCTTCTGCTCCTGGCTTCTCAGGTGGCTGTTCCTGTGGCATCGAGGCCTGTTGAACACTTGCCAATGTCCCTTTGGAACGAAGAGGTGGGGCCTCAGACGTAGAGCTGGGAGGAGCTAGGGGCGCCCACACTGAAGACGTGATGTGATGTTCTTTTGCGTATCCGTCTGCCCAGTTTCAAGTCACAGCGCCTCTGGTTCCCAGCTGTCACCTTGTGCTCTGTGCCTCAGTTTCCCCAACCATATAATTGAGACAGAACAGGTTATTATGAGGATGAGTGAAGTCAGGGCAGTAAGGTGCTCAGCTGTGTGCCCGGCACCTGCTAAGCGCTGGCTGCACTCATTTCTAGGACAACCTGCCATTGGTGGGGCAGCCATTCCAATCTTCCACCCCCTTAAGGGAGGGCAACTCCTCCCTTAAGGTACCTGCAGTCCAGCGAGCCACTGAAAACCCAAGATTGAGTTCTGAAACAAGCAGATTTAGTGAAAATCAGCTGTGAGACTGGCAGAGTTAGGGAAAACAGCGCGTTCTGGCTTTCATGTAACCAATTCCGCTACCTTTCACTGGTCACTAATAACGTGCTGTGGAACCAGGTGACTTCAGCTGGGAGGCAGGAATGGGGATGACCCTGTTGTACAGAGGAGCAGAGAGGTCAGTGAGATGGCCCAGGACTGCCCAGCTGGGCTGTGACCTCGGGCTCTCCGGCTCCAGGGAGGCTCACCGGTGTGTGTAGCTTGGCAGAGATGAGTGTGGGGTAGGTCAGACTGAGCATGAGCAGGGCCCGGCGCTGCGGGGATGGAGTCTGAGTCCAGGTGACACGCAACCCCTCCTCTTCCTGGAACGCCCCCCTTTCCCAACTCTGCTGGGATAAATGTGCTCTCCCGTCTCACAGGCCGCAGACAACGTGCCTGCTCGGCAACATTTCTCCCAGGGTGGGCCTCTGCTCCCTCGTGGCAGGAATGGGGGTCAGCCTGAGAACCTCAGAGGCTGAGAGGGTGGGGCCAGACTCTCATCCCAGGTCCCTCCCACTGGGCTGGGCTTTTCTACTCTGGCTCAGTCTTCGCTGCCATGCTGTGCCGGAAACGTGACTCCTCCCCATTTTACAGGGAGGAGGCCAAGCTCCGGAGGTGGAGTGACCCGCCCAGGGTGACCCAGCCAGGAAGAGGCAGGGTGCTGGGGACATTCATTGGTTGCCCAGCACACATTCCTCCCAGCAGCCTCACATCCATTTTTAAGTATCTACGCCTCTCAGGAGGAGCTCCCCCAACTCCAGGAAGCGCTCTGATGGGCTGGAGCTAATTAGCATATCCATTCCCTTGGCTGCAGGCATTGGTTCAGGGGTGGTTATGTCACCCAACACCTTCCAATCGGAATAGCTGTCCAATGGGTGCTTGAATGGGGTTGGCAGGTGTTTCCTGCTGGAGAGATGAATGAGCCAGGGGCCCAGGTGAGAGGTTAGGATAAAGCCACATGGAGGATGTGTGGAGACAATGGAGATGCGCGCAGTCAGCCGGCACCCCTCGGAGAGTTCACTTCTCAGTCAGCAGGCCGTAAACCCTCGTGTTTACAGGGAGTGGAGGTGCGGAGTTGCTTGTAGCCAGAGCTGCCCTGGTACCTTGGGACGTTTGAATTCCAGAGCCCGAGTCTCTTGCCTGGCGCAGGAGGCTTGTCTGGGTGTCCACCTCCCTAAGGTCGAACCCGTCCGTGCCATCTGCCTCTGTGTGTTGAGGGCCAGCTACCAGGTTTACAAAAGACCATTGCAAAACAGCTTGGCAGGAGGCGTGGTCCCTTCTGCGCAAGTTTCCTTGTTGTCCCAATTTTTTAATGAAACGCCAGCCTTGAGAGAAGACTTTGCTGATTGTAGACTGCCACCCTCCCTGCCCTTCCTCCTGCCCTTCCTCTCTGCCTCCCTCCCTCCCTTCCTTCCTTCCACAAATAATAGCAAAGACTGCAGCTTGGTGCTCTGCCAGGCGCTGCAGATACAGAGGTGAATAAGTCACAAAGCCCGTCCTCCTGAAATTCACAGCCCAACTGGGAGGCAGCCGAGTAAGCAGCTAATTACTACCTGCGCTAATTGCCTCGATGGTAGCATTCAGCCCTGCGTGTAATTGGAGCAGAGGGAGCCAGCTGCCTCACTCTCCTGCGTGGGGGTGGGTGGGTCAGACATGGTGGTTGCAGCCAGAGCTGTCTTGAGGATGGTGACAGAGCCAGTGGGGTGAGGGAGGCGCAGGGAGGAGACCCGGGCAGAGGGCCCAGCCTGTTGAAAGGTGTAGCCAGGAGGCGGGGCTTGTCTGTTCAAGGAAATGGAAGTGTATCTCGGAGAGGGTGGCAGGGGTGCAGGGTTTGGGAGGCTGAGGCCCAAGGCTGGAGAGGTTGACAGGGGTCAGAGACTGAGTAACTGAAGACCACGCCATGGTCAGGGATGGGATCTCAAACCTCTGGGGAATAATGTAACATGGTCAGATGTCCTTCGGGAAGGTCACTCAGCACGAGGAGCCATTATGGAGGGCAGGCCTGGAGTCTGTGCCCGAGTCCCTGCACCCCAAGCCCCTATCCCCCCACCAGGGGCAGTTGAGCCTCTAACTACCCCCCTGAACCCTCAGTGAGCCTGGTGTTCAAGACAGAGGCGCTGCCTGAGATGCCAAGCAAAGATGGGGTCCTCTTGACCCAGGCCCCTAAGCCAGCTCTCTCAGTCTCTGACTGCGTGGTCTGGTCCCTTCAGAAGGGTCATTCATGTTCTTTATCCGCACCTTGGGCATAGTTCCACCTGCTCCCTGACCACGTGGGCCGGGGCTTTAAAGCCAGTTTCTCAGACTCCCATGGCTCCTGGCTGAGTCAGAGCCTCGATGGGCCTCACTGCTCTGCTCCAAGCTCCAGGGACCCCACCCTCCCCCTGCTAAGCTCAGGAGATGCTCTAGGTCACCTCTTGAGGTTCACGCATCAGTGTTCGGTTCACACAAGAAGCTGCCAGAACTTGCTGATAGTCTGTCGCCAGCAATGTCACATGTCCCCAGCCCTGGATGACCCCAAACTGGAAAAGCCTCTTCCCTGGGCCATTGCTGTCATCTTTCCTCTGACTTCCTTCTTGTGGATTAATGGGTAGATGTAGACTCAGGGCAAATGGTCTTCCTTCCATCCATCCATCCAGCCAGCCACACATGCATCCACCCATCCATGCAACCACCCTCCCAATGGTCCATCCTCCACCCTCCATCCATCCCCCTATCCATCCATGAGTGTATTTGTCTGCCACCATCTGACCTCCATTCAATCCGTTGTCCATTTATCTGTTTATTCATCCTCATTGAACTCCTCTGTACAGGAACAGTGCTGAGCTCTGGAGAGAGATAGGGGGGCAAGTGGGATGGGCTCAGGCCTCTCTCATTCGTGGTGTGTTTACCCAGGGCGGCATCCGCACGGCCATGCGGTGGAGCGCAGGGCACACGGTTGGGAGGTGCCGAGATCCGCAGAGGTCAGGGTAGAGTCTGGCGGGGAAAGCAACTGCACGCGAGTTCATGTGACAGTTATAGACCACGACAGTGTGGCGGAGGAGGAAAACAGCCGGGTTGACGGGAGGGCTGGTGCTAGACCTGGACAGTGGGACCAGGAAGCTGTGGACTACATTTGCTGGTGGGCGAGCTCAAAGAATCTGGACGGCGATGGCCAGGGAGCCTGCAGGGCCTGAAGAAGAGCAGCCAGCTCTCTGGGTGGCTCTGTGGCTTCTGGGGCACAGGGAGCCTGGGTCGGTCAAGTCTCAAGTCCGCCACTCCCTGACTGTGACCTCGAGCAGGCCACCTTTCCTCCTAGGCCCCCAGGGTCATAACCGCGAGGGGACTCTGGGTGGTGATGACGATGTACATGAAACAACACGGGCAGCCCAGCCGGGCACGCAGGACAGGATAAACACATGTGCCCAGCTGTGCTCCGTTCTCTCTGCCCTCTTCTCACCAGTGGCCTTGGGGACCTCCCGGACCTCTGAAGACCCTGCTGTGCCTGTGGTTCCTCCTGCAGCTCCCCCACCTGTAAAGTGGGGGCGAACCTGTGCCCGGCCCCTGGTGAGCACTCGGCCCACGTCAGCCGTGGTCGCTTCCATCCAATCCTTGTCTGATTTTCTCCAGAAGCTCGCCAGGGCGGTGAGATGTTCCTCCTCCTTCTCACTTGCTTATTCATCACCGGTCCCCTCTTTCCCTGTAGCCTGGAGGTTCCCAGGGCAGGGTCTTAGTTCCCTGTGCACTCCTGGTTCACGGTATAGACCCTGGCGCATAGTAGGAGCGCAATGAGAGAAAGAAGGAAGAATGGTAGAGAAGACAGAGGGGAGGAGAGAGGGCGTTAGGGGTCCGTGGAGGGGCAAGGAGGGGAAGCTGGTGGGGAGAGATCCCAGCCGCCTCCCCCATGGAGGTGGGCCTGGAGCATTGTTGGGGTTAACAGGCTCAGAAACCCTCCAGAGGGGCCTCCACTTCTTTTATTTTTTTTTTAAGATTTATTTTATTTATTTGAAAGAGAGGTAGAGACAGAGAGAGAGAGAGGTCTTCCATCCGCTGGTTCACTCCCCAAATAGCTGCAATGACTGGAAGTGGGTCAATCTGACTCCAGGAGCCAGGAGCTTCTTCCAGCTCTCCCACGTGGGTGCAGGGGGCCCAAGGACTTGGAACATCTTCTACTGCTTTCCCAGGCTTCAGCAGAGAGCTGGATCGGAAGAGGAGCAGCTGGGACTCGAACCGCCATATGGGATGCTGGTGCTTCAGGCCAGGACCTTAACCCGCTGAGGCTGGTTCTCACCAACTGTGTGACTGCGCGTGGAAGGAGCGCTGGCTTGGGCGCTAACAAGGGGTGTCTGGCGCCCCCTGCTGGTGACTCAGGGGAAGGGCACTTAGGTGGCCCTTGGAGTCCCTGGTGTAAACAAACACAGCCAACGATGACAGCCAGAGCAAGCACTGTGAGTGATTAGCTGGTCCTTGTATGTCACACAGTGCATCCGCCACTTTGAAGACGTAGTGGATTCATTCCCGCTTCCTGGAAACGCGGCTGCCATTGTCCCCTGGACTCGGGCAGAGAGCATTGTCCTGTGGACTCCGGCAGAGGGGGCCTGGCCCATGCCCTGTAGCTGTGGAATGGCCAAGTTTGGATTCTAATTCAGGTCTTTGCCTCAATGCGGGGCCAGGCAGTGTCATGGAGAAGGGCAGAGAGGGCGTGGAGGGCTCTGTGGGCCCCTGGGCAGGCTCTCTCATGGGGCCTCCAGGCTGTCCCAAGGCCCTTCCCCCAGCCCAGTGTCCCAGCTGGGGAAACTGAGGCCACAGCCCCGTGGGGACTGCAAGATAGGGGCTAGGACTCCTGCTCTGGGGGCACAGGCGGTTCCCCAAGGCAGGGGAAGGCAGGCGCGTGCACTGGTTCCCATGGCCTATGCCAACCTCCTCAAGTTCAAGACCTGAGGGTCAGGTTGGCAGAATGGGCTGGGCTCCCGGTGCGTGCTCTGAAATGGTGGCCTTGTCAGGACCAAGGCCCCTGCCTGCCACTGTCCAGAGGTCCCTTCCCCACCTGGGGGGTGGGGGAGACACACTGTGACGTCAGGGAGACCACCGTTCTGATCCTGGTGATCTCCCCCACCTCTCCGAGTCTCAGTGTATCCCTCTGTGAAATGGGACCCATCCCAAGCCTCCTCCCTTCGGGCTTGGCTGAGGACACGCACATAAAGGCCTGGGCACACAGGACTTGCTTGAGAAGTGGCACGTGGGGCACACCACAGACACAGCGGCCGCGCCTCAGTGGCTCTTCAGGGCTGAGAGGCAGGTGTTGTGCGATGCCCCTGCAGACTCGGGGAACCAGCCCTGAAGCCCGGCACCTCCTCGCAGCCGCCTCTCTCTGCTGGCGGCCCCTCCCTCCGAGCCCTCCCTCCCTGCCCCGTGGCAGCCAGGGCAGCCTCATCTTACGGGGGCTTGCATCCCTTTAGCCTGTGCAGTGAGGAGCGAGCGCATGGTGGGAGCCCACGATGCATCTGATGAATGAGATGCAGCCTTTTATGCCCACTCTACAGACGAGGGGACTGAGGCTGGGAAGGCAGAGGCCATCCTGCCTGGTAGAACCCTGAGCTCGACCTGGAGGCACCCACAGAGAACAAGCCAGGTTCCTGGAGCCCTGGGAGGCGCTGACTCCCCTGGGTGGAGCAGGCCTGGGATCAAAGGCGGCCCAGCAGGAAGCCCTTCCCATGCCGACTTCCCCAGAACTAGGCCACGCTTTGACGTCAGCACGTCCACATTCCTGCCCTCCAGCCCCAGGCCTGGTGCTGGCCTGGCAAACAGGAAGCTGGGCCCCGGGCGGCGGGAGGGGTGTGTTGGGGGCAGGGAGGTGCTGTCCACTCCAGTTCCCGGCCCGTGCCTACCTGGCCAGGGGCATGTGGGAGGGTGTCTGTTAGAAAGGACCCTGAGGGGATGCTGAGCGCTGGCCCAGCTCGCTCTGGTCCGATGAAGCTCACCACTAAACACTAATGGCTACCAGTGACCCACCAGCCCCTCTGGCCATGGACTTCTCGTGGCTTCTGGGCACTGGCAGGTTAAACCTGGCGCCCAGAGTTCCTCAGTTCCGGGGTGTGTGTGTGTGTGTGTGTGTGTGTAGGGGCAGGGCAGGGGCGTGGCCCTGGGCGGACTGACCCACAGCCTGGAGGTCCGGCATCACAAAGGGCAAATCCCACCCTCCTTTCCCGGCTGCCTCAGCCCCAGGCAAATGGACCCAGCCACTTCCGATTCCCAAACCCAGCGTCTTTTCTGCATTGGGACCATCCCCCACCCACCCCCCCAGCTTTCATGGGAAAAACCCAAGGGTCAACAAGGAGAGGAGACACAGGGCCGCCCACAGAACCAGCATGGGTGGGGCAGAGCCAGAGGTCACCCCTGGGGCTGGCACTGGTGGGGTGCAGAGGAATGCACAGTCAGTGATCTCCCCAGGGGAGCTGAGCCACCTGCTTCCCACCCCCCTGCACCCTGCAGGGGTGTCTGAGGGGCTCCTGGAGGGCACCGAGCTGCAGGTCACGCGTGAGCGTTTTCTCCCCACTGGGCCTCCCCTCACTGGTTCTCAAGGTTTCTGGGTGGGGTCCTGGTGAGCCCAGGTGCCCGGCTCCTTCCCCTGACGTGGGAGCCCCTCATCCCCATCCTCATAGCCTCCTACTAAACCCTGCCTGCCAGGGAAGGAGTTGGACGAGTTCTATGGTTGTGGCGCCCTCTGGTGGCCAGCGTGCAAAGGCGCGGCCGACGGGAGCCTGGTCCCGGAACTGGGCAGCCTCGCATCCTGTGGGATCCAGTCTCGAAGCTTATTCCTTCCTCTCTTCTGCAGACATCCTTTTGGAGTAAGCGTGCTCAGCCCTGGGATGGGAATCAGGGACCCGCTGGGACCAAGCTGCTCCGACCACGCTCAAAGGGAGTGTGGAGTCAGTCCATCGGGAGGGGAGAAGTTACTTGCAGACCCTGCAGAGAGGGGTGAACGCCGCTTGCATTAGGAGCCTGTGGAGCTTTTTAGCTCAGCGTGCAAGAGAGCATGCCTGGGGGCTGGCTGGGGAGTGTTCAGACAGCCAAGGCCCCTGAGAGGAGCCTGGGGAGCAGACAGGGGGCGGTGTGGACAGGAGGGAGACAGCCCTGGGAGAGTCCCAGTGAGCAGTCTCAGTCATATCCTGGGCACGATTTTTTTTAAAGATTTTATTTATTTATTTGAGAGGTAGAGTTACAGATGGAGAGAGAAAGAGACAGAGAGAGAGGTCTTCCTTCCATTGGTTCACTCCCCAAACAGCCACAACGACCAGAGCTGCGCCGATCTGAAGCCAGGAGCCAGGAGCTTCTTCTGGGTCTCCCACATGGGTGTAGGGACTCAAGGACTTGGGCCATCTTCCACTGCTTTCCCAGGCCACAGCAGAGAGCTGGATTGGAAGTGGAGCAACCAGGACTAGAACCAGAGCCCATATGGGATGCTGGTGCCGCAGGCGGAGGATTAACCTACTGCGCCATGGCACCGGCACCAGGCACACATTTTAAAAACAAAGGAAGTGCACCAGTTCTTTAAAAAAGTTTTTATAAACTTTTTTTTTTTTTTAATTCAGTGCGTAGTGGATGAAGCTGCTACCCGCACTGCCGGCATACCATATGGGCACCAGTTCCTTTCCCAATGGCTCCACTTTCAATCCCGCTTCCTGCTAATGTTCCTGGGAAAAGTGGCAGAAGATGGCCCAAGTGCTTGGGCCTCTGCCACCCATGTGGGAGATCTGGATGAAGCTCCTGGTTCCTGGTTTAGGGCTTGGCACGTCCTGGCCATTGTGGCCATCTGGGGAGTGAACCAGCAGATGGAAGATTCTCTCTCCACCCCTGCCCCCATCTCTTTTTGTCTCTCTTTCTCTGTAACTCTGCCTTTCAAATAAAGAAGTCTTTAAAAATGCAAATAAAATAGATAATGACTAAGGAAATAGGGATGATCAGAAGTGATGCGAGAAGAGAAAAATATGTGAAAAGATGAACCCTTGGTGGGATTGAGGAACATCAACCATCCCTCCACTCCCCATCGCCCTCTGTGAAACACTAAGTGTACAAAAAGATTCCGTGTGTTGGGGCCTGCATCATGGCCCAGCAGGTTAAGCCACCCCACAATGCCAGTATTCCATGTTGCAGCACTGATTGGAGTCCCGGCTTCTCTGCTTCCTGTCTAGCTCCCTGCTAATTTGCCTGGGAAAGCAGTGGGGGGTGGGGGTGGCCCAGGTGCTTGGTCTCTTGTTACCCACATGGGAGACCCAGGTGGAGCTCCTGGCTCCTGGCTTTTGCCTGGACCACCTCTGGGCATTGTGGCCATTTGGGGAGTGAACCAGCAGATGGTAGATTCTCTCTCTCTTTCTTGTATCTCCCTCTCTCTGTACAACTCTGCCTTTCAAATAAATAAATAGCTTTTCTCTATTTTTTTTAAAGATGCTGTCCTTGTGTGTGTGCCCTGGAGAGTCCGGTGTACCAGCTGTTTGCATAGCATTGCATGGTGCCAGGTTCATCGGCCTGATTGGAAGTGTGGAGGATGTGAGCAGGTTCTGGGCAAACGCCACGCCATTTGACACGGGGGACTTGAGCACCTGTGCATATCTCAGGGGGCCCAGAACCAAAGCCTTGCACATACCCAGGGTGACCGCACTGCCACAGCACCACAGCCCTGGGGAAAACCACCAGGGCCAGGAAAGCAATCCTCTCCCCCACCGGATGGTCTCTCCAGCCCTGCTTCCTGGCAAACGGGCAGCCAAGGGCAGGTGTTTGGCAGCTGGTGAAGTTGCCACTTGGGACACCTGCAGCCCATGTTGGAGTTCAAGTCTGGGCTACCCTGCGTCCCGTCCAGCTGCCTGCCAACGCGCCTGGGAGGCAGCAGGTGGCGGCTCAACTCATGGGTCCCTGCCACGCACATGGGAGACTTGGATTCCATCCCAGGCTCCTGGTTTCAGCCTGGCCCAGCTTTGGCTGATGTGGGCCTATGGGGAGTGAGTCAGTGGATGGAAAATTTTTCTTATCTGTCTCTGTCTTTCTGCCTTGCAAATACAATGAAAATAAATAGACGCAAATTTAAAAGATCCCTGACATGCAGCCAGCTGACAGAAGCGAGCAACGTCAAGGGCCCAGCTCCAGGTCCCCAGCGGGCAGGGAACCCTCTTGTGCCCACTCTGCAGTAAGGATCTGACTGGCACTGGGTCTAACTGACTTGGATCTAACTGGCACTGGCAGGTAATGGCTGGTTCTGCGCTTCCTCCCTTTCTAATGTGTGAATTTAAGTCATTCCTGTTTCCTTACACATAGCTCCTACCTTCAGA
Source organism: Oryctolagus cuniculus (assembly GCF_964237555.1). Classification (NCBI taxonomy): domain Eukaryota; kingdom Metazoa; phylum Chordata; class Mammalia; order Lagomorpha; family Leporidae; genus Oryctolagus; species Oryctolagus cuniculus. Next base: position 59,272,254 of record NC_091437.1, on the reverse strand, counting down.
TACATTATATTTCCATTATGACTTCGTCTCAAATATTTTCTGTTTTCCACTGTGAGTTCTTCTTTGCCCCTAGATTACTCAGAAATGCATTGTCGCATTGAGAAAGAGTTGGGGACTTTCTAGCTGCATTCTTTTCTGTTAGTTCTATTGCGTCTCTATGATTGGATAGCACGTGCTGTGTTAGTCCAGTCCTTTAAGGTTTTTTTGTGCCCCCAGCACTCGACAAATCTTCACAGCTCTGTGAACTTGAGAACAATGTGTGTCCTACTGTGGTGGGTACCATGTGTGGTGAAGATGAGTTAGGCCACTTGTTAAGACCTGCTTTCTGACTTTTTAAAAACTTGCTTTGCTGTGTTAAAATCTCTCCCCTTGACTGTGGAGTTGGTGCTACACCTTCCAGCCTTCATCTTGCTTGGTGCTGTATCATTAAGAACATCAAAGCTTAGAACTGTCACAGCTTCTCAGTGGGTTAAACCTTTTATCATGTCAAGTGTCTCTGTGTCCAGTAGTTTGTCCTGAAGTCGTACAACTACATTAAAAAATTTTTTATTTATTTGAAAAGTAGTGAATGAGTGATGAGAGAGAAAGAGAGACCTTTGATCCACTGGTTTACTTTCCAAATGGCTGCAACAGCCAAGGCTGGACCAAGCCGGAGCAGGAGCCAGGAACTCCACTCTGCTTTCCCACATGGGTGGCAGGGACCCACACACCAGAGTCATCCTTCTCTGTCTTCCCAGGTGCATTAGCAGGAAGCTGGGCCATAAGCAGAACAGTCAGGACTCAGAACCAGCACTCCAATACGGGATGCTGGCTTTGCAAGTGGCAGCTTAACCCACTGCGCCTCCTCTGGGCCCTACAACTGCCTTTTTGAGTCTTGTTTGCCTGGTGTTTATCTTACCACCTTTTTATTTTCTGCCTTTCTTATCCTTATATTTAAATTGTAAGGAATTTTTTTTTTCCTAAAATACCCAGGCTGGCAATTTACCATTAGCTGGAATCCTTGGTTACCCTGTTGCTATGTGCTTTCATCTCTCCTGTCTGTATTCTTCCCCTGGTTTTTTTTTTTTATCTTTGTGCCAGTTTTCCAGAGATGCCCTGAGAATGTTCTGTGAACTGGGGGGCTGAAGACCGCGGAAGTTTGTGGCCTTGGTGTTCTGCAAGCCTCACGGTCAGGATCCAGTGTTGGAGGGCTCTGGGGCAGAATCTGCCCCGCTCCTGTCTCCTGGGGTCTGGGCACAGCCGGCGTGCAGGAGGTCACTCAGTGCCTGCGCTGTTTTCACAGGCTCTGCCCTCTGGCCCTGCCTTCTCTGTGTTTGTCAGAGTGGATCAGGCGCCCACCATGCTCTGCCATGGCATCATCTTAACCTGCACAGACGCAATGACCTTATGGCCGGATAAAGCCGGGGCTGGGCCACTGGGGCTTAGGCCTTCAGTAGGTCCTTTGTGGAGAACACAGTTCTATCTCCAACAGCCTTATTTGGGACAAACTACTTAGCAATTATTTTTTTCTCCTTCCGTTAGCTAATTAGCTAACCATTTCTTTTACTACGCTTTTGGTGCTTATCATAAACGTTGCAATATACATTCTATATCCAAATCTAATATTGGTTAGTGTTCTTCCATTTCTTGGACAATGCAAAAACTTTGACCTTTCTCTCGGTCTCTCCTTCTCACTGTCTGTAACTCTACCTCTCAAATAAATAAATAAATAAAATATAAAAAAAACCTTTGGAGCATTTGAACTGCATTTTCTCTTACACTGTTTGTACCATTCTTGCCAGTTGTATTATTTTAACTTTACACATATTTAATATTCCTTAAAATACTATTATTCCTGCTTTATGTAATCAATATTCATTTAAGCAAACCCATGTAATTGCTCTTTCAACATGCATTTTTTTCCCTCTAACACCTGCATCTGAACTTCCCTTCATACCTGAAGAGCCTCTTTTAATAGTTCCTTTAGTAGGGATCTGCTGGTGACATACTGTCTTTTTTTAAAAGATTTTATTTATTTATATGAGAGGGAGGAGAGAGAGAGAGACAGAGAGAAAGGTCTTCCATCTGCTGGTTCACTCCCCAAATGGCCCCAATGGCTGGAACTAGGCCAATCAGAAGCCAGGAGCTTGCTCAGGGTCTCCCACATGGGTGCAGGGGCCCACGTGCTGGGACCATCATCTTCTACTGCCTTCCCAGGCCATTAAGAGGGTGTTGGATTGGAAGAGGAGCAGCTGGGACTCGAACCGGCGTGCATATGGGATGCTGGCACCACAGGTTGAGGCCTAGCCTATTGCACCACAACACTGCCCCTGTCTTCTGTTTTGAAGACTAGTTCTACAGTGGGTCAAATTCCAAGCTGTGAATTTCTAAAATGTTAATTCCTTGAAAAATACAATTCCATTGTTTTCCATTTCTGTCATTATCGTTGAGAAGTTAGCAGTGAACCTATTTGGGTTTGGGGGTGTGCATAAGATTTTCTGTTTGTCTTTACTTTTCACTCATTTTTGTATGAGGTGTGTGGCTGAGTTTCCCACTTGTGTTTGTCTTGACTGGAGGTTCACAGCGTATCTTCAAACTGTGACTTGAGGTCTTTTGTAAAATTTCATCCATTATCTCCTCAAATATTGCTTCCACTCGTTTCTTTTTCTTTTCTTTTCTTTTTTCTCTTTTGACAGGCAGAGTGGACAGTGAGAGAGAGAGAGAGACAGAGACAGAGAGAAAGGTCTTCCTTTGCCATTGGTTCACCCTCCAATGGCCGCCGCAGCTGGCGCGCTGCGGCCGGCACACCGCGCTGATCCGAAGCCAGGAGCCAGGTGCTTCTCCTGGTCTCCCATGCGGGTGCAGGACCCAAGCACTTGGGCCATCCTCCACTGCACTCCCTGGCCACAGCAGAGAGCTGGCCTGGAAGAGGGGCAACCGGGACAGAATCCGGCGCCCCGACCGGGACTAGAATCTGGTGTGCCGGCGCCGCAAGGCGGAGGATTAGCCTGTTGAGCCGCAGCGCCGGCCCCACTCGTTTCTCTCTTGCTTTGATCCCAGATTTCACGTATGAGCCGTGGGTGGAAATGTGTCCCCTACAGTTCACATGCTACAGCCTGGACGCCCAGTGCCCTACCGTGGGACTGTGTTTGGAGACAGGGTCTCAGTGCAGTGTCATATGGGTGGATTCTAATCAGAAGTGACCAATGCCTTTAGAAACAGAGAACATTTGAACACTCAGAGAGGGACATAGCAGGTGCACGGACCCAGAGAAAGGGCCATGTGAGGACACGGAGAGGAGGTGGCCACCTGCCAGCCAGGGGAGGGGCCACTGAGGAGAGCAAACTTGCTCACACCTTGACCTTGGAATTCAGCTCCCAGCAGTGTGGAAAAGCAGTGTCTGCTGCTTAAGTCTCCCATGCTGTGGTATTGGCTACGGCAGCCTGAGCAGACTAATGAGGTGTTGGGCCTTTCCACAGCACCCTTCCGTCTCTCCCACTCTGTCCCCTGTATACCACCCGTATGTCTATCTGTGCTTCATGCTCGTGTTTTATTTATTTATAACTACCTACAAGGTGGTTCACCAATTCTCCCTTCATCTGTGTTTAATTTGCTTTTGAATCCCATCCACTTGTTCTCAATTTCAGTTAATATATTAGATTCCCATTAAGTAATTGCTTCCAATTCCCCAGTGGAATTTTCTAGTGTTGCAATTAATTTCTAAAATGTGTTAATCACAGTTATCACAGTTATTTTAACTTTATAAGATAAAGTTATCAAAGCTCCATACTGGGTCTCTTGCCGGTGTGTGTCCTTTGGTTTTAGTCTATCTCGCTTGCTTTTGTGTTTTTGTTGCTACTGCTGCTGTGTTTGGTTATTCTTGTTGAATTCTTGTCTGGTGATTTTTTATTGGATGGTGGACATTAGGGAGACCCCACAGATACTGTTCTCCTCCAGAGAGGGTTTGCTTTTGTTCCTGGCAGGCACTAGGACACAGATCACCTTAATCTAAAGAGGGTCTCAGGTGATGCCAACCTGGCTTCTGTTGCTTTTTGTTTGTTTCTACTTAAAAGGCAGAGTGAGCGAGCGAACAAGGGAAAGAGACAGTTCTTTCACCCACTCATTCATTCCTCAAAAGGCCACAACAGCCAGGGCTGGGCCAGGATAAAGCCAGCAGCCAGGAGCTCCATCCAGCTGTCCCACATGGGCGGCAGGGACTCAGGCACTTGGGCCATCATCCACTGTCTTCCCAGAACACATTAGCAGAAAGCTGGATTGGAAGTAGAGGAGTCAGGATTCGAACTGGCGCTGCAGGGTGACCGCAGGCATCCCAAGTGTTGGCTTAACTCCCTCAATGCCCAGCGGGTCTGACCCACTCTGGTTTCCCCTGACATGGAGGGAGGTGCCCTTTGGAGGGGACCTCCACTGGGAGCCTGAGGTGTTTAAATGTCTCTTCTCCTTGGCAGGCCGTGACATCCAAGCTTGTGCCTCTAGTACGTGAGACTTCTAGAAGCTCCACCTGTCTCCACCTCTGCAGCTGCTTCTGGGGTGGGGCCTCCGCTCAGCGCTGGGTGGGGGGTGGGGGCCGGCGGTGGGGGGGAGCCGCAGACGCCTGCCCTGGGGTCCTGCCTGCTTTGTGACTCTGATGACTTCAAACAAACAAGCAGGTTAAACTCATCTCCTCTGGTTCTCTAGTTGTTCTAGGTGGGGAGGGGGGAGTTGGTCTACTACCCCACCACAGTTGGAAGCGGAACCCATTGTGTAATAAACTTGCTGAAACATGAACGTACCTAACATAGAAAAAGCCCCAAATTTTACAAGAAACCTGAAAAAAAATAGAGGTAGGAGGTATCTCTCATATGCCTGGCTGTGAGCATTCTCCGTAATTACTTGTTTATGCGATTTACCTTGAAAAGTGCGTATTTGTTTTTTTGAGACATACACACACCCATCTGCTGGTTCACTCCCCAGAAGCCCACCATGGCTAAAGCTGGGAACTTAATCCGGGTCTCCCATGGGGGTGGCAGGGACCCAGTTATTTGAGCCATCGCTGCTGCCTCCCGGGGTCTGCATTAGCAGGAAGCTGAAGTTGGGAGGCGGGGCCAGGAACTGAATCCAGGTGCACCATTTTATGGGCTGTGGCATCTTAACTCCTAGGCCCCATATTCCCCCTATGCAATGTAAAGTAAATAATAGTGGAATGTCTATTCGATACCAGATATGCGAATCTGCAGCAGCACTCAAATGCCAGATGTTCAAACATTCAACCAACCCAAAATGAGAAATAATAACACGCAGGGTTGGCGAGGTGCTAGGAAAGTGGATATCCCTGACTTGAGGGCAGGTGTAAAAGGCTCCAGTCTTCGCAGGGACAGTGTTTTTGGCAGCATTATTGTTATTGCTTTTTTAACATTAACAATTCCCCCCAAAGATTTTATCCCACTAAGGTGGTTGGGAGCTGAGCGAAAAGACAGGTTCAAGCAGAGTGAGACTTATGAATGGAAGAATGTGAACAAGGGTCAGGGCACGCAAGCAACGTGCAGCTGCACGCCCTCAAAACGCGTGATGGAAACACACAGTGGCAATCCAGAGAACGCCCCTGTGCGCTCAGCGCTGGCAGAAGCCCTGAAGAGACGTCAGCCTCAGCGGGGACCTCGGGACCCCACACGCGGAGCTGGGGGCCTCCCCAGGTTGGCTGCCCTGGCCTCTGGAGCTCACATGCACAGGTGTGGGCCAGGTGGAAGCCAGGAGCCTGGAGCTCCATCTGGATCTCCCATGGGGGTGGTGGGGAGCCAGCACTTGGGCCATCTTCTGCCTCTTTGCCAGGAACATTAGCACGGAGCTGAGTCAGACGCAGCACAGCTGGGAGTCAGAGCAGTGCCCGGTTATGGGACATCAGCGTAACCTGCTGTGCCACAATGCCAGCCCCTACCCAAGACTTCAATGTCTTCTACATGCTGTTGGTCCTCATGTTCGTATCTCGAATCTAGAATTTGCTCTTCTGGCTCCAGTCTCATAGGTCCAGCTGCCTACGCAACCCTGCCCTGTGCCCATTTCACAGATACCTCAATGCGAGTGTATCCCAGACATAAGTTACAGCTCTGCCCTAGAGCTCGCCTCTGCACCACCACAAATGCCACCCACAGGTGCTCCAGTTGGACATCTAGGGTCATCTCTGGTTCTCCCCTGCCCCTTACACCCAGCCCAACCAGCACATTCTGTGGTCTCCGCCCCCGACACATTCTCCGGCTGCAGTCTGAATGTCTGTGTCGCCCCCAAATCCGTATGTTGAGACCCTAACTCCACTATGTGATGGTTTTGGGGGGAGGGGGTTGGGTCACCAAGGGTGGAGCCACTGTGGAGGGATTGGTGAAGTGTCACTCGTCCCTTCCACAGTGCAAGGTGCAGCGACCAGGCGCCCCCTACAAGGCACAGGTTCTCACTGGACAGCCAGTCAGCTAGCGCTTTGATCTTGGGTGTCCCCACCGGAAGAAATGGATGGGTGTGGCTTGTGCAGCACTCAGCCTGTACCGTGCCCTTACAGTCTCCAAACGAGCCCCTAGCACTCCCTCTGTCTGTGTGCGTCTTGGCTCTGTGCCCCCTGAATGCCGGCCACCTCCCTCTCTCCTGGCCCCTGCTAGACTGCTTTTCAATGGCCGATTGAACACCTGCTGTGTGCCAGGTGTGGGGGACAAATGTGAATGAGATAGACCTGGCCTTGCCTTTGCTCACTACCTAATAAGGTAGGAGAGAAGAAACCCGGATAAGGTGTGATAGATGCCATGGAGAACATGAAGGGAGGCTGGGGCAGGCTTTTGGTACAGAGGTTACGTTGCTGCTTGGGATTCCCATTCCCCACGCCTGGGTTGGAGTCCTGGCTGCGGCTCCCGGCTCCAGCTTCCTGATAACACATACCTGGGAGGCAGCAGGTGATGGCTCCCACCCATGTGGGAGGCCAGGATTGAGTTCAGGGTTCCTGGCTTCAGCCTGGCTTGGCTCTGGCTGTTGTGAGCTTTGTGGGGAGTGAACCAGTGGATGGGGAGATCTTTCTTTCTCTCTCTCTCTCTCTCACTGCCTTTTAAATAAAATAAGCAAAAAATTTTAATAGCAAATGAACGGGGTGCGGATAGATAAGCAGCCACCCGGTGTGCTCCCGAGGGGTGTGTGAGTGACACGCGAGCTGCAGCTTTTCTGCAGGTCACCTGGAGCTTTGTAGGCCTCAGGGTGTGAGATTCCTCCAAGCCTCTCCAGCAGAGGGGTGAGGAGATCTGGTCCACACTGGAGGAAAATCCCTGAAGATCCTGTGCGGACAGTGGGGTCAGGCAGAAGTGAGCAGCATGGATTGGCAGGGCCAGGTGCACAGTTCCCGGCCTGGGGAAGGGAATCCACAGGCGCCACCCCCAGGATGGGAGCTGGGTGGGCAGAGAGGTGAGGGGCTGGCTCCCAAAGCATCAGGGGGAGGGTAGGCAGGCAGGCAGGAAGAGCTGGGCATGGTGACCACAGCGGCCGTTCAGAAGGGAATACAATCAGCTCTCCCTGTCTGGGAGCTCTGTATCCACAGATGCAACCAACCATGGATCAAAGCTGTTCGGGACAAAATCACACCGTGCTGAATGTGTAGAAGTCTTTGCTTGTCTTTACGCTCTAAACACTACAGCGTAATTACTGTACCCTCTACTAGGTAGTTTGCTGTCTCCCCTTAGGTTCCAAGACCTCCAAGGGGTGCCCCAAGCCTCAGATCCTACCTGCCCCACTGTCTCCTGTGTTTCTCCAACATGCCCCGTAATGCTGTCTCGCAGAACCAGTTCATCTGCGCTGCCATGGTTTGCGCCCTGGTGCTGATCTACTCTTGTGCATTGGGGCCACTGTTATAGAACCAGGGTGACCTGAACCCAGGCCCTGCAATAGCACAACCGTGGAGCTGATAACAGAAACTGCTACTGGGTCCCCGCAGGTGTGTGGTGCATGCAGTGTGGAGATGGAGCAGGATGGAGTATGCGGTCCCAAGCATTTGGGTCTTCTTCTTCTTCTCCTTATTTATTTATTTGAAAGACAGTTACAGAGAGCCAGAGGCAGAGGCAAAGAGAGAAAGAGGTCTTCCATCTGCTGGTTCACTCCCCAAATGGCCACAATGGCCAGAGCCAAAATGGCCAATCCAAAGCCAGGAGCCAGGAGCTTCTTCCAGGCCTCCCACGCGGGCATAGGGGTCCAAGCACTTGGGCCATCTTCTACTGCTTTCCCAGGCCATAGCAGAGGGCTGGATTGGAAAATGGAGCAGCTGGGCCTTGAACCAGCACCCATATGGGCTGCTGGCACCGCAGGCAGCTGCTTTACCTACTACACCACAGCGCCGGCCCCGAAGAGCATGCAACTTCCAGGTGTTGTTTATTTCTAGAGTTTGTCACTGTTTCTGGCCTGTGGTTGAGGGTGGGGAACAGACCCTGTGGGTGAGGTGGGTGCACACTGAAGTCACCTGGGGATGATTGGCAGGAGCCAGGAGGGTGGTCCCAGGCTCCGTGCCACTGCTGCCCTGTTTCACAGGGGGGACTCACCCCCGCGTGTTGGCATCTGCCAGGCCCTGGTTTCAGTCCCTGGCAGGTGCCAAGGGAGCATCGGATCATACAGATGAAGAGCTTAAGAAGACGAATGAGAGACCCTCCCCACTGAGGACACGCAGGGTTGGGTAGGAGGCTGCTCAGTGCAGGGCTCACACAGATGTGAACAGTGGGGGACTCCCCTTCCCTCGAGAGGCAGGAGGAGCATGGAGGAAGAGGCAGGAGTATCTGATAGGATTTCTTGAGGCTGTGAAGTCCATGTGGCCCAGCCTGAGAAAACCCTATAGAACCAAAGACACAGATCAGAGAATTGAAAAAATAAATAAATAAAAAGCAAGCAGTGCCCTGGGGACTGGGGTGGTGACACAGTGGCTTAAGCCACCGCTAGGGACTCTGGCATCTGATATCCAAGCAGTGGTTGGATTCCCTGCTACCCGCTGCTTCTGATCCAGCTCCCTGCTAATGCTGCTGGGAAAGCAGCAGAAGATGGCCCAAGTGCTTGGGTCCCTGCACCCACGTGGGAGACCTGGATGGAGTTCCTGGCTCCTGGCTCCTGGCTTCTGCCTGGCCCAGCCCTGGCTGTTGTGGACATCTGGAGAGTGAACCAGTGGATGGAATCTCTCTGTCTGTCTCTCTCTCTTTCTCTCTCACCCTGCCTCTCGAATGAATGAATGAACGAATGAGTAGGTAAATAAATACAAGAGCAGAATTCTTTGTATTTCTCGGTTCATGACAGGCACCACCCGCACTCTCCTCTCCTGCCCATGGTGCTCCCACTTTGTTCCAGTTTGCACAGAATCCTCGTGCAGCCCCGAGCTGCTCACCTCCGGTGTTTCTCCCCCACCTCCTTTCCTCCCAGAACTTTCGCAACAAGTGGGGAGGGGAGAAGCCGAACAAAGCAGCCCCCACTACGGAGGCAAGAAAGGCTGGGAACGCACTCGTATTGGAACAACTGTGGCCCCGGGGGCATGGCCCGAAGCCAGTTCCTGCAGCCCTGGGAAGTAAGACCCTCTTGGGATATCTTCTCCAGCCCCGTCTTCCTCATCCACCACGCAGCCATGTGTTCAGGGGAAGAGACAGTTGTGGGGGCCTCCTTGGCGCTGGCGTGGGGAGCTCTGGGGCAGAACAGTGAAGCAGAGATGGTCCGTGCCCGTGGGCAGCTAATGGCTCCCCGAGAGAGACAGAGAAGAAAGCAAACAAACAAACAAACAAAAACACTACAGGTGAGCTAGGGCTGCCAGTGCAGGGGTCAGGGTTGGCTCTGTCAGGGAGGGCTTTCTGGGGGAGGCCACAGGAACAGGGGAGCAGGTGTGACCCTGGAGCCTGGCGCATGGGTGAGGGACATTCCAGGCAGAGAGACACACGTGTACAACAGCTATGGATCTCAGCCCAGACACCCAGGCATGCCTGAAACAAGTTGGTTTCCCCAGCAACTCAACATCTACCCGGGTCCCTGTTCCACTGGAATTCCCCTGCCTCACCCCAAGATCATGGCCAACTGCCAGGGACGTTCCCCCTGTGTTGATGGGGAAGAGGCACAGAGCCCAAGAGTCCACTCCCAGAGCCTTCTGTGCCCACGGTGGCCCCTGCTGGGTCCTCCCATCCCGGCCTCCTCTGTGATGCTTTTTTTTTTTTTTGACAGGCAGAGTGGACAGTGAGAGAGAGAGAGAGAGAGAGAAAGGTCTTCCTTCTGTTGGTTCACCCTCCAGTGGCTGCTGCGGCCGGTGCACCCCACTGATCCAAAGCCAGGAGCCAGGTGCTTCTCCTGGTCTCCCATGCAGGTACAGGGTCCAAGGACTTGGTCCATCCTCCACTGCACTCCCGGGCCACAGCAGAGAGCTGGACTGGAAGAGGGGCAACTGGGACTAGAACCCAGGGTGCTGGCACCACAGGCGGAGGATTAGCCTATTGAGCCGCGGCGCCGGCCCTCTGTGAGGCTCTTATCCGGCTCTCTCAGAGTGATTCGGAGTCCAGCACCCCTCCCCCGGAGTCAGACCTAAGAGCTGAATCAGACTGCCACCGACCCACCCCAGCCTTGACCCAGCCCTGACCCGGGGGTCTTTCTGGACGCCCACTGAAGGGACTGCTCGGGACTCTGCAGCCGGGAAGTGCCAGCAGAGGACCTTGGCAACCTGACTCTCCACCCTGCTTCCAGACCCCCTTCCTCCACCTCTGCAGCCTCACCGAGGTGAGGAGACCGCGGTGCCCCACGTGCCCCGAGGCGGGACAGGAGCAGGGTGGCGCTGTCTGAGAAGAGAGGCTGGCGAAGCTGGGATGCCTCAGATAGTGGGAGATGTGGGTGTGCAGGGCGATCAGAGAGAACGGGAAGGGAGCCGTGAGGGAGGGGCTCCTTCGGAAGATGCTAGGATGGACACTGATGATGACAAAGGGTCAGCTTCCGTGTGAGCCGCACTCTGCTCTGTCCTTGCTGGCTATGCTCTGTGGTAGAGCAAGCTGTCGGCAGACAGACTTCCATCCCAACAGTGCCGCCAACCTCGCACGTGAGCTCTGTGATGACTTACTTTCTTTCTTTCTTTCTTTCTTTCTTTCTTTCTTTCTTTCTTTCTTTCTTTCTTTCTTTCTTTCTTTCTTTCTTTCTTTTTTTTTTTTCAGGCAGAGTGGATAGTGAGAGAGACAGAGAGAAAGGTCTTCCTTTTACTGTTGGTTCACCCTCCAATGGCCGCCACAGCTGGTGCGCTGCAGCCAGCGCACCACGCTGATCTGATGGCAGGAGCCAGGTGCTTCTCCTGGTCTCCCATGGGGTGCAGGGCCCAAGCACTTGGGCCATCCTTCACTGCCTTCCCGGGCCACAGCAGAGAGCTGGCCTGGAAGAGGGGCAACCGGGAAAGAATTCGGCGCCCCGACCGGGACTAGAACACGGTGTGCCGGCGCCACTAGGTGGAGGATTAGCTTATTGAGCCACGGCATCAACCTGTGATGACTTTCACTTCCTACCTTGACAGCAGCAAATCACGTGGCGACCGTAGTTTGAGAGTATGTGAAGGACTTCCAATGCTTTGGGCTCCTTTTGATCTGGCCCAGAGAAGAAGCCCTGGTGGGTTTCAAATACTGCAGTGTGTTTCAGAAGCCGGAAGGTGATCAGAGGAAACCCAGCCTGGAGAACTGACATGCCAAGTGACTTGTGGGAAAGGCACGGGAGGAAAACACTAGATATTTCGGCTTGAGCCTAATACTCAGGGCAGATGTAGCTGATTTTCTGGTTTTCAAACGGTTGCATTGCAAGGAAAGGAAATGTTGATGTGTTGTTTGAACTTTCAGTAGCAAATAAATGGGTATGTATAGGAACTTAGAAAAAAAAGACATGGTTAATATTTTAAAAATAAGAGCTTTCCACATTTGTCTAGGCAGATCACTTTATTTAGGGCATGGTGAGGTGTGTATGTGTGTTGGGGGGGGGCAGGAATAGGGGAGGAGCCTACCCGCTACACTTAAGTGCCGATCCCTAAAAGGTATTGTTTACAATGAAATATTCAGGGACCTCCACCTGCAGCGCCAGCATCCTATATGGGTGCCAGTTCGAGTTCAGGCTGCTCCCCTTCCTATCTAGCTCTCTGCTAGAGAAAGCAGTGGAAGATGGCCCAGGTGTTTGGGCCCCCACACTCGCGCGGGAGGCCCTGAGGAAGCTCCTAGTTCCTGGCTTTGGATTGGCCTAACTCCAGCCTTTGTGGCCATGTGGGGAGTGAACCAGCAGGTGGAAGACCTTTCTCTCTGTCTCTCCCTCTCTTTGTAACTCTACCTCTGAAATCAATCAATAAATCGTGAAAAAACAGAAATATTCAAATGCTAATTTCCAGTTGGAAACCAATGTCCTCTCCAAACCGGTTCCCTGTGCCCATGTTGGTTACTGGCCCGATGGCTCATCCAAGCCGAACAGAGCTGCCCCAAGGCCTTCGCATATGTGAATCCATCTGCCTGCCGAGCCCTCTGCCCCTCCTCCACCTGGAGACCATCTGCTCCCCCTTCGGATTCCCCTCAAGCTTTCCTCCTCCTGGAAACTTGCCCTGACCCTGAGCTGAGGTCAGGGCTCCCACAGTCCCCCGACTGTAACCCTGGCCGCTCTGTCATGGCACCTTGCTTCCATTTCTGTCCCCATGCCCGCGGCGTGGTTGACGAGGGCGGAGATCGGCCTGTGTCGGATTCACTGCCTCATTCGCTGGGCTCCGCGTGGCCCCTCCTCTTCAGAAGGTGGTCCTCTCCAGTCACTTCTCACTTCAAGCCCCTGTCCACGCCCTTCCTGCATTAAACAATGACACTGCTACCATAACAACAATATTTTCCTTTTAGAATTAAACAAATTTACATAGAAAAGCAAAAGACAATAAAACAACTGCAAATTCACCACCTCGGGCCCTCCCTCACGAAGATGTAGGGGCCGGCGCTGTGCAGGTAGCAGGTTAAGCCACTGCCTGCAGTGCTGGCAGCCCATATGGGCACCCATTCAAGTCCTGGCTGCTCCACTTCTGACCCAGCTCCCTGCTAATGGCCCGGGAAGGCGGCAGAGGGTGGTCCAAGTGTTTGGGACCCTGTACCCACATGGGAGACCTGGGAGGAGTTCCAGGCTCCTGGCTTTGGCCTGGCCCAGCTCTGGCCATTGCAGCCATTTAGGAGAGTGAACCAGTGCGTGCAAGATCTCTCTCTCTCTCTCTCCCTGTCACTCCACCTTTCAAATAAACAAATAAATCTTAAAAAAGATGACCTTTCTTCATGTTTCAGCTTTTTTCCTATGACTGTGTATTTTAATAACACCATATAGTGAACATATAGGGGTTGTAACTTTAGTATTCATTTAACAACTTATTAATATTTGTCCCAAATTAAAGTTAGCCCAGGCCAGCATCGCGGCTCACTTGGCTAATCCTCAGCCTTCGGTGCTGGCACACCAGGTTCTAGTCCCGGTTGGGGCGCTGGATTCTGTCCCGGTTGCTCCTCTTCCAGGCCAGCTCTCTGCTGTGGCCCGGGAGGGCAGTGAAGGATGGCCCAAGTGCTTGGGCCCTGCACCCCATGGGAGACCAGGAGGAAGCACCTGGCTCCTGGCTTTGGATCGGCGTAGCGCCGGCCATAGCGGCCATTTGTGGGGTGAACCAACGGAAGGAAGACCTTTCTCTCTGTCTCTCTCTCTCTCACTGTCTAACTCTTTCTGTCAAAAAAAATAAATAAATAAAGTTAACCCAATGAGGATCAACCTTGGGTCTTCTGCTGTAAGGACAGAGCAAGAAGGCCATGGTCTGAAGCTGGAAGGTCATGACCCCAGCCTCACCAGGGCCATGAAACACAAGGCAGTGAGACAGCGGGATGGCGCCATGTCTGTTAGACCTGCCCGGTCCTGCCATGGTCTTTGCAGCTGCACTGGTCCACACCCTGCACCCTGCCACGAAACACACTGATGCTGCCAGCATTTCTATTTGCAAGAGTGAGAGGCAGATCCAGGGCACACGTCCCAAGTCAGCTGGGAGACAAGTAGCTCAAGTATTGGGTGGACATCTATTTAACTTTTTAGCCAAATATTGAGTTTTAGCACCATTGTCACTTCTGTGCATATTTGAATGTTTACAAAAATAGTGCATTTTCCCTTTTTGCTTTATTCTCTTGTGCCTGGCGCATGGTCTGACATGTGGGTTAAACTGAGCTGGTCAGATCGTTGGTTGGTGCTGGGGGCCATCTCCGTGCACCATCTGCATGCAAGATAGAGTCTGTAAAAGGATTCTTTTCCATCCTGGCCCTGGCCCCAGCCTCAGCTCACCCAACTCCAGCTCCCCTGAGCTCCAGCCTGAGTCTAAACTCACATGGAACCCCAGCCCCAAAATCTCCTGATATGCTCTCTGCACCTGCAAGCTCATTCCCCGGCTTGGCTCCCAGAGGCATCTGCTGACTCGTGGAGGATGTGCAGGGGCTGGCGGAGGGCACAGAGGATTTCCAGCCTTTGGACCTCGCCTGTGAGCCAATTTCTTGGTCTGTGCCACTTCTCATCATAGCCACTAGATGGCGACCAGGCTCTCTCATCTAAAAGAAATCGCCCAGTCCCTCCCTGGCACAAAGAAGAGCCAGCCTTGGGACTGGAAGGCTCATGGCTCTATTTAAAGGTGAGGAAAGGGCCGTCTGCAGGAGATGGGGCCCTCTGCCAGGGTCATCCCCCCACCCTACCTCCCGAACCTCTTGGGCTCTTCCAAGAACCCTCTACCTGTCCGTCTCCCCCTTTCCTGAGCTAGGGGAGCCTGCCCAGGGCCAGCAAACAGCAGACAGCAGCATGGTGGCACCCTCTTTCAGTGAGAGTCGGTTGCTGCCGAGGGCAAATGTCTCCTGGACCTGGGCCCCATGGGGCAGCTCCTCCTCCATACCACTCCCTACCAGCTTCGTGGCTCAGGAGTGCAGGCCAACCTCTGCCCAGTTGTGTGCTGTGACCTCAGGCAAGACTCCCCCTATTCCCCGGGACCCCTCTGAACAGCAGCTCCAACCACAGAAGTTCAATGTGGAAAGAGCAAGGTCCGGTGTGAGGGACGGCTCCGGGATCCCATCTAGACAGCCCCGATCCCCTGCCAGAAGGAGCCGGGGACCGGTTGGGTGGGGGGATGGTCAGGGGGTGGGACCAGAAGAGGGAGCCGCGAGGGAGGCTGAGAGTGGATGGGATGGACAGACAAGGGAGGTTTCAGTGCTGGGGGTGGGGGCAGTTGGGGATCTTCCCCACAGCTGTGTGTGGGGTGGGTCCCCGGGTTCCTCCAGGTTCCCAGGTAGCCTAGTACTGAGGCCATGGGGGCCGTCTGGGGTGCAGACAGCCCCTGCTCTGCTCTGTTGCCGCTGCCGCAGGCCTGGCCCTTCCCACGCCTCTCCCACCTCTCCCGGATTGCTGGGTGGCCCCTGGGAGTTGAGTGAAAGTGTGACTTTCCCTCTGCAGCGGCTGAGGGCGGTCAGCCTCCCAGGCCCGGGGCCGCATTCTTGTCAGGGAGCCAAGACAAGCATGGGCGCGCAGGGTGGGGGGTGCTGGGCAAACCCTTCCCTCCTCCCCCGTCTGATGGCCGCTTGCTGGGTTCCTTGTGGGGAGGAGGTGTCTGAAGGCCAGGCGGTCCACCCTGGGTGGGGGTGGGGTGGGAACCCGGAGGAGCCAGACACTGCGTCACCTGCAGACACAGGCGAAGACCTCGTGTCCTGGGGCGGGATGGAGCCTACAGGGCTGAGATGGAGACAGGTCCCCCGGGGCCTGCGGGAAAGCAGAGCTAGGACGTGGCAGGGGCGGTGTGTGTGTGTGTGTGTGTGTGTGTGTGTGTAGCAGAGCCTATAGCACTTGTGACCACATCCCTGCTATCACAGGACCCCCCCAATGGGTGCCTGAAACTGCGGATGCTGCCCACCCCTCCCCGCCTTGCAGGGTTAAGTGGCACAGCGCAGTTTGTGCCCCAGAGGCTTCCTGTGCAGCTCTGCTCACTCTCAGCAAGGTCAGGGTGACTGCAAGATCTGATTGCGCGCACTGCAGCCCGTGACTGGCAGGCAGACGGTGTGCACGCGCGGAGACGTGGGACTGGACACAGAGTGGGGCGGAGCAGGATGTCACCCACTCTACTCAGAACGATGCACAGTTGAAAGCGCAGGCATTGGTTATTTCTGGATTGTCCCATTTAATGCTTTTGGTCCCAGGTAACTGGAACCGGAGACCGTGGAAACACGGATAAGGAGGGGCTGTGGTACTTAGCACCTAGAACCACAGCTGTTTCCTGGCCCAGTTCAGCCTGCTGGAATCCATGAGGAGGTTGACAGGCCTCTCGCCCTGAAGACCCGGAGACGGGGGCTCAGAGAGGGTGAGCAGCTGCCCAGGCCCCACAGCAGACCCCGGGTTCCTCTGTGTCCTTGGCTGGAGGGAACTTCCCGGCTCCACGCTAGGCTGCAGCAGCGTGCAAGCACCCGCTCCCCCCAGGGACTCCGCACGTAGCCCTCTGTGGGCCTGACGTCTCCCAGGAGGCTCCCTGGCCCAGATCCTGGGGTGGCGCTCACATGGGCCTCTGGAGGTGTGTCCCGCAGGCTGGGCTTGCTGGAGGCAGGGGAGCGGTTGTGCAGGGGGCAGTGCATGCCGTGTGGGTGGGGGAGCTGTTGGGGGGCTACAGGCCGAGGCTGAGGAAAGGGGCTCCTGCGGCACCGGGTTTTCATGCAGCCTCCGCCTCGGGCTTCTGGAAGCTTCTCCTGGGTGCGTTTGAGAGCCAAGGTCAGGTCTTGTTCCCATAGCAGGATGCCTGGAACATTCTTGTTTTCCATGTCTCCGTGTGGGAGTCCAAAGCAGCTTCCCCGAGCCAGGAGAGCAGCTCCCCTAGGGAAAAGCTCCTGTCCCCAGGCTGCAGAGGAGACCGTGTGTGCGTCAGGGGACCATGGGCGGCTTCTCTCCGCCTTTCTGGCTGCCCACTCTGGAGGGATTTCTTCTTCTCTTTGCCCTCCTTTCCTCCTCCCCTCCTTCTCTCTCCCCTTCCTCACCCTTCTATTGATCATAGGCCCACAGACAAGCTGGAGTAAGTAGGAAGAGCCAGTCCAAGGCCAGATCCTGGTCCCGGGGCTGGTGCTGTGGTGCAGTGGGTAGAGCCGCTGCCTGCGATGTGTGTGCCAGTTCCTCTCCTGGCTGCTCCACTTCTGATCCAGCTCCCTGCTAATGCACCTAGGAAAAGCAACAAAAGATGGCCCAAGTGCTTGGGCCCCTGCCACCCATGGGGGAGACCCGGATGGAGCTCCTGGCTCTTAGCTTTGGCCTGGCTCAGCCCTGGCTGTTGCAGCCACTTGGGGAGTGAACCAGTGGATGGAAGATCTCTGCCTCACCCTCTATCTCTCTGCAACACTGAATTTCAAATAAATAATTTTTAAAACTCCTGGGCCTACAACTCCCAAGCAGTGCCATTTGGGGCAGGGTCCTGCCCACTCTGAGCCTCCCTTTCCTCATCTGTAAAATGGGACCACCACAACCACTGATGGGTTGTTCGTGGAGTCAGTGACATCACAGGTGTAAATGTTCCGGGCCCAGTTGCTCTTGCTGAGGTCCTGGGGGAGAATTACAAACAGAAAGGGCAGAAATCCTTTAGCCTCAAAGAAGCCACACGGAGAAGGATGAAGTCACCGATTTTTTCGGGGTCTTGGTTTTCTCTTTTATGAAATGGAGGTAACCACGGGACCCGCTCCAAAGAGCTGCAGGGAGGATTTAAGGTGCATGCTGGAGACATGATCAGTTATCACCTTAGGGGAGCGCTGTCTACCTGGCAGGAACCCAGGAAGCGGGAGAAGGGGAGGCCTGCACACACACATCTGTCCACACGTGGCCTCGCCCCTCTGCCCTGCAGGGGCCACGGGCATTTGCACCACTGTGAACAGCCCTCGTGATGCCATTTCCACACACTTTTAAAAGTGCCCACAGTTGATGTGCCAGGGAGCATGGGCCAGGCATCGAGACGGGACACACATGGCCAGAAGCAGAGGCTGAAACAAATCGGCAAGTCCCACAAAGCCTTGCCCCCTGATCTCGAGCTGCCCTGCTCTGAACTCTACTTTCCTTCCGGGTGGGCTGGCTCTGGAGAGGAGGCCTGCATCCGGCTTGGTGTTGCGTCAGGTGTGGACATGTGACGGAGATGGGTCCCGATGTGAGTGAGAAGCCACCGGAGGCCGTCTGTGGAGGTTATGATCTCTCCCTCTCCCTGCAGCAGAGCCGAGAGATCGAGGACAATGCCCCAGGACCTCGCTGTGCAGGCCCTCCTGAAGCCACCGGGACTTGTGTGAGCCGATACCTTCACCCCCTCCCTTTTATTTATTTATTTATTTTTTTTTTTTTTTATTTTTGACAGGCAGAGTGGACAGTGAGAGAGAGAGACAGAGAGAAAGGTCTTCCTTTGCCGTTGGTTCACCCTCCAATGGCCGCCGCGGCCAGCGCGATGTGGCCGGCGCACCGCGCTGATCCGATGGCAGGAGCCAGGAGCCAGGTGCTTTTCCTGGTCTCCCATGGGGTGCAGGGCCCAAGCACCTGGGCCATCCTCCACTGCACTCCCGGGCCACAGCAGAGGGCTGGCCTGGAAGAGGGGCAACCGGGACAGAATCCGGCGCCCCAACCGGGACTAGAACCCGGTGTGCCGGCGCCGCTAGGCGGAGGATTAGCCTAGTGAGCCGCGGCGCCGGCCTATTTATTTATTTTTTAAGATTTATTTATTTAATTGAAAGGCAGAAAGTTACAGAGAGGCAGAGGCAGAGAGTGAGAGAGAGAGGTCTTCCATCTACTGGTTCACTCCCCAAATGGCCGCAATGGCCAGAGCTGTACTGATCCGAATCCAGGAGCCTGGAGCTTCTTCCGGGTCTCCCACGTGGGTGCAAGGACCCAAGCACTTGGGCTGTTTTCCACTGCTTTTTCCCAGGTCATAGCAGAGAGCTGGATCGGAAGTAGAACAGCTAGGGCTAGAACCGGCACTCATATAGCATGCTGGCACTATAGGTGGTGGCTTTACCCGATATGCCACAGCGCCCCCCCCCCTTACTCTTAAGCTGAGTTTTTCTTGAGTTATTTCAATCTCTTATGAACCAAGGAAACTAGATAAATATGGTCCTTTCTTCTTTATTTTATTTTTTAAAAACAAGTCTTGATTATCAGATGGCACCTATGAGCCTGTCCCCGGGCCTAGTGGAAGCAGGGGGCCTCAGAGGAAGGACACTCGGGTGGAAAAGGAGCCTGGGTTCTTGGGGGGGACTCTGCTCCTGCACAGACCTTGGAGAACGCGTGTAACTGTGCCGCTGACAGATTTGGCCTCACCTCTGAGGCAGGTCCAATCCTACTCCTACCTTGCAAGAGCCCTGCTTGCCTGGCCAGGAGGAAAACACTGCTGTGCAGATCCACACTGCGAATGCCGTGAACTCGTCTCTGTGGCTTGATGGATGCAGCTTCCCTTCTACTCCAGCACTGCCTCGCAGAGCAGCCTGGCAGCTGCTGCTCCACCCCCCCACCCCCCCCCGCCCCACCACACACACATTCAAGACGCCACTGCAAGGCTCCCGCCCAGAAATCTGGCCCGAAAGCCTGGTCTGGGGGGAAGCACAACCAAGCTGGTGAGCTTGGCGGGGCCTTATCTCCCCCTGGACTTGATCTGGGTCTTAAAGCACAATCAGCCTGGGAATTCCTGACAAAGTCCAGCTGGGGCCAGCTGTTCTCCTTGGTTTGATTTTTTTTTTTTTTTTTGCAAAGGAGGGGGATAATTTTTCCCCCTGCAAGGAGCAAGTTTAAATTAAAAGCCATACTTATTCATTATAGAAAATTTGGAAAACACAGGGACAAGAAGGCCCCACCAATAATGCCATCGCTCAGACACGGCCCTCGTGGGCATTTTACTTCTTTTCTGCTGGTCTTTCCAATACACAGGCAGGTTTGTCTATTTTTCCATCCTTGAGCCCAGAGTGTACGTGCCACTTTATACTTTGATTTTCCCACCTTATTTTAACATAGCCACGTTCCTGTATTCTAGACTCTTCCAGCAACTGTGGCTTGTTTCTGAGTGTGAGATGCTGTGCCGCGCACATCACTGGCCTGATCTTAATAAGGCTCACACCCATCACTCCGATCAGAAGCGATCAGGATTCCTGCTTTTCACGAGAGGGAACCGAGGCACAGAGAGGCCCCATGTCTCAGTGAGGGTGAGAGTCTATGAGCCACGCACATGTCTGCATCATGGATCAGTCAGTCTTTCTCTACAGGGACGTCTGTGGCTTGGGCCTGCCCTGCGTGCACCCTTCATCGCTGCAGCTTTCCCTGGGGAAGCAGCTCCCCACTTCCGGTGCACAGGGTTCAGCTGGGGGCAGGTGAGCGTGCCTCCTGGGTCTGGCCAGTAGAACCGGGGTTCCCTTGGTTTCGGTGATTGGCTCAGGAAAGGACACCAGATCTGAGGTGTCCTACCCAGGGACTGCTCAGAGGTGGGTGCACCTGCCAACTGTCATTCTGAAAACCTGCCTGAGAGTGGGGCCAGCATGCAAGAGGGCAGAGCGGGCTGGCAGCCACCAAATCCTGACGCAGACTGCCACTCCTGGATCCACTTACACTTGAGCCTTTTACCCCCTTAAACCTGTCCCTGTTGGGTTCCTGTCACTTGTGACCAGGAGTTTTGGTGAGGATGTTCTGGTCCTTGGACATTAGGGTTGCTTAGTGTTTTTTTTTTTTTTTTAACCATTATAAATACTGCTGTGATGAACATCTTTTAAGCTTAATATTGGTCAGAATTATTTCCCTGCAATAAGTGAGTTATTTGGTGAAGCAGCCCAGCACTGCCAAGGTCTAGAGGCATTTTGCCATTTCCCCAAGGTGACAGCGATCCGAGTCCCTCCACTCCCCAACAGGTGCACAAGTGTGACTATAAAAATGGAGTTCTGATGAGACTTTTTTAACAAGCCAAAGTTGTATTTGTTTTTTTAAACAGGAAAATTATGTTAATATAAAACAGATAAAAACAGACAAAAATCAGAACACACAACACACAAAACCACAACACACAAAGGCCAGTGCAAACCCCTCCCAACCCGCTCCTCTAAGTCTGAAACCCTTTATTACAGATCCCCGAAGATTAGACTGTATGGGAGTGGTCACAGCATTGAATCAGAAAAAGGAGGAGAAAAAAGGACAGATTTCCAAAGGCCTGTACACAGGTAGTGGGGCGTGGGCTGGGGGCCGGGCACCTTTTCACGGCAACATCAGGATCAGAATGTGGAAGAGTTAGGTGCTCATCACAGATTTCCAGAATCCACTCCATCTGCTGGTCCCCCGCCCACTTTTTAAAAGTTGTTTTACAAAGGATAAAAAGTGCACAGACACTTTCATAAGGCACCGATTGTTGTACAGGTCATTCCACTGACGACTCGGCTAAGTCAGCCAGACAGCGAAACACTGGGAAACGCTGGCAGGCCGCGTGTTCCTGAGCCGGTGGGTCCCCCTTGCCCCTACCCAGCTGGAGCTGGGGCAGGGGTGGGACCGAGAGTGGGAGGGTATGGCCTCTCATTCCCAACTTTGCACAACTCTGTTCTGAACCGGCATCACACACTTGGGGTTCTCCTGGGGCCTGAAAGCAGCAGGTGGCCCCCTCCCCACAGGGTCGCTATGGCAGGCCCACGGCCGCCCTAGGGGGCTCTGCTGAAGGCGGCTTGGGCAGCAGCTCACTGGCCGCAAGGGGCCCGGCACCTCGAACAAAGCATGCAGGAGGCTGTGGACCGGGCAAGCAGTCCCTGGGCACGCCCCAACATGGACCTAAGGCAACAGGAGGGCCGAGAACGCCCCAAGGACTGTGCCCCAAATATCTCATGAACCTCCTAAGGTTGCCATCAATGGCATCAGAGCTGGGGAAGTGTCCTCCTGCCCTTCCTCCCAGCACCCCACACTTGGTAGGTGCTCAGCATGTTTGTTGAGTGACTTTGTGTGTGTTATGGAAGAAGCGCTGTTTGACCAACCCTCCTGACCGCTCATCACGTGGCTTCCACTTGATGGGTAGACCTCTCCTGAGTACCGAGCACACGCTGGCCCGGGACCTCACACCACAGGGCCAGAGCCACGCTGATGAAATCTGTCCATGTCCTCTGCACACTGAGCTCCGGCACGGCTCTGTCATCCGCCCAGAACACGGCCCATGCTGATCAGTGTTCCGTGGGTGCTGAGTGGCTGACAAATGTGCTGCAGTTGGGGGACCTGCCACCCCTGCTAAACCCCAAAGACTCACTCGGAACACACTAGAAAAAGGAGCTTGTCTCCCCTTGCAAACAGCCCTGCTCACAGCGAGCAGTGCATTTGCTGGCATCCCCCATCCTGGCATTGCTGCTGACGCTCCAAGGGCACCCCATGGGCACAGCTGTTCCACGCGGGTGCCCCAGTGTAATAGAAGGTCCTCGGGCTGCAGCTGAGACCCCAGACAGCTCAGCTCCCCTTGGAGAAGGTGAGTACACACAGTGGACCTGAAGGCACGGACGTCTGTCCTAGTGGGGTGTGTGCAGGAGCGTGCCCAGGCTCCTCTGCGTGAGCTTCAGGGAGGAGGACTCGGTCTGGGGCTCTCTGGGACCCGGGGCCAGGCTGTGGCCAGCACGGAATGCGGCACCAGACTCCCAGCCCTGCCACCCCCGGGTGCATGACTATGAAGTCACTTCACCCGCAGAACCTCAGTGCCCCTCCCTACCACCCTTCTTCCCGACTCTAAGTAGCACGTTCTCCTACACCAGCACCTCTGATGGGAATGCACTGTCCAGTGGTATCTTACAGGCAGGGCTGGCTGCATCTTGTCCTTAGTGGCACGTACATTGGTGGCATTTTGTAATCAGCAATGTCTTGCATGGACTCGGAACGGCCCTAAGACCTGCCTCACAGGACTAATGCAGGCAGGCCCTGTTCTAGCCCAGTGCCAAGGCACGTAGTAGGTGTGGAGTTAACAGGTGGTCCCCCCCCCACCCCGCCCCTTCTCAACAGAGGTGGGGTTTGAGCATCTCCTCCTTAGCTCTGAACGACTCTGCTCAGGACAGACACCCCCTAACTCCTCTTAGAAGCAGGAAAGTTATTAAAGCAGCTGCAGAGCAGGTTCAACAGGTGACGGTGGCCAGCACACTCCTGGTTTACCCGCAGTCACTGGTTTCCTGGTGGCGGCTGTTCATGACCTTAGCTGAGACTCAAGGTGGCAGCTGGGGGTGGGGTGGGAGAGGGGGCAAACTGGCTGTCCCTGGAAGCAGCCCACCAGAGCCAGCGACGGTCTCCATGGGGCTGGGGGGGGAGGGGCAGTGTCTGAGGACCCTCCCAGCCAGGGACTTTGTCCACTTCCCCCTGCAGCCAGCACAGGGGGAGGCCCAGAGCTCCAGCTGTGCCCCCTGGGCTGCCCAGAATCCCCAGCTCTTACTCTGGCAGACACTGGAGTTCCAGGAGCAGCTCCTCCAAAGACCTGCTGTGAAATCAAAATGTGGGCACGCTCCCCAAATTCACCAGGGAAGAAGAACCCATCACAGGCTCCAGCCAGTCAAGAGAGCAGGGTTTCCTCTGAAGGGGAGGTCTGGTCAGAAATCCATGCCTACGCCCAGGCAGAGAAGCACAGCTCCGGCTCAGACCACCCTTGTGGGAGGCATCTCGAGAGAGCCTGGCCTGGCCCTGGGCACCCACCCCCTCCGCAAACAGCCAATGTTTGGTGCTTCATTGCTAACTCCCTGAATACCCTCTTCTCTCACCTTCCTCAGCAAGAGACGCACAGGTTAGGAATGGGGATAAAAATGCCCACTGCCCCTCTCCAGGCGTCCCCAGCCTTTGAGAATGTCGTGCTGGTCCTGAGGGCCCTTGCACGGGTCAGGTACTAGACTTCTGACTGCTAACTGAGAATCGGAGCGGTCAAAGCACTTCCCTGAAGGTGCAGTAAGGGCAGATGGAGGGTCCAGAACTGGGGGCTGGGAGGGAGGGGCAGGCCTGGATCAGTCAGCCAGCCCAGGCGTGTGCTGGAGCCTGCAGAGACCACAGGCAGCGGTGAGCGGGCAGGAGCAGGGCCAGCTTCCTAGCAAACATCAGCAGATACACCCAGCAAGGGGGAGAAATCCCAGCGTCCACATTTTCAGTAAAAGTCTCAATTGCTAGTTAACGCGCTTTTCAGGGAACACCCTGGTGACTGGCAAGGGAAGCTTCCTAAACAGAGAACCAGAACAAAGACCAGTGACCAAGCCCTGCTTCCTCTGCCTTCTGGAAATACCCACAAGTCCCTGTTGGCCAGGCCTGGGGTCACACTAGGAAACAGAGAGAGCCACATGCGCAGGAGCCACCTGCCTCTGGGAGCATCGCCCACCCCCAGGACAAGAAACCCTGCCTCCTGTCTGCTTCCTGGACACGGGGAGGGAAGTGACAAGATCCGAAAGCATCTAGACAAGTCAAGGTGCGGTGTGCTTATTACACTGTCTTGGGCGGAAGGGGCGAGAAGACCAGAGCTCAGCCACGCAGCAGCCACCAAAATCGCAGTGCAAGATGGCGCAAGAACCCACGACGGCGGATTGCCCCCCGATGTTCTCCACTCACCTCCCCCGAGGAGCTGCTGCCTTGGAGCTGTAAACAATGAGTTTTTTTTTGTTTTGTTTTGTTTTGTTTTTTGCCTCCCCTTAGAAACGCTGAGTGTCTCTTTTTTTTTCTATAGCATCCAAGGAGTTCTGTTTAGGTTCAAGCTTTGCTCGTTCAAAACCAGCTTAGGTCACGTTCAGGGAAAGTGAATGATTTCTAGTTACGCTAACATCTGGGTTCTGCATTGCACATTCCTACCTGTCCATCTCCCACAGCCAGGCTCCCTGCATAAAACACCCATGCGCTCTCGTCTCGCTCTGCGCCCCGCCTCCCTCACACACACTCAGTCCCAGCCCCAGAAATAAGCTTCGCACGGAGGATGCTGTTTCCCGGCTGCAAGGTCACCGAGGGACAGGGCACTCTGCCAGGCAGTTCCTGAGCTTGCTCTCGGGGGCAAAGCACTTTAGAGCCGGGGTTCAGACCCCCCAGGGCCTCATCTCCACGACTGGACGCCACTGGAGAGTGGCAGATGACACGGCCGCTGCCTTTGGACTCTCAGGCAGCCAGGGTGCTTGCCCAGCCCAGTGGGGCTTCACAAGAGGACCTTGCTCTGGCCAAGGCCCGGCGGCGGCGGCCAGGTTATGGCCTGTAGATCTTGATGACATCCTTGATGGGCCGCCGACAGATGGGGCAGCAGGCCCGGGCCTGCCTCTTGAGCCGCAGGCCACAGCTGTGGCACAGGCACATGTGTCCGCACGTGTAGATGACCGTGTCCACCTCGCTGTCAAAGCACACTGTGCACTCACTGTTCTTGCTGCCTGCTGGCTCCGGGGGCAAGAAAGCAGGGGACACTGGGGGGCTCAGCGGGGAGCTGGGGGCTGTCACTGCCAAAAGCAAGAACAAGACACAGGTTAGTAACGTGGTTCTCTGGTGGGCTCCCACGGGCCAACCCCAAGAAGGCTGTGTCACTATGGTGGAGCCGCTGCAGGGAGCACTTCTGGGAGGTGCCAATTTGGGTTCACTTTTCAGGATTCCACCCTCCTCTACGCTGCTATGATGCCAAGCACCAGGATCAATGCTGCCATTGTGCCCTTTGGGAGGCCATATCTAAGGGTCTCTCCTCCCTCCAATTGACAGAAGAAGATTCCTGCAGCGGGGAGGAGACCCCGGAAGGCCACGGCCACTGGCACAGCTGCAGGAGCCAAGCCAGCTGGCCCCACGGTGGGGGATGGGGGTGGGTAGCATTTCCTTACCCAGGGATGACTCAGACGCCGAGGAGGACTGGTTGACACTGAAGGTCATGTCTGAGTCGCTATCGTCTTGGGAGCCGCTAAAGGACCCGGATGGAGTTGTGGTTGCAGGACTGGACTGTAGGGTACCTGAGGGCCAGAGAGACTCCATGAGGGGCAGTGTGAGGCTGGCTCTGCCTTGCTAGTCCCCACTTGGTCAGCACTGGGTACCAGAAGGTCCCTGTGTGCCCCATGAGAGGACAGGAGCTATGTCACGGGTACCTGCTAAGGCCTGCACAGCTCCTGCCAAGCCCGGTGGACGTTGGTTCTTTGCTTGCCTGTCCTCTCTTCCTGCTCATCTCAGACACAGCACGAGCACGTCCTTTTGGGACAGGACTGCTGCCCCACCCCCCATGCATATGAGCCAGCCCAGCCCAGTGAGAACGTCCACTGCGTGGTCTCAACAGTGCTTTAGGTAAGGCTGCCAAGGCCCGATTCTGTCACTTTTACTAAAATTGTTGGGGAAAGACAGGACTTTGCCCGTGGGGAGGTGAGCCTGGCGCTGGCGGAGTCACCCTGCGGCAGGACCCCAAGTGAGAGTGAAGGCAGCAGAGCTGCTGAGATGTTGGTCCTGTCAACGCTGAGATCGGCTCTCCCTGAGTTCACGCCTAGACCTCTGGGCTGTGTGCACCCTACAAACTCCCCGTCTAGCTTGGGCAGTCTGGATGGGGTTTTGCCACCACACGCTGCCTGCTCACTCGTGCTCAACATGAGCGAGTTACCTTCCCAAGCCCGCTTCCGGTCAGGAGGGAGAGTGCTGGCTCCTGCCTTTCCCACCTGGAGAATGCCAGACAGGTCAGGTAGCGCTGAGGCTGCTGGGAGGCAGGAGTCGGGAGGGCAAGTCCCCTCCTCTGCACCTTCTCCTCCTGGCCTTTGGAGGCTTCATCCCCGTTTCTCCAGAGGTGCCGGGGAAGGGCCTGAGGAGGACCCTAGGCCACCTTCCCACAAAGCCCTAACAAGACCTTGGGCAACTCATGTCAGGTTGCAATCACCATTATGTCTGGTGGTCCAAAAAACCCACAAGAACAAGAGAACTTGGCCCAGCGCCCACCACTGGAGGCCTGCTTCTCCTCTGCCCTCGGGCAGCTACAAGTTACCACGGCCCGCTGATCCAGCAAGGGCCTCAGACAAGTGCTAAAGCCATGGTAAGCAGCCTGCAGCATCACTCTCTCTCCAGGGAAGGAAGCCGAGGCTCAGGGAGTCTGCGACCTGGCCAGCACCTTCGCGGCTGACCAGCAGGAGACTCTGGGGCTGCCACTTAATCTCTCTGTGCCTGAATTATCTTGTGGATGTAGAGAGTGGTTTCCTAGTATCCCCGGGGAGGATAAAACGCAGTGAGATGAACACCCGAGATGTTGACGGCCTTGCTATCTGCACCTGTTTTTTCCAACCCTGAAAACGGAGCTGCGCTCTCTGCAAAACTTCCCTGACCACCACCCTCCCTCGGCCACCGGGGGATTCAAAGGTCACCCATGCAGCTGTCTGGGACTGGGGGCCTGTCCCCTGTGCGCCCTGTCTGACGGCCCGGGTCTGGCCCGCAGCCAGTCACTTGCAGAGCCTATCAATGGCGTGAGCCAAGGCCAGAATCCCCTCCAAACAGCAGAGATCAGGCGTCCACTGCGCCATCCGGGGACAGTAGCTGAATCTCCTCTTTCTCCTACACCGAACACGCAGTGCATGTCACTGCCTTTTTAACAGCCCAATAGCCTCCATCAGAGCCACAGGAAGCCGGAGGCGCACCGCGGGGACAGGCACGCGCTCTCGGGGTGGGGACCGCTCTCGGGGCTGGCCCTCGGGCACTCACCGAGGAGGCGCAGCTGGCCCGCGGCGCCGCCGCGCACGGCAAAGAAGGCCCAGAGCGCCTGCGTGGTGTCGACGCACAGCAGCCGGCCGCGCGGGCGTCCGTTGACGCCCAGGAGCACGTCGCCGCCGGGCCGCAGCGTGAAGCTGAGCGCGTCGCCGCCGCTCGCCACGGGCCCGGCGCGCGCCACCACCCAGTACTCCTTGCGGTCGAGCAGCGCGTCGGGGTCGGCGGGCAGCTCGGCAGGCCGCAGCGCGCCCGGGTCGCACGACGTGATGCCGAAGGCCAGCGCGCCGGGCGCCGCCAGCCCCGGGCGCCCCACCTCCACGAAGAGGCTCTCGCCGGGCCGCAGCGGGCGCTCGCTGAAGACCAGGGTGCGGCCGCCGTCGGGGCGCGGCGCGCAGGCGACTTTGCGGTCGGCCGACAGGCTCACGTCGGGCCCGCGCGTGGCGTGGAAGCGCAGGTCGGCCTCGAGCAGCGCCGGCGAGGACGCGGGCCTGGCGCGCTCGCGGGGTCCGCACGGGATGGCGGCGGCGGCGACGGCGGCGTCGGCAGGCAGCGGGCCCGGGGCGCGGCCGAGCGCCAGGTGGCCCAGCTTGGCCACCACTTGGTTGTTCTCGAGCTCGTTGTTGTCGAAGTTGGCGGCGTCGTGGCTGCTGGGCGGCAGGCAGGCGTTGAAGCGGGCCTGGCTGAGGCGAGCCGGCGTCATGGTGTCTGCGAAGCCGCTCTCTGCGCGGGACAGGACGGGACAGGAAGGCGGCGTGAGTGCTGGGGGGCCCGCGCTGCACCGCCCCGCCTGCATCTTTGTGCTTACCAAGTGGGCCCAGATGCCCAGAACTGGGCTGCTCGTGTGCCTTGGTTTACCCGCCCTGGCACACGGGACCCTTCCTCCTTTGTCACTCTTCCTGCTGCCCTCGCCTGTCTCCCCTCCTCCCAGCCCTCTCCCCCTCCTCTCGCTCCTACACTACTTTCTCCCCCTTTTCTAGAAGGTGGCATCTAAAAATCTTTTTCTCTATCGCAAGTGCACCAGACCCAGACACTCCAATAAAAAGAGCACACAGCCTGTTTCTGTGGCTTGATCACGGGGCAGGGAGCGTCGTGACTGTCCCCTGCTGTTTCATTTCATTCTCACAACGGCCCTGGGACGAGTATTCTGTTTCCACCCGCCACGTAGCAGTGTGGCCACGAGCGAAGCTGAGGCACGGAGGGGTTGGAGGCAGCTGCTAAGGGGCAGAGCCGCCACCTGGACCCAGGCTGTGTGGCCGTAGCACACGCTCTGTGGCCCCTGTGGCCCCTGCCTGCAGGCAGGGCCTCGGCAGATGAATTTTTCAAGAAATCAGCGTGTTCTGTGGAACAAACACCTAGGGAAGTTTTTAAAACGGTTTTTGAATAACTTTTAGTGATAGGAAAAATGCTCTCGAATACTACGTATTAAAGCAGCAACACAGCGAGTGTTTATCATCCAGGTAGTAGTGGTCTTCCTACTTGGGTAAATCACTTTGTTTATTTTTTCGTCTCTAGCTAGACGGTCAGTCTGTTCACCACTCTTCCCAGGGCTTAGCAGAGCGCTCGGCAAACAGGCTTCATTAGGAATAGTTTATTGGACCCGTGACTGGATGAATGTATGAATGAAGTCTGAAAGCGAACAGTTGCCACAGCGAAGAGCAGAGAAATCAGGAAGAAACAGTTACTAAAAATATCCTGAAGATTTTTTTTTAGAGATAAAATATTGTCGACCATAATAAGTAAACAAGAAAAATGTTTCCCAGGCTGTTAAAACCGGGCCCTTCCAGCCAAGATTTTGTTAAAGTTACCATGTTAAATGTGTCATGCCAAGAAAATTCCCTCGTCTAATTTTCCAAATATGAAATGAAATAATGACCATGGTTTTTCAGACCCTGTGGGCCCTGGGCCCTGGTGAGATCGGCTCGTCACGGTTCACTTGAACTGTATTTACACCCTGCCCTGGGAACAGGGGGTGTTCCCCCACGGCATGTCCCCACACTGAGGTTTGCTGTCCTGCCCTGCGGCCCTGGTGCAGCCCTCTCCTGTCTCAGCCCCTCGTTGGGTGTGCTGGCCAGGAGTGTGTGCGCTTTGCCTTAGAAGATGTTTCCCAGAGGAAAGCCTGAGGGAAGAAGTGGATTTCAGGATTTCATTTGGTTCTTTTTTGTTTTTAAAATTTTTATTGAAAGGCAGAGACAGAAGGGATCGAGATCTTCCATCTGCTGGTTACTCCCCCAGTGGCTGCAATGGCCTCGGGCTGGGCCAGGCCAAAGCCAGGAGCCAGGAGCTTCTTGCAGGTCTCCCATATGGGTGCAAGGGACCAAGAACTTGGGCCATAGCAGAGAGCTGGATGGGAACTGAAGCAGCCGAGACTTGAACCAATGCCCATATGGGATGGCACTGCAGGCGGCAGCTTTACCCTCTACAACACCATGCTGGCATCTCTGTTTGATTCATTTTTAAAAATATTTATTTACTTGAAGGCAGAATTACAGACAGAGGCAGAGAGAGAGAGAGAAAGAAGTCTTTCATCCTCTGATTCACTCCCCAGATGGCAGCAATGGCCAGAGCTGAACCAATTCGAAGCCAGGAGCAGCTTCTGGGTCTCCCATGTGGGTACAGGGGCCCAAGGACTTGGGCCATCTTCCACTGCTTTCCCAGGCCACAGCAGAGATCTAGATTGGAAGTGGAGCAGCTGGAACTGGAACCGGCACCCACATGTGCGGCTGGCACTGCAGGCGGCGGCTTTTACCTGCTACGCTACAACACCGGCCCCTCCATTTGATTCTTTTTTTTTTTTTTTTTTTTTTTTGACAGGCAGAGTGGACAGTGAGAGAGACAGAGAGAAAGGTATTCCTTTTGCCGTTGGTTCACCCTCCAATGGCCGCCGCGGCCTGCGCACTGCGGCCGGCGCACCGCGCTGATCGGATGGCAGGAGCCAGGAGCCAGGTGCTTTTCCTGGTCTCCCATGGGGTGCAGGGCCCAAGCACCTGGGCCATCCTCCACTGCACTCCCTGGCCACAGCAGAGAGCTGGCCTGGAAGAGGGGCAACCGGGACAGAATCCGGTGCCCCAACCGGGACTAGAACCCGGTGTGCCGGCGCCGCTAGGCGGAGGATTAGCCTAGTGAGCCGCGGTGCCGGCCTCCTCCATTTGATTCTTAAGAGCATCTATGAGGCTGGCATTGTGGCATGATGGGTAGAGCCACCGTCTGCGATGCCAGCATCCCACACAGACGCCAGTTTGTCCTGATTGCTCGGCTTCTGATCCATCTCCTGCACCCACCTGGGAGACCCGCATGAAGCTCTTGGCTTTGGCCTGGGCCAGCCCTGGCCATTGCAGCCATCTAGGGAGTAAACCAGCAGATCTTGCTCTCTCTGTCACTTTGCTTTTTAAATAAATACAGTTCAAAAGAGATGGGATACACTGGGAGGGCACAGGGGACCCTAGCCTCCTGAGCGCTCACAATGCGAGTTCTTAGGAAAGCCTGCCCCCTGCATCTCCTGGGCTTCCAGTCTGCTCCTGCTGTGGTACAGAGGTACCTAGACCCTCCCGCAGTCCAACCCAGGGCCTCCCACTCGTGGACCTTCGGCTTCCAAACTGTGAGCTAAATAAACGCTCTTTTTAAAATAGGAAGACCGCCTTGGGGATTTTGTCACAGTAATGCGAAATTGACTAATACAAATATTTTTTTAAAATCAAGTTTTCAACTGATGTTGAGCACTGTGAGAAAATGCCCATGATACAACATTAAGTGAACAAAAGATAAACACTTGATTCTAATTTTATCAGAAATATATGCATAGAGTGCCATGGAAACGAATGCACAAGAAGATAGGAAGGAAATACGAAAATGCAAGGGTAGTTAGGAGGGTGCTTCAGAAAGTTCACGGGAATTGGCTTAGAAGGGAAGTTTATTCTGGTGCTAAAACCCTGAGATCTGTGCATCTTAGGAGTCTTCAAGGAATTTGTAAAAATGCGTATTATGTAAAAACTGGATTTAAAATTTTTTTGTGCTAAAACCATTCAGTTTTCCATGAACTTTTCCCCCTTATTTTTAAATTTATTTTTGTTTATTTGAAAGACAGGGAGACAAGAGAGATCTTCCACCTGGAGATCTTCCCTTCCCAAATGCCTGCCATAGCTGGGGCAGGGCCAGCTGAAGCCAGGAGCCAGCCACTTGATCTGGGTAATCCTAGATAGGCTGCAGGGACCCGATTTAGCCATCACTTCCATCACCTGTGGCCTCCCAGGGTGTGCATTAGCAGGAAGCTGGAGTCAGCAGCAGAGCCGGACTTGAACCCGGGTACTCTGATAGCGGGATGTAGGTGTCCCAAGTGCCGCTGTAACGGCTGCCCCGGATGCCTGCCCCTCCCGTGAGCATCTCAGAGTACTCTCCTGGATTGATTCTGTAATCAGGAAAAGCAGCATGTCCAACAGTAGACTAAAGCAAGCACTTCCTTGAAAAGGCGTTCTAGACAAGTGGTTGTTTCTGGGAGCCCCTTGGTGCGGTGCCCGTTTCCTGCCCTGCCCCATCCGTGCTGTCCTGCCAGGCCAAGCCCGCAGGGGTTGCCTCGCCTCTCCCTGGGCTTCTGCTTGCGTTGGGCCCTGCTCTTGCCACCACTCTCTGCTTCTGGCCCCCTCCATGGCACTTGTTCTTCCTGTCTCCTGTGGCCCCACCCAGGCCCTACCGCAGTGCCCGATGCAGAGCACAGCAGGTGGGGATGGCGTCAGCCCTTCACGGCTGTGCGACCTTTGGGGGGGGTCACTTCACCTCTAAGTGAAGCTGCCATAGAGTGACGGTGGTAACCCCACCAGCACCACCAGGTTATGGCGTTACAGAGGGTAACTCGGAGCGTGGCCCTGTGCTCCTTGGCCCTCAGCACAGACTCCACAGAGCGTGCAGAGCATCTGTGAAGTGCCCAGTGCTGCCGGGCACTGGGTGAGCAAACAGGTGACAGGCATGGCCCTGTGCTCCCACCCCAGGGGGAACAGCAGGCTCTAATGGAGCTGTCCCACTGAAAACCACAGTCCACCTGCAGCCAGTGTCCTGTGTGGCCCCTCAAAGTGGGTGTGTGTCAGCGGGAAGCATTGTGGGGGAAGGGGTCCCTCCAGGCCACAGGTGCAGGGAGTGACAGAGAACCCTGCTCTGTCACTGAGTATGGGGAAGGTGGGCTCTGTCTGCAGAGGCCTGGTGAGTATGGGGTGAAAGTAACCCTGGCAACAGGGCACAGCACAGGTTAAGACTGTTGGAGAGGCTGGGTTACAATGTATGTGGCAGGGACCCCTCAGAAAAGGTGGGGTCACCCCACTCTGTCCAACAAGCTGTGTGTCTACCAGGTATGGTCCCTGACTGAGACAGGCAAAGACAGCACAGCGCTGGCCTGGGCCTGACCCTCTGGGGAGAGCTGGCCAGCCGCAGGCAGGAATCTGGCACCACCGGGAGGCCGCGTCTCACCTGTGCCATGCCGGCAAAGCCCCTCTCCGGGCCTGATGAGAGGAACACAGCCATTTCCCTGGGCGCCTCCCAGATGCCACTGCACACACTGATGAGCCCCATTCGGCCCTCCCCACCGGCACACGTGGGGAAGTCGCACAATGGGAGAACCCCGAGGCTCCCAGAGATGCAGCGAGTCAGACAAGGTCTGATCCCGGGGAGACAGGAATGCGAGTGTAACCCAGGCTGCGTGCCTGCAACGCCAGCCCCTCGACACACGCGAGTCTGCCTGCAAAGCATAGTTGTTCTCCTTGAGCTCCTAGCGCCCCCAGCTCATGGACTCAGGCTCAGGCCAAGCTGCCTCGGGGGTGGGGGTGGGGGTGGTTTCTGTCTCCAGGGGAAGGGGGAGGCCCCAACAAGCACTGCACTACCCCAGTGTCCACTGAGCAGCCCCCAGGCCAGGGCCAGCCAGGCTGAGATGCCTGGGACAGGCTGGCCACCTCCGGCTCCTGACTTTACCTGGGCTACAGCCAGGATCTTCCCTTCCTCTCTCCGGTCAAGTACTTCTGGGGCTGGAAGTAAAGCGGCACTTATGCCCCGGGGCACCCATCTTTGTGTGAAGATGAACGTGAAGGCAGGAGGTACTGTGGACCGAAGCTGAAGGACCAACTGAGGCCGTGTGCCGGGGCAGGAGGGATGAGATATGCCGAGAGAAGGCACCAGAAGTGAGAGGAGGAACTGAGACTGAGCTTGGGGACAGATCCACCCAGTGGGCAGTGCTGTTTATCCATGATGGGGATGGCGGGGTGGGGGTGCGGTGGTGGGGGGTGCCCTAGCGTGGGATGCTGCTCAGACACTAGGGGCAGAGGCTGGACAGGCAGAGGCAGTGCTGGGGATACAGATTTGGGAGCCAGTGGCTTAGAGATGACATTCACAGCCCGGTGAGCTGCTGAGATCACCTGGACAAAGGGGTAAATAAGGAGAAGCCTTGTGGCAGTCTGCTAACATCTACAGTTGTTTTTATAGACTTCTCCACGTGCATGTTGCATTACACAATTTAAGACGATACAGAGGAAAGCGAGAGCACACCCAGGATCTCGACCTGGGGCTCTCCACACAGGCCGCCCAGGCAGGAGCAGGAGGAGCCATGGGGGAGGATGACCACCACGTGTTTGGGGATACCCAGCAGCCACAAGCAGCACCCAGAAGCTGGGGAGAGACCCTCTGTGTGCCCTGTGCCCAGCGGAAGAGCCTAGGGACAGGAGCTGGGCATGTGGCGCTGCAGGGTGAGCCTGGCTGCCTGCAGTGCAGTGCGGGGCAGCGTCCCTGGGCTCCGGAGATGAGCTGGAGAGGGCACTGTGACAGCAGAGATGGGCCTGCTGGGGGCACTAGTCGGGGGCTCAGTTCTGTGCTCCTGGGGATAATTCGGTAGAGAACAGAGAAAGGGGACAGATACTCTCAAGGTCTAAGAATAGGTAGAGGGGTTAGGGGCAGAGCTCCCTCCTCCTCTGCCCAAGGCAGACAGGGGCAGGTGTCACGAAGGAAAGATCTGGGTGTTGACTTGGGCTTGCTGGGGTGGCCCCTGCTCTGCTTTCCCAGAGGCTGCCCTCCTGCCAGCCAAAGATGACCAGACTGAAGGCAATGGATCCTGACTGGACCCCGCCAGTCCTGGCTGTGGCCTCGGGGTCTGCACCTGCAAAGTGGAGACCCATACCCCTGTGTCACTGGCCTGTGGGAGGACTCAGCAGGGAAGAATTGTGGAGTAACGATGCGTGGCCCCTTGCCAGGAGTCCTTAGTGGGATAGGCCAGCAGTCACAGAGTGGCGATCTCACCCCTGACTGGGAAAGGCCAATCCTTCTGGCAACCTGCCATGCAAATACCTTCCTGCTGGGGACGGGGAGGTGGGCACTGGCCTGGGCTCTTTGGAAGGAAAACAGTAACTGCAAAGGCCAGTTGTCCTGTGCCGCTGCCCACAGGGGCTGTGCGTGAAGCTATCTGCAGCCACTCCTCCCTGCCTGATGGGTTCTCGAGGCTCTCACACTGAGATACTTCCCAGGTCCCAGGCCAAAGTCTTCCCCCTCTACCATGGCCACAGACCATTTGGGTGGCCTTAGGCAAAGCCCTGCCTCTCTCTGGGCCTGTTTCCTCACCTGCAGCCTGGAGGGGTGCACTGAGCCCTCCACGCCCTGTGTGTAGAGGGATATGTTCAAGACTTTATCAGATCCCTTGTTCATAACACTAAAGAAAACCCTGACTCAGAAACACTGACAGTTACATGGCCTTTGCCAAGTTCTCTCTCAATGCCAAGTCTGCAAATGGGGGCAACACTGTTTTCTGCCTCAGGGCTCTCGTGAGGACGCCCCTGCAAGCTCTCAGCACTGGGGCTGGGCACCCAGTAGGTGCACAGTAACCGCTCTCAAAGTTTCTCAGCGCTTTCAGATAAGGGAAACGACCCTCTGGCGAGGCCCCCATCCTTCTTCCAGGGAGAGGTAAGGGCTGGGAGGGGGAGCCCTAACCCAACCCAATCATTGTCCCACCCCCTGGCCGTGGCCATGGGTTTGGAGATGGGTACACAACCCAAGCCAGACAGATGAGGCAAAGTCTTGTGACTACAACTAGATCGTTGGGAAAAGCCCATTTCCTTCTGCTGGATTTGTCAAGCTGGTGAGGCACGGGCCTGGAGCTGCCAGCCACTTTCCCTCTGCCCCACAGGGTAAGCTCGGCTGAGCATGAAGCCAGCGACGGCAACAGTGGCGTGAGAAATGAAATCCAACCAATAGACCCAGTGCTGCATCCAGCCAGGCCCAAAGCAGCTGTTCCCTGGAGTGTCCAGTCACATAAGACATGAGCTCCCTTTTGCATAAATGAGATTAAACGGGGCTTCTCTCATGACCAAAGATTTCTGACAATGCAGCGTGTAACGCCGTAGCCTGGGGCTGGCATCACTTGTTCTGCCTGACCAGCCTCCTACCGTGGGCCACAGGGCGGCCGTAGGGCTCCCACACTGTTGGCCCTGAGCTGCCTGGGAAGGGGGAGCAGGCTGCACTGGGGCAGTGTGAGGTCTGAACATGGGAGCCCTGGGAAGGGGGTGCCTGGAGCAGGAGAGACAACTTTTCATGTGCCACAAACTTCCCCTCCATTAGCTCATGTTACCTCTGCAAAGGAAAAGTCACTCTTTACTGATTATAAAAGCAATACAAGCCTGCTTGCTTTCTCTCTCTCTCTCCCCACCATCGGTGTATATATATTTTTAAAGTTTCAGACATATAAAAAAGGAAGTGAAGTTTACCCATCATCCCATGACCCAAGGATGAAAGTCTTCTAATCTCATTTCCCCCTTTTATTCACTTTTATGAACACTGTCCTGTAGCACCTGCACCTGGTATGTCCCAGCAACTCAGGCCTCTCGGGGACAACCACAGAGAGGGAAACTGAGGCACGGGTCTGCTGGATTCACTGACATTCCATCAGAATCTGCTTCTCCTTCCCTTCCAGGGGCGTCAAACACCACAAGGGTTCACAGCAGCTTGCTGAGTGAGCAAATAGACGGGGTGGGGGCAGTGGCAGAGCCCGGGTCTCCTCCCAGGAGTACGCTGTCTCATTCAGTCCTCAAAGGCTGCTGCCAGTTTACAGTGTACCAAACCCTCACCCACTTGCTGCGCCTGTCAGCGGCTGGGGTTTCTAAGCTGCTGCTTGGAGACACAGGCTGTGAACAGGCAGGGCAATGAGGCAGGACAGCACTCCCATTTTCCAGGAGCTCTCAGAGAGTCACGGGAGTTCTGGGAACCTGCACTTCCTGGAGGTGAAACTCTGGCCCATTTGCAGATGCACACGATATTTCTTAGCCTTCTATGTGCCAGGCACTGTGCTGATCTCTCTCACCCAGCATCTCTTGTAACCCCACTAACAAGCCCATGAGGTGGGCACTGCTGTGAACCCAGTTTACAGACATAAAAACTCAAGGCGTGGGGCAGCATTGTGGCAGACTGGGTTAAGCCACCACCTGCAGTGCCGGCATCCCCTATGGGTGCCGGTTCAAGTCCCAGTGGCTCCATTTCTGAGCCAGCTCTCTGCTATGGCCTGGGAAAGCAGTGGAAGATGGCCCAAGTGTTTGGGCTCCTGCACCCATGTGGGAGACCCAGAAGAAGCTCCTGGCTCTTGGCTTCAGCCTGGTCCAGCCATGGTCATTGTAGCCATTTGGGGAGTGAACCAGCAGATGGAGGATCTCTCTCTGTCTATCTCTCTAACTCTGCCTTTCAAATAAAATAAATAAGTATTTTTTAAAAATCACTTGCACAAACTCTCACAGCTACTAAACTTCAGAGCCAGAATTTTGAACCCAAAGTAGTCCGTTTTTGGGTGCCATCTGCGACAATCGTATTCAAATCCCAATGAAAAGACTTCACCCTACTCAGCAAGATCAAGAGTGGAAAATATCCTTAGTAAGCTAATATAGAAAAAAATGTGTGCAGCAGCCTTCAAATGTGCCTTAAGCAGCTGTAGCCTTTCTCAAAAAAAAGGCACAGAGAGGTTCTGTCACCAGGCCAGGGCCACACCGGGCAAGTGGAGAATCAGGAGGGGAAGAGGTCCCTGTGCCTCCCTGCTGCCTTCTGCCCTCAGGGAGGCGCTGGGGAGCCACAGCCTGCATTCGTGAACTGTCCCTCTGTGCCCTGTGTTGGGCGTGGAGGGCAAGGAGCCCAAGCTGGCTTTCCCTCAAAGTACAAGGCTCAAAATCCAGAGACAGCCCAACACTCAACTCTACATCCTGGGAATCTGCATCAGGAAACACCACTCGGTGATAAGAAGGAACAAGCTACTGATACGGCAACAACAGGGATGCACCTCACAAAGACTGCTGAGATAAAGAACCCACACACCAGTGCCTACAGACGTGTGAGTCCCCTTCGGTGAAGTTCAACAGCAGGCAAAATTAATCCACGGTGAAAGACCGGAACAGTGGCAACCTCTGTAGAAGGGCGGGGGTTGACTTGGGAAGGGCAGTGGGAACCTTCCTGGGTTACAGACAGGTGCACAGATCCGTGCCTTTCACTGCAGGGAATTTACTTAGAGGGCTGTGTCCTGACGCCCTGAGGAACCTGTCCCGTCCCCCAGAGGTTGAGGCTGGGTTGCTTCAGGGGCAATGTGCAGGTTCAAGGGCTAAGAGCTCAGACAGGAAACAGAATAGTACAGGTCCAGGTTTCCCTTGGGGTGGAGAAATGTTAGAGACAGTGGTGATGGTTTCCAACTGAATGTCACTCTACTGTACCCTTTAAAAGGGTTACTTCCATGTGCATTTTAATTCAGTTTTCCAAAGAGCAAAAATATCCATCAGGTGTCAAGACAAGGGCGTGAGTTCTACTCCCCCTGAGTTCTCAACATCAAGACTTCAGCACCAATGGCTGCCTCCC
This sequence comes from Oryctolagus cuniculus, assembly GCF_964237555.1. Lineage (NCBI taxonomy): Eukaryota > Metazoa > Chordata > Mammalia > Lagomorpha > Leporidae > Oryctolagus > Oryctolagus cuniculus. The sequence goes on along the minus strand of NC_091437.1, from coordinate 59,233,782 downwards.
CGGTGAGAGCCCAGTTCCTCCTCATCCGCCTGCCTGGTGAACGGGTGCGGGCCTGGCTCTGACTCCCCTGCCTGATGGCTGCTGGCGGGGCAGGCGCCACACAGGTGCCTGCAGCAGACCCAAGTTTGGCTGCTGAGTGAGTACACCAAGGGATGAGTGAGCAGGTGCCTGTGTGAACAACCACATAAGTACATGCGGGAATGAGTTCATGAATGGGTGAGTAAATGAACAGAGTGAATGAACGAGTGAGAAGCAAGGGACGAGTGAGAAGCAAGGGACCCGGAGGAAGGGCATGGACGCCAAGCCAGCCCTTGGGGGTTCCAATGCTAGCTTTGCAACACAGGGATGTAACCCCTCTGTGCCTCAGCTGGCTCATCTGCCCATGCGGGAGGCAGGCTGCCTGAGAAATCAATGAGCTGCAATACACAGAGAGCTTGGGCAGCACCTTTCAAAAGAAGCCTTGAGAACATGGCTGTGAGTGATAAAGGCGCCCTAGGACCCTGCCTGCAGGGGGCAAGGATGGGCTGGGCCACCCTCCCCCTCCAGCGGCCCGAGACCTACCCAGCAGCTGCACCTCATCCGTAATGCCGTACACGTCAATGAGCGCCCACAGCGGGCCGCCCACGGCCACGCCGCAGTGGAAGAGCACGGGTTCACCATCGTTGACGCTGTAGAAGACGCGGCCGTGGCGGTCCACCCAGTAGGCCAGCACTGTATCGCGCAGCGCCAGGTTCTCAGGCAGCGCCTTGGCCCAGTAGCCTGGCCGCGTGACCAGGTCGGGGCACGCGTACTTGGGGATGTCCTGGACGCTCATGAGCGACGGATCGTGCACCGTGAAGCCGAAGCGCAGCGCGCCGCTCCAGCCAGGGCGCACAGCCACCAGGCGCAGGCGCACCTGTTCGTACAGGCGGATGGGCCGCTGCGTGAAGGTGACGCCGTTGCAGAAGCTGTTACGCCGCGTGGCGCGGCGCGAGTGGCCGTCTAGCCGCACGTTCTTGCCCTTGGCCTGCGCGTGGAAGCGCGGCGCCTCGCCCAGGACCGGGCGCCGCTCGGGGCCAGGGCCGCAGCACGGCCGGGTGGCAAGGAGGCGCGCCGGTGGGCTTGCATCTGCAGGAAGAGACACACAGCGCGGTTAGGCCCCTGGGGACTGCTGTGGGCTCTGAGTCCACTTCTGGTCATCATTGCCCCTTTAGAGCCCACCCTGGCCAGACCAAAGCCAGACCTGGCCAGACCAAAGCCACAGCCAAGTCACTATGCACACCCTCAGACCTGCTCACACCAGGGAGCTGCCACAACAGGGCCCAAGGACTTCTCCATCCCCACCCAATCCCTCCGAACCTACAGGGCCGTCACAGGCCATCTTTGGGCTACAGAGTCCCTCTACAGGGGCCCTGGGATCTTGGCGGGGGCTGTGGGGGGTGGGAGAGATGGGGCAGTGGGCTGCGGCTCCTGGGCAAGTGTTGTTGAGAAGCAAGGTCTGCGGATGCTACTGAACTCCAAAGCTGCTAACAAAGTGGATGGAGATCCTAGAATACTACTAGTGCATGCACAGTCCACCGCTGCTGAGGCTCCCAAGCAAAACCAAGCTGACCAAGCCACGCTCTGTGACTTCCTCTCCCCCTGACTCACTGACAATGACAAGCAAGGCTGGTTTTCCTAGGACACACACCTTTGGGAAGCCTGCTCCGAAGGACTTGGGGCCCCTGGGCTGGTCTCCTCCCAAAGCATCCGGACCCAGGTGGCCCAGGCCTGGGTGGGGTGGGCAGCCTGGGAGGCAGCAGGGTGGGCAATGGCTTCAGGAGGCACTGTAGCCCACTCACAAACAGCAGCCAAGGACAGTGCTCATGGCAACTGCTCACAAACCACAGGCCAGCCGAGGCGCACAGCGAGATGAGCCACAACCTCCCAGGGAATGAATGAGAGCCCCCCGCAGGGATCCACCCTCCCACACTCAGCCGGGTCTTGCACTGCGCTCTGGGCACACCAGGGGCTGATGGGAGCTAGGGCAGGAGAGAACAAAGAGGAGGACGCCATGAAGAGGCAAACAAGGCACAGCTCCGTTCCCTTGGCCCCAGGGGAAGGAAGCCCCAGGCACGGAGGAAGGACATGGGGCAAGGAAGCTCAGAGGTCCCTCTCCAAACAGAAGCCACTGACCCACCCAGGACAAAATGCTAGGAATAAAGCCAAGGTCCCACATGAGATAAAGGAGCCTAAGGGACCTCGGTCACTGAGGAGATGCTGAGTGACTGTGTAGTGTGTGCTGGGCACCATGCCTGCCCCTGGGAACACAGCCGTCACCAAGACAGGTGGAGCTGACAGTCCAGCCGGCAAAGTCAGACAATGAATACAACACACTCGGCCTGGTGGGATGCACTACGGAGAAAAATGCCGCCATGGAAGCAGGGCAGAGACAGGTGTTCCCTTAGGACCCCAAGGAGGGCCTGTGACATTTCAGCCCAGACCCGGAGGGAGGGAGAGACCATCAGGGTAGTTGGTGGGGGCGCATCCCAGGCAGGGGGACCAGCCAGAGCAAAGGCCCTGTGGTGGGAGTGTGCTGAGGTGGTGGAGAAAGAAGGCAGCCAGTGGAGCAGGCAGGGGGTAAGCAGGCGGAGAGAGGAGGGAGATGCCGTCAGAGCTGAGACCGGTGTGAGAGCCTGTGGCTGCTTGCTTTTTCTACAACCATTTTACTCTGAGGGAGGTGAGCCACTCTGGCAGGCCTGGCACAGGGAAGGGGCAGGGGTGCTGAGGCCACTGCATGCAGAGTGGGCTGCTGGGGAGGTGTGGTGGGCAAGGAAGCTGGAGGCTTCTCCAGGGCACAGGGGATGTGGCTCCGGGGGCGGGGGGTGGGACGGTGAGCTGGGGGTACATACAGGTTTATTTTGAGACTTGGAGGCTTTAATTCAGTTTTTTTTTTCTTTTTTGACAGGCAGAGTGGACAGTGAGAGAGAGAGAGAGACAGAGAGAAAGGTCTTCCTTTGCCGTTGGTTCACCCTCCAATGGCCGCCGCGGCCGGCGCGCTGCGGCCAGCGCACCGCGCTGATCCGATGGCAGGAGCCAGGAGCCAGGTGCTTTTCCTGGTCTCCCATGGGGTGCAGGGCCCAAGCACCTGGGCCATCCTCCACTGCACTCCCTGGCCACAGCAGAGAGCTGGCCTGGAAGAGGGGCAACCGGGACAGAATCCGGCGCCCCAACCGGGACTAGAACCTGGTGTGCCAGCGCCGCTAGGCAGAGGATTAGCCTACTGAGCCATGGCGCTGGCCTTTAATTCAGTTTTACAGAGAGAAATAAAAAAAAATCCACTATATTTGCTTTGGATATTTCAATTATATGCCATGGATTAAACCATTCTCAGTGGCCTGGTTCTGTACCAGACACTCAGGAAGCAAGGCTGGGGGTGGGGGGGATGTAGGGATGGATGCTGGGCGCAGGTGCACGTCCATTTCCTCTTTGAGTCCCCTGTGCCCAGCAAAGTTCAGCTACTGTATTATAGTCAGAACAACCCAGAGATCACTTCCTCCAACAAGCCCATTTTACAGATGGGAAAATGGGCTAAGAGAGGGAAAGGGGCCTGCCCAAGCACAGGGTCAGCCAGGCAGGTAGCTCTTCTGACCGGGCCATGCCTGATGCAGGGAGACAGAAGTCAGAAGTCATTTTTACCCAAGGAGAGTGAGGCCCCAAGCACCACCTCCCAAGGCTTGGGCCATGAGGAAGGTCTCCCTCCAACAACCTCAGTCACCTGGGCACCAGCTGCCTCCACCTGCCCTCCCTCCATCCCTCCTTTTCCAGTTACTATGCCCTAGTTTTCCTCAGAGGCCCAGCTTCCCCCAGCTAGTGAGCTGACTCCACTCCAAAGGTAGCCTTCGGGATGTGAGCCAGGCCCCTTGGATGACTTGGGGTTTTCGGCTAGCGAAGCCCTCTTTTGCTCATAAGCCAGGTCGAGCTGGGTTTCTGAGGCTTACAACCAAAGCTGTCCTGACCGACAGACACACCTTGTATGCAGTGAGCACAAGAGGGACACTGCCCCTGGGCCAGTCACTTGCCACGCGCTTCCTCACTTAATCCTCACAAGGAACCCCAGGAGGCAAGGACTGCTGTGAGCCAGCCCACAGAATTGGAGCTCCAGAGAGGCTGAGTCAGGGCCCAGGGTCACACAGCTGGTGGCACCCGGGCCAGGCCTCTGTGCCGCCTGGACCTGTCATTTAAACCAGTTTTCCACAGGCCCCCTGCCCTTGGACAACTAACATGGGATGGAGAGAACGGCTGGGCCACTGCATGCAGAGTGGGCTGCTGGGGACGTCAGATAGGGAGGCAGGAGGCCACCTGGGGATGCCCTGCACCGCTGGGCAGGCCCGCCAGGCAGAGAGCTGCACCAGGCAGGCAGCAGGCAAAATGTCCACTCATTCAGTGCTTCACTCACTCGACATTTCTGCAGATCCCACACCCCTGGCTCTCATGGAGACCAGGTCTCCCCAGTCACAGCTGAGTACCCAGTGATACAGGGCAGGCTAGGCTCTCAGTACTCAGGAGCTACAGGGGCCTGGAGGAGGCCCCCGGCTTGGCCAGGGACTGGGGGTGGTGGTGATGCCTACCCAGCCGGCTGTTGAGGCAGCAGAGAGGAATGCTAGGGGCAGAGGCAGGGGGAACTGGAACTTGTGGGGAGGGTAGAGCAGTGGCATGGGTGCAGCAGAGGGTATGCCCTGTGGCTATCAGGGGCGAGGGTGCCACAGGCATCATAGGGACCAGGCTCAGAACACATGGCACAGGCAAGAGGAGCTGTGGCAGGGCCTCCAGCTGAGCAGGGCCACGGCCAGGCCAGTGCTGCCTGTTAGGGAGGGATGGACGCAGGCCTCACAAGCGTGAGACGACCGGCTGGCTGGAGGCTGCCGCAGACAGGCAGAGCCAAATGGGTGGTGGAACCGTCACCCAGGTGTAAGTCAGGGGCAGCCCACGGACAGCAGTGGCTGTGGCTTTGACCATGCCACTCAGCTGCACTGCGGCTCCCTCCCAGTGCCCAAACAGGCCAAAGTCCCCTCCGACTGGCAGAGTGCCCAGACCGGCCTTACTTGATTGTTTTTATCTCCTTCCCTGTCACCTGTATTTTCCCGCCTCATCTCTCCATCCGTGTCTTTACAAAACCTGGCGAATCCCCAGCAGCTGTTCTGTAAGGGCTGTTCACAGACATCAGGGGACTGGGGCGGGAGACACGTGGCCCTGGTCCCCGCAAACCCTGCTACCTGTTAGTGTGACACACGGCCAAAAGCCCACGCAGCGTGCGTGTGTGCTGTGAGCCGATTCCCTTCAAGGGAACAACGGATATACACCCTACTTTTCTCCTCACACAGGGGCCAGGGCCCGGACATGAGACAAGGAGAACCAGAGTGAAGCCCTTTCTAAGAGGATGCGTTATTTACGCAAGTTGGAGACGCTGAAAACAAAAGAACAGCAATAAGCAATCTCGAAGTGGTAGGCGGATGTGTGCGTTTAGCTGGGAACGGGGAGACCGGCTGCTCCCCAGAATTGGAAAGTGGGAGGTGGACTCATGCCATCCCCACCCCCACCCCCGTGGGGATGTCCATGGCAAACCTGGGTGTTCATATTTAAGTCGCTGCCACAGACATGCGCTGGCCACGTGAGAGAGCAAATCCCACCCTCCACGTCTCTCCAGGTCACACCCCACCTCTCACTGCGTTTTGTATTGCCTCCGCGCACGGGAGAGCCTTTGGCCATGCTTCCCGGGGTGCCAGACCCTGGGTCAGATTTTGGTAGTCGTGACTGCAACAGGTTCTCAGCGCAAATGCTCCCCTACAGCAGGACTGGGTCTGTTTTCTAGAGACAAGAGAACAGAGCTCTAGGTGGTAAGGACACTTCCTGCAGTGGCAGGGGCAGCGGGGAGGTGTGGACCCAGCTCTGTGGGACCCTAAACCAGAGCGCCTCCTCCTGCCCCTCTGCCCTCCACAGGCACCCAGCACCGTGCCTTGTCTTTCCTGGCTCAGCATGGCACTCAACAGGCTCTCCCACACGGCTTCCTACAGAGTATTCTTTGTGTCTGTAGAATATTCCCCTACTGTGCCCCTCCTGGGGATGACAGCAGCTGTGCCCCCAAATGGCTGAAGGGTACAGAGGTTGTCAGGGCCAGAATCAGACTGACACCCTGTCAGTGCCAGCAGGACGCCCCAGACCATGCCCGGGGCCACCTCCTATGGCCCTGTCCTTCCATGTCAGGTGGAGGTCGGAGGCCTGCTGCCTCGTGTGTGTGTGTTTGGGGGGGCCAGGGTGCTGCCACTGGCTGGTGACCCCTCTCATCTTCCAGGCAAGATCTGGGTCCAGGGACTTCAAGAACAAGTTGGGGAAGGGGATCCAGCAGAGACCTCTGCAGCAGATGGGCAGAGCTGGAGCGGGGATGGGAGGAGGAGGGCAAAGCTGAGAGGTCAGGCAGGGGACTGGACCCTGGCCAAGTCGGTGTCCGTCTCAGGCTGCTGGCAGGGGTGACAGAGTTAAGACAGACCCTAGTCCAAGTGCTGGCACATAGTAGATGCTCAGTGAACGGCCACTTCCCTTTCCCACGGGGACCGTCGCTGAGTGAGCTGCTTGCCTCCATTTTGCCCATTTGTGTTTTTTTTGTAAATCTTGACTTCAGAGGTAGCTAAGAAGAACACCAGCTTGAAAGTCAGTCAGGCTCAAGTTTAAACTCTATTTTTATCATTTGCTCCCTGTAGTCTATTTTTCTTTTTAAGGATTTATTTTGTTTGAAAGGCAGGGTGAGTGAAAGAGAGAGAGAGGAGAGAGAGAGAGAGAGAGAGAGAGAGAGGAGAGAGAGAGAGAGTCATCTGTCCATCTTCTGAGTCACTCCCCAAATGTCCACAAGAGTCAGGGCCGAGCCAGGCTGATGCCAGGAACCTGGCCCTCCATCCGGGTCTCCCACATGGGTGGCACAGGCCCAGATACCTGGGCCATCTTCTGCTGCCTCCCTAGGCGCCTTAGCAGGGAGCTGGATCAGAAGCGGAACAGCCTAGCCTTGAGCTGGCACTCTGATACGGGATGCCGGCGCCACAGTGGGGGCTTAACCCAGGGCACCACAATGCCATCCCCGCCTCGTGTGAGCTTGGGGGCTGCACCTCACTTCTCTGGACAGCCCCTCCCCCCCGGACCTAGAAAACAAGTCATAGACAGCTCCCACTTGCAGGGCTGCCGTGGGTATGGACAAGGCCGACTCGTCCGACCCACAGTGCAGGTGGGGCACCTAGCAGGTGCCCAGTGAACACCTACTCCCTTCCTGCCATCACTTTAGCGATTCCGCTCCCTACCCCCTGCTCAACACCGCCTGTGCCGCTGGGAAGCACAGTCTGGGCGGTTCTCCCGTGGCAGGCTCATGACCTCGGCCAGAAAAGGCCTCTTGAAGTCCCCGGGCTGCTTCCCCTTGATGTCCAAGGCCACAGGCCTATTTTTAAGCCATCTCAGCCGTGTCCCAAATGTGCACCACACCACCTCCTGAATGGTCCTCACTCATCTCCCCGGCCCAGGCCTTGCTTTGATCTAAAAAGAGCCAGAGGAAAGGGCACCCCCCGGCCAGGAGGTTGGTGGGGAAGCAACAGCCACTGAGTCCCTGGCATCCAGCAGGTGGCGTCGGGCCTAGAAGCCACTGGGCAAAGGGGCTTGCCCACTGGGACACCGGCCTGTGCTGCCTGCCCTGCTGGCGAATCACTGCCCCTGCGTGCGCCTGGCCCATGCCTTCGTTGATTGGCTTTTGTTTTCAGGATGAGCCTGCTGGGGAGTTTTTGCTGACCTTGTTTCCCTGACAAGGAAGCCAAGGCTCGGGGGGACCATGCTGGTGTCCTCCTCCCACCCTCCTCAAGGTGGCCACTTCTAACCTTCGGCCGGGGCTGGGGGACAGGGGTCGTGGATGCTGTCAGGAGCAACAGTGCTTTGTGCAAGGCCTCTGCCCCTGGAGACAGCCCTACACCCACATCCAGCGCTCTACTTCCCGGGCCTCACTGCCGCCTCCGTGCTCAGACTGTGGACCTTGAGTGAGAAAGTTCTGGTTCCAGTGACATTGGCCCAAGTCCAAAATGCAAAACCAACAGGGCAGGTGTTGTGGCCTAGATGCTGCGTGCAGATGCCCGCATGCCAGGTCGGAGAGCCCGGGTTCCAGTCCCAGCTCCACTTTGAACTTCAGCTGCTTGCTAATGCCTACCCTGGGAGGAGGCAGCAGTGTTGGCTCTAGTCCTTGGGTCCCTGCCATCTACATGGGAGAGCTGGATGGAGTTCTGGGCTCCTGGCTTCAGTCTGGCCCAGCCCTGGCTGTTGGTGGGCATTTGGGGAGTGAACCATCAGATGGGAGCTATCTCTTTGCCTTTTGAATGCAATAAATAAAAAGTTAAAACAAATCAAAATGCAAGCCAAGGCTGTGGGAAGCAACATGGGGCGTGTACTATGTAAACACGTGTGTGTGTGCGTATGTGTGTGCGCGTGCACACAGGCATGCATGTGGCGGGTTGAGCTCTAGCGAGAGAAGGCAAGGCTTCCCGCCACACCAGGAGCTCAAGGCAGTGGCCTCCTTTCCCATTGGTGGGTTTAAAAGTGGGCTGGATAAAAAAAATAACCGCTTCCTCCCCTCTGCCAAACAGGGCAGTGACAGGCGCCCTGTGACAGGCGCCAGTTTCCCGGGACTTTGCTCTGTCTCGGAGGCCTGCTTGGCCAGCACCCTAGGTGGAAGAGGGCCAGCCTGGGCTGGAAAGCGACCTGGCTCCCCTCCCCTGGGCTCTGCAAACAAAACTGGCAACAGCTGCGAGGAGGCCCCAGAGGGAGGCCAGGGGCCGGGCGGCGAGGCGGCTGGGAAGCAGGCTAAGGGACAGCAGCCTGGCTGGGTGGGCTCTGAGAGTCCCCAGGGTGAGGTCATCCCGACACCCCCTTGAAGCTGCTGAGCCGGAGCTGGGATCCCCATGCTGGCTTCCACCCTCCACTGGGCCCCTTCAGCACGCTTGGTTCTCGATAAAGTGACCCTGGAAACCCCAGCTTCGCAGGCCAGGGCCTCTGAGGTGGAGAGAGGGGGGAAGTGCCCGCACTCATTCCTCCCCAAGCACACCACTTCCTTCCTAGGTGACACGGACACAGCTTCTGCTCTGTGCCTGGGCCTGCGCTGGCCACAGTGGGGCTCACGCTGACCGGCCTCACACTGTCCCTGCCCCCAGAGCCTGGGGTGGTGGTGGTGGGGACAAGCAGACACCCCTACCACACAGGGTGCTCAGCACCCAGGGCCGGGCTGCGGGGCAGCTGCTCTGCAGCCAGAGGACCAAGGGCTGGGAAGTGTATTTCAGGCAGAGGGGACGGCACCTGCAAAGGTCTGGAGGGGAGAGAGTGTGCACTGGGGGCACTGCCAGGAGGACGGAGCAGAAGGGAGAGGGGTGAATGGGGCGGGAGTCGGGGGCTACAGCCCTCAGGGTCTTCAAGGCCATGCATGGGAGTTTAGAGATTCCGAGAAAACTCTAGGGGGCACTGAAGGGCTGGAAGCAGAGAAGAAATCCCCGTGAAATCCCTGGAGAAGTAGCTTCAGCCCCGGGGTTTCCTTTCTTCCCTGCCTGCCTGCCTGTCAAAATGACCTGGCAGAGGAGGCGTGAGCAAAACAGCCCAGGTTTTGAACGCCGCGACCAACGGCTGGCGTGGGGCTGCTCTGCGCGCCTGCGTCTCCTCCAGGCGCTCCCTGGCAGCTGCTGCGTGCGCTGAGCTGGCGCAATCTGCCAGACCTGAGCGTCTCCTTCCCTCTGCCTTGGGGGATAGCTGTACCCACTCCACCCCCCCAGCCTGGGTGATGCCCTTCTGGCTGGCTGATCTGAAACCCAGCCCCAGGCAAGCACCTGGCAGGGCCTCCCAAGCAGTTGGGCCTTGGAACAGTGGGTCCCCTGGCCCTGCTTTTCAGGGTGCAGAGCCTGCTGGAGGAGGATGGGCGCCTGGAGCCAGGCACTGGGCAAGGTGCGGGCTGGCCCCAGGGGCTCGCTCACATGCTGACCTGCAAGGCATAAGGCTGCACTCGGGACACAGAGCTCAAGCTACCTCCCGGCAAAGACGGTGAGCCAGGGCCCTGCTCGGTCTCAGGAAGGAAGCTCTGGCTGGGGGCGGGGCAGGGCTGGGGTGGATGTCATCAATCAGCTTGTGTGGAGCTGCTCCAAGGCCACGGTCAGGAGGAACTTGGGATGAACAATAAGCAGAGCAGCTAAAAAAGGAAAGTGGGAAAACTGATTACAGGGGCGGGGCAGGGCGGGTGGAAGGGGGGGCGGAGCCCAGCGTCCCTGAGGTCTGAGAAAGACTTGGGGGTGGGGCATGATGGGGGAGGCGACCTACCCAGGACATCTATGGGAGCCTCCCCCCAGCGCCGAGGGGACACTCAGAGAGGTGCTGAGGCCACGCAGCCTGGATAGAATGGAGCTAGCGTTTGAACACAGCCTAGCTCCTGGCTCTCGGCTCCCAAGGACAGAAGAAGCCAGCCCTGCAGCGAAGGGACAGAGCATGGTGCTGGCACACAGTAGGTCGACTGCATTGGTTTCCTTCCCCCAAGAAGCAACTCTGATATCAGACTGCCTCTCCCACTCTGTGCCCCACCCTGCAGATACTGCTTCCTCTCCTCCCTCCCCTCACCCATCACCGGGGCTTCCTCCTCCAGGGCCTGCCGGGCCCCAGAGAGCAGGTGAGTGGGGACAAAGATGCCCGAAGGAAGCCTGCACGGACCTCTGCCCCCTTCCCCAAGAAGTAAAGGGAGAACACTGAGAAATGACAAACCCTGGAGCCCTGATAAGAGTCGCTGTCCCATAGGCTGCGGTGATCTGAGAGCCCTTGGCTCACTGGGACCTCGCTCCAGCCCTAGGATCCCATTTCACAGATGTGGACAGTTGGCCCACACAGCTAGAGAGCTTGCCCCAGGTCATGGCACACCCAGATAGCAGGGTCGGGATCCACTTGGATCTGAGTCCAGAGCCCAGGCACACTCAGCTCTCTGCAGACGTGACGGGACTGCTTGGTCCCCACCTCATGTGTTGCAGTGCATGTCTCCTGCCTGGAGCCCCGACCGGGGGCTGGGCTTGCACTTCCCATGGAATCTCCCGTTCAGCCCTCATCGCAACCCCGAACCCCAAGGGGGTGGGAGCAGCCATCATGACCCCAAAGACAGGAAATGGAAATGCAGAGTGGAGAAGCAACCTGCCCAGGGCCACGAAGCTCACAGAGGGTGGAACCGAGATTCGAACCCGAGACTGCCTCCAGAGCCAGTCTTTCAGGGGCCAGCCAAGCCCCGATCTGTCCTTGCTGCATGACTTGTGCAAGGCTCCTGTCCTCGTGCTTCCATCTTCTCCACGGGAGGTGGCCCTTGTGGGTCCTGGGTGAGCGTGTGCAAGGACAGAGGCTCCGTGCCACTGCCAGACACATGGGAATTCCACGCTGCCACCCCTGCCCTGGAACAACCCAGCAGCCGCAGGAAAGGGAGCGCCATGAGCAGCAGGAAGAGCCGCCTGGCTGGCGTGGAAAGTTACCGAGCAGCCCTGGCTGGGAGACACCGGGACAGGGTGCCCACCCACCTCATAAATCCATCATCCTCGGGGCAAAAGGAAAGAAACCATGTGCCCAAGGAGTGCAATTATGGTATCAACAGCATGCGATGTTCAGGATGTCAACAAAATGCACCTTCTAATAGCAGCAGGCATCCTGCCGAGCGCCGCTAAGCCCACACACCCCCGCCGCACCCGCTCCCCAGTGGCTTACCCATTACAGAACCCTCTCCTGCTGCCTGAGGCGGGGCGGGGGCTGGATTGGAGCCGTGCTGAGCCCCGGCCATATCAGGAACGAGAGGAGAAGGCACGAGCGTGGCCGTCCCAAACCCCACTCAGAAGCACCTGCTGCGGGGGCTGAAAAAGCGCTAAGGCTGGGACGCTGGGGCGTGGGGAGACACCAGGGCTGAGGCAGGTGGCTTCCTTGTTCTGTGCCTCAGTGTCCTGATCTACGAAATGGGCCTGAACCCCACCGCCATGCACAAGTGGCAGGAAGACTGAGGGAAGATGGGACAAACAGGGGATCGGAAGAGTGCTGCATATCAACCCCTCAAGACCCCAGGGTCAAAAGGCACCTTAAGGGGCTATGAATTCATCTGGGATCCACCAGATGCTCTGGTGGCCTTTGCCACACCTGTGAACCTCAGTGACATGCCTGCGACAGGTACCTCCTCCCCATTCCACGCCCTGCCAGCCCCCGCAGTTAGAAAGTCCCTCCTTTGACTGAACTGCCTCCGTGTAGGGATGTGCACACACTGGTCATGGCTGTGGTTGGTCCCTTTCCCATCGTATCTGCAGGTAGCTGTCCCACTGTGGCGGTCCCCTGGGGACTCCTTGCTTCCCTGGGGACAGCCCCGACTTCACTTTCCAGAAAGCCCTCGGGACATCAGCTGTCCCCGACCTGCTTTGGCAAGGGGCTGAAGCTCTGCACGCCAGACCCTGGGGTCCCTCACAGTCTCTCTCTGTCTCCCTTGGGAGCACCTGACCCCTGCTCAGCATGGAGCCGGGCCAGGACTCGGCCCAGGTGGGAAGGACTCGGGCTGGAGCAGTTACCAGCTCAGCCGATAAGGACGGTACAGCGCCCGGGCAGGATGTTCCGAGGCTGTCACACACCTGTGCGCTTGCTGACTTACTGGGGGCTGCTTGGAGCCCCGGGTTGGAAGGCAAGGCTCAGGGCCAGGGGGTGTGGGCCGCATTGGGACATCTGCCAATGGGGGGTGGCGGAGGCAGACAGTGCCGGGATTTTACCCCACAGACCCATCAAGAGCCTGTGTTCTGGTTGGGCAGGAGGAAGGCGTAAAAAGCTCAGCCACATCCCTTCCCCTGTAGGGCAAGTGGTCCAAGGCCATGTCCACCTTTTGAGTTCCATCGTCCAAGGCCTGGGGTGAGGTGGGCTAGGCTGGGGAATGCACCCCTTCCACAGAAGGCTTCACTCTGGTGGCAGGGACCTGCGAACAAGAGGAAGCCCCAGGAAGCCCCAAGGCAGCATGGGGGAGGGGCTTGGGGCCTGGCAGGCCTGGGATGCGACTGTGCCCTGGCCACTTCCTGGCCACCTGACCCAGGGCAGGTCTTGTGACCCCTCTGAGGCTCATCCTGGTGATTTAAATGGCATGAAACAGACAAGGGACTTGGCAGGGGCGGGGAGGGGCAAGCAAGCCCAGGCTCTGCCCACCTGCAGCACTGCCCAGGTGAGCGCCGGCTACCTGTGGGCAGCTGCTGGGTGTCCCCCCTCTTCCCTCTCTGCTTTAAGCCCTAGCCACATACCTGGGCTTCTGCCCTTCTATTTTAAGTGCTCAGAGAGCATTGCAAAGTACAGAAAGCCCTTTGGTCCAAAAGAGGGCCCGAGCCGGCTGCTTGTCCTGGGCGAGATTAAACAGCCTGTTCTAAGGAGCCCTCGCCGTCCAGCTCTGGGAAGATGCTCCGCCCCCTGCTGCCAAATGCCCTCTGCTATCCCAGTGGGGAGCAGGCCGGCGGACAAATCCACGCCTCCTGCCAGCAGCCTGGCCTGCAAGGATGCTTCTTCCACCCCCTCTACTGCCACCACTGCCACCACCTCTCACACCATCCCCACTTGCTCGGGGACCCCCAGAACACCACAGCTCCCCAACATGTGTCCTGCTCCACCTGCTGTAGCCTTTGCACACAGAGCCCCTCTGCCTTGAACAGCTTCTCCCATTCCCTTCTCCTCACTGAAGTCTTGGCTAGAGAGAGCACACCTCCACCAGGAAGCCTTCCCAGCATCCTTCACCACTCACTGTCACTGGTGGGTTTCTCCCGCTCAAACTGGACTCACTGAGCCCAGACTGGGTTCCCCAGCCCAGCGCGGGGCCCAGCCTGGGGGCCTGGTCAACACTGACACCTGCAGAGTGTGACCTGCAGACTCCTCAGGAGCCAGGAGTCCAGGACAGAGCCCAGGCACCCTGGGAACTGCTGACAGTGCACAGGAAGGGGGCGCCTCCCACCCAGGCCTGGGGTTCCACACTCACGGGCATCTCTCGGCCAGAGACCCCAAGGGCAGGCCTGAGGCCAAGCTGACCGTGACAGCTACCGTCCTGGGCACCTGCTCTGCTCCACTCAGTTCCCATCACCGCCAGCAGCGAGGGAGCTGCCCCGGCCTCCCCGCTTGACGGTAAGGAAACCGAGGCAGACGGCGGCCAGGAACCCTGGCAGCCCGACTCCAGCATCTGCGTTCTAGAGCGTGGTTCGCCTGTGGCCTCCGACTCTCCAGCACTCTGCCAAGGCCCCGCAGAGACAAACACACCGACACTGCAGCACACACAACTCACGTGCAGCACACACACAAGTGCACAATGGAAACAAGAGGATAGGAAGCAGAAATACTACCGAATGAGTACATTCCATCGCTTTCTTTCTTATTCCACTCTGTGTCACTCAGGAGTGTTTTCCAAAGCCAGTCGTGACCCACGGCAGGCAGCCCGCGGCGGGGATAGCAAGCCTTGCTTGGGGCATTGGGCTGCTCCCTCTCCTAGGTACGGGGAAGCAGTACCTGTCAACTTGCCCCAGCCTATGAGAGCACGTGGCTCCCTTCCACCAGGGCCAGCTCCAGCAGAGCCATAGGCACTGTCCCTTGTACCCACAGCCGCACCCCCAGGGCCTGGCACACGACAGGTGCCAGATAGGTATTGATAGCCTTGCGATGACTGAGTCACAAAAGACCCTAAAGGCAGGCAGAGTGAGATGACATTTGGTTTGGGGAGGCAGGCACTCAGTTGGGCTTTCCTTCTAATGTCACCTACTCCAGGAAGTCTTCCCTGACTCCCAGAGCTGGGGTGATGGGGGTGGGGGTGGGGGAGAAGGGAACAGGAAGAGGGTAAAAACAGAGGAAGGCCCTAGCTCCTCCAGGCTGCAGGCTCGCCGCTGGGGCCACACAGCAGACAGACCCCCATCCCCTCTTCCTACTTCCACTGTTGCATGGCACCAGTCCTCAGCAGTCCTGTAGCCTCGCAGCCCTCACCTGGGAGCCGTGGCCTGTGTTGACAGCCACACGGGCTTAAGGGCTGTCGCTCTGAATGGCTCAGCTCTGCTCTCGGAATGATTCTTAATGACCAGGTGGGAGGAAGGCAGAGGGACCAGAGCGGGCAGAGACAGCCCAAGTTAACTTTACGTCATGATTTGGTGGGGAGAAGGAGGAAGAGACGTACAAAGAGGAAAGGGACTGCCACTGCCCTCACTCCCCACGGCCCAGCTGGGGACTGGGAGCAGCGGGTCTGACCCATGAAGGCTCCTTCCCTTGGCTGAATGGAAAAAGGCCTGCACGGGCAGGGTGTCTGTGAGTGTGGCGTGTGCCGTCCCTGTGCCCGGCGCAGTGTTTGTCAACTGCCTGTCCAGGAAGACTCGTTCTCCCCCTAACATCCTGTGTGCTTTTGTCCTTTACCGCTCGGAGCCTCCATTTGCTGCCCTGTAAAACGGGCACAAACATAGTCCCCTTGAAAGGGCAGTTACAAGGCTGTAAAACAGACAGCCCAGGGCTTGGCCCAGAGCAGGGTCTACACATTTTCCTCGCGCCAAATACTGGGACAATCGATGGTTGCGATGGTTGCGTTAACACTCAACAGGGCTGTGGGCTCGGCCAAGCATGGACCAACTTAATGATTAAACCCAGTGGGCAGTTTGAATCCAGCCTCTTCTCCAACCAGAACTCCAGGTGAGCCCCAAAGGCGCGCAGAGAAAGGACTGGAATGTGCTGCGGGAGAAGGGGACGAGTCCCTCCTCCCGCCCACCCCTGTCCTGGAACACTGGCCTCTCCACAACCCTCACCAGTTTACACTTCTTTCTCCCTGACTGAACCTTGATTAAGGCCAGTGGAGTGCCGAGAAAGGAGCATGTGGCGCTAGAAGTCAGACAGACCTCGGTCTTTTAAGGCCCAGCTTTGCCACTGCCTAACTGTGTGAGTCGGGGCAAGTGTGTTAACCTCGCTGTGCCTCAGTCTTCTCATCTGTGCAATGGAGAAGAATGGCTTCTGACTTTGCAGGACTGAGTCGCATCGGGTAAGACACACTGCAGGAGCTGAATAATGCAAGTTCCCGTGCTGACGCAGGCATGAATCCTCTGAAAACACGGATGGGCTCTGAGCGGGCTGCCCTGCACTGATGGCCAAGGACCTCCCCTTTCTCTGACATTTCCTTATTGCACAGTGAGGCAGGCCATGTGTACCACGGGACACCCAGTAAGTGTTATCTAACCTTGACGTGGGAGGCTACGGCATGTCAGAGGAAGAAGGCAGGACTTTGGAGCTAACTAAGCCTGAATTTCAATGCTGGTGCTGCCAACTGTGTGGGCTGGGACAAGCCAGCTGACCTCTCTGATCAGCCTTTGTTTGCCATCTGTAAAATGGGATGAGCATCCCTACCCTGCAGGACTTTTGGGAGAATTCAACTCATTCATTCGACAAGTGCAGGTGCCTTCAAAGTTCATGGGGAAATGGAATCAAAAGATAAGTTGATTTTGGTACCAAAAAAATTTGAAATCCAGGCACTGGTTTTGCATGGTATGCATTTCCCATGAATTTTTTGGGGACCCCTTGAAGGCACGGATTTCAAAACATTCTGTGGCAGAATAGACCCATCTTTTACTTCCCTGCTCTGTGAACTTCTTGAGGCACCCACATACCCCACACTAGCCCTGCTCCAGGCGCTGAACAGACAGCGTGAACAAAACAGACCGAACTCTACCTGGGCGGGGGGGCCGGTGCAGGCGATAAATGGCTGACTATACAGACAGTGAGTCACACGGGGTGACACAGGCTGGGGAGAACTGTGAAGCAAGACAAAGGGGGGGCAGGGGCAAAGGCAGGGCCCACCTGCAGCAGACACCCAGGGGAAACAAGAGGGGAGCCCTGCGGAGCTCCAGGGGAAGAATGTTCCAGAGAGAGGGCTCAGCAAGCGCAGGAGCCTGCAGGAGAAGCGGGCTGGGCGTGGAAACGAAGCCACACATGCAGGAAGCCTGGCACGGAGTCCAGGTGCTCAGCAAATGCCAGCTCTCTATTTCAAGGCCCACAGAACGAACCCCACGCATGTGTCCTTTTCCTGAGAGCGAAAGCACCAGGATTCTACAGGGCAAAGACTGAGCCAAGTATTCTGAGATGCAGGCAACATTTGTGCTCCACCACCAGCCTCTGAGCCTCTGCCAAGCACCAGGCTCCGAGCTGGGCAACCATGGATACAAGATGATCAAGACGTGGGCTCTGTCCTCAGGGAACCCCAAGGAAAGTCGTGGAGACAGGTGATGACGACAATGCACTGTGGTCAGATGAACAAGCAGACTTGAGAAGGTATCCAGGTAATGCAGCAAAGGATGGGACTGTGGGGTGGTCAGGGAAGGCTTCCTGGAAGAGCAGACAACTGAGCTAGATTTTGAAAGATGGACTAGACAAGAAAGGCTATTCCAGGTATGGGAGGCATCACCTGCTGAGCACTGGGATATAAAAAATGGTACTGTGTGTGCAAGAAACTGGTCACAGATCAGAAAAAAAAATATATAGGGCCCCTCATGTTCTTGGCACCTGCAAGCTGATACAGCTCAGGAGTCCCTAGCTGACCCCTTCCTCAAATCCAGTGCAAGCTACAAGGCACAGACAACAAGTATGAACGTCCCACCCTCTGATGCTGCAGCACAGGACAACCCACCTCATAATCCCACTTTATAATCCCACCCCAGGGCAGCCCAGGCCACAGAGCCGGCGCCCAGGGGCATGAGGACCACACAAGTCTCTGGCTGTATTTAGCCCACCTGGCGACTGGCTGGCTGCCCTGTCACTCATCCCAAGGCTGACCCACAGGTGGGAGAATGGCTTTTTTTTTTTTTTTTAAACTAGAACAGCATAAACATTTCTTAATGAAGAAACCAAACAAGGGCCCTGTGCTGTAGTGCCTGAGCCCGGTGTCTGTGTGGCCTAGGAGAAGATCCGCTGCCCACGTGGCCGCCATCCCCGGACACCTCCTGGCTGGCTGTGGGTGGCAGAGGCCACCCTCCAGCCAGCAGATCTGGGAGCCAGTCCTCCCTCAGCCACTGGCTGGCTGGTGACTTCGCCTCCCTGAGAACTTGGAAGGTTCAAGTGCACTCACCCTAAACTTGCCCAGAAGCTTCCAAAGCAGAAAGTCTGCGCCTTTTCCACATGCCGGCCTTGGGAACCTCGAGGGCTCCCCCAAGCACCACCCACCACAGTCCCCTCCAGGGGGAGGAAGCATTTATTTATTTATTTATTTTTAATAATTGCATGTAAAGCCTACAAGCACAGGCTCTGTGGGAGGTTAGAGCAGAAATGGGGCCATGTGTCCCTCTCCTAAAACCTCATCCTAAATTTGCTGCACCGCTGAATAGCTTCCCCACCGAGCAGAGCCTCTGTACTTCACACACACACACACACACACAGAGCTCATCTTCCCCTTTCCCCTCCTCCCCACCCCCAAGGATGCTATGCATGCCCAACCCTAATCCAAAATACAAGATGATCAAGACGTGGGCTCTGTCCAAAATACTTCTGAAGACTCAAGGTATGGGACTGGGGGACAGGGGTACACAGACACAGGTACCAATCGTGACTCTCTACCACCTGTGTGACCTTGCACAACTCACTTCCATCCTTCTGCCCTTCAATCTCTTCCTTTGTAAAACTGGGATAGACACTGGGACAGCCAAGCCATTTTTCGGACTGCACAGAGCCCGGCGGGGACCGGGTCTCTTCCCCGAATCGCAGGTGCTTCCCAGTAAAGCCTCCTCTGCCTCCCCACTCCCACCCCATCTCTGGATCCTCTCACTTCATGCCCGGGAATTCTGGGTTGGTTTTAACTAGGGGGCGATGCGCTCTGCTACAGCGACTCCCAGGGGGCTAAAGGAACCCGCCCCCTCCCCCCCCCCCAGTTGAGCGGACACCAGAGGGGGGCGCAGCCGGGGTGCGCGTAGGAACGCGGCTAAGCCCAGGCTACATGGGCTACTGGGGCGCTGGCCGGCTGGAAACCCGGGGACCCCTGCGAGCACCCCTGCCCCGCAACCCCCGGCCTCTGCCGTCTTGGAGCAACCAGCGGCTTCTGGCCGTCGGAAGCCCGGCTCCAGTCACCGCCCGCCCGGGGTGCCTTAGACTCGCTCCTCAGCTCCGTCGGGCTGGAACAAAGGCGGGGGTTGGGGGGGGGGCGGCATCAACCCCCACCCGCCCTTGTGCTGGCATGGCCCAAGTCGGGAGAAGAGAACGGGGGTCCCCAAGGTAACCAGGACGCGGTGCCGCCCTGTCAGAGCGCAAAGCCAAGCCACGGGGCGCGCGCGGAGCCGGGTCCGGGCGGCACCTTAGGCTCCCGCCCCGGGAGCGTCGAGGGCTCCGAGGGGCGTGGGGGTGGCTCTCCCGGAGGAGAGGACAAGCCCGGCGCCCACCTCCCGGGCAGGGCTTCCCGGCGCATACCTGGCAGGGTCCTGTGCACCGTGTTGCCCATCGCGGCTTCGGGCGCGAATTTCCGCGGCGGCGGCCCGCTCCGGGGCGCGCGAGGTTAACGCTGGGGCTGGCCGGGGGCCGGAGCCTGGGCCGGGGCCGGGGCTGGGCTCGGGCTCCCGGGCATCTCTGCTGCTCAGGCGAGCAGGCGGGCGGTAGCTGGGGTGGGCGCCGGCAAGGAGGCGGCTGC
Source organism: Oryctolagus cuniculus (assembly GCF_964237555.1). NCBI lineage: Eukaryota > Metazoa > Chordata > Mammalia > Lagomorpha > Leporidae > Oryctolagus > Oryctolagus cuniculus. The sequence continues at coordinate 59,214,122 of NC_091437.1, read as the reverse complement.
GGCGGCGGCGGCGGCAGGAGGAGGCGGAGCCATCGGCCCGGGCTCGCCGGCTCCGCCCCCGCCTCCAGCCGCCTCCAACCGTGCAGGGGCGGGGCCGCGGCCGCCGCATCTTTTGAAAGTTTGCACCGGGCGGCGGGAGAGGCTCGGCCGAACCTCCCGCCCTCGTCGCTCCCGCGCCCGGGCCGGGAAGGCGCGCTGGGCAGCTGGGTGCCCGCGTGGAGCCAGGCCGGTCGGCCGTGGCCTGGACTCCAAGGAGTCCTACTGTGCCCCCGGCAGTCTCTCAGACGCAGTACCCAGGCAGGCCACGCCCCAGCCCCCCGGGGGATGCTGGTGGTGGGGTCGGGAACGCGCACACAGGTGGGAGGTGGCCTGAGACGGTGCGAGAGCTTGGAGACGGAGCCGCCAGGGTGCACGGCGTGGGGATGGCGACCTTTCCACTCCCAGCCTCGTGCCTGCGAAACCTCGGCACTGCAGAGATTGTGCCGAGGGAACCCCTGGTCATTCATTCACTCAGTCCTTAGCACTTACTGAGCACAGGCTCCATGCCAGGTGCTGGGCTGGACCCTGCGGGTACAAATAGGGTCCCCGCTGTCATGGAGACGGCGCTAGAGGCGAAGACAAACGACTCAAGCCAGGAAGAAAATACAAGATCTGAGTGGTAGGATGATGTTTAGGGGTCAGGGAAATCTGGGGGGCAGGTAAGCTCCAGCTGATGCCCCACAAGGGCTTGCCTGTGGGAAGAGGCGAGCTGAGAGAGGGAAGGGCATGCTCATTCATTCATTCACTCACCCCAAGGGATTTGCTGAGTGCATCTGTCCAGGCGCCGGGGCCTCAGCTGGAGTAAAGACTTGTAGTCCATGCTCGCTGTCCAGGTTTCATTTTATAGAACGAAACATTGAGGCGCTAAGGTGCAATGCTTAGGCGAAGAAGACTCACTCCTTAAGATCTTAGAAAATTTGTCATTATGTCCACTTCACAGATTGGGGCATTGAGGCTCAGAGAGTAGAGGAGAGAGGAGCTTAAGCTGGCAAGGGGCAGGCGAGCCTGGGGCTCTCCCAGAGTCTTCTGCCCAGGGGATGTGACTCCTTGCAAGGGCTGTCCTTCTCAAGGTCAGCTCAAAGCCTCCATTTCTGGCAGCCCTTGCCTGCTCTCTGCCACGCCCTGACTTATCTGCCACGTGGCCGAACAGAAGGTGGCCTTGTATTTGAGCTACTGATGTCCGATACTGCAAGTGTTTCTCAGCGCCTGAATGTTGAACCCCAAAGCTCTAAGTGGGGAAGGCACGCTCGCCAGACGCACCGCTGATCCCGTGTGTTAGGGATGCAGATGGGGTGGGCACGGTTATAAAAAGAGCCGAGGGGATTTACTCAAGCAGAGCAGTGCGGAGCCCTGGGAACTCTGTGATGGCAAAGGTGGGAGGGTGTTGCCACCAGGCCTTTTAGAGGTCTTTTTCAGGGCACCCTTGTAAGTGGCCATATTGTGCAGGTGCACCCGGGCAACAAATGAAGCCCCCTCCTGCGATGCAGACGGTACCTGAGGAACAGATAGCGTCGGGAGTGCCTGCCCTGTGGGCTTGAACGGGCTGCATTTTAGCATCTAGATCACTGGGAGTAAGATGTGTTCTGGCAGAAAGCTGTCTCCCCCCACACACACACACCCCCCACACACCCCTACACCCCGACGCAAGTGTCAAAGCTACACAGAAGATTTTGAATCAAATAGTTTCTTGAGATTTGAAAGTAGGCAAAAACAACTTTTTCAAATTAGTATTTGATGTAACAATGACTTGAATGGTTTATCCAGCTAAAGGGATAAATATTGCAGGTGGAGAGCCAACTATTAAACCTCTAACCCCCCAACATGCAACAACTGCATTGTGTGAGGAGAACAGGGATTGCCCTTGACCCTTAAGTTGCATTGCCTTCTATTCAGGTAACTACGGTAGTGCTTACCCTCTGTGGTCCTGCTGCACTTTGTCCTGTCCCTCCCTGGCAGCCTGAAAGCAGGTGTCACCTTTCTGTGCTCTCCAGGGCCACATGGGGAGCTCCTGCAGGCTGGAGTCTTCTGTGGCTCCCCAGTGCCCAGCGCAGGGCTGGCAGACACAGGCACTCAGTACAGCTTTGATGCAATGACTCAGAGATGCATTGCTCGGATTTGAGAGAAGACAGGGAAGGAAAGAGGGAGAGAGAGGAGAAGAAAGGGACGGAGGAGAGAAGGAGTTTGGATTGATGGTAGCCCTGGAATCTGGAGTGATCGTGCTGGCAAGTGCGGGGAGAGTGACACACATCACAGAGATGTAGCAAAGACAATGTAGTGTTTAGGACAAAGGAGGGGTGTGCAGCTCCTGTGCATGCTGATTAGAGCATTCTAGAAGTCTCTCTGGTGCTGGGTGCTGCACTTGAGCTAGGAGACAAAGCTACTCCCCCAAGGTGGGGCAGGTGGCCCTGGGAGTGAGGGAGATCCCTGTCACAGGAGGAATGCAGACAGACCGTGTGATTCCCAGGGTGGGGTGGCGGGATTGCTGCGAGGGGCTCCCTGCCCTGTGTGTCTCTGAAAGGCTGCCTCCCAGTCCAGCCTGCCACTGAGCCGCGACCACGCACTTGAGATCACCAGAGCGAGTGATGGTTCAAAGGCCGTGAGTCTCGTTGGCCCTGGAAGAGCTGCAGAAAGCACTCCCCATGTTTATTGCGTGTGTGCCAAGTGGATCTCCTGGGATGTGCCCCCGCCCCCAGTTGCTTCCCCTGGCTTCCTCTCTCCCATAAACTCCCCCCAAAAAAGCCACTTGCTCAGTGAGGAATGGCTGTGTGCAGATGTTAGGGGGCCCAGGGCCAGGCACTGTAGCTGACAGTTTGATAGGGAAGGGAAGCAGAGGGCAGGATTGTGAGCCCTGAGCACCTGCTGCACCAGAGGCTCCCAGCACAGGTGTGCCAGCTGACTTTCTCCATCCCCAGATACTTGCGTGGTGCCACACCCAAGGAGATAGGCCCTACCACCTGCATTTTCCAAGGAAGGTCAACCAGTCACCTGCCACTGAGGCTCTTCAGCTGCAAAGAGGAGTCAGGATTTGAGACCAGGTGTGTCAGTGTCCAAGCCTCGTGCTCTTGACTGTGTCTCTCGAAGTTAGAGAAGACAATTCTGCCCAGGTGCCAGGGCAGGAGGGCAAGGGCACAGGGGTTGGGGAGAAATGGCTGCGGGGTCTCAGATCCAGTCCCTAAAGACACTAGAGGGTTCCAAAGGGTCTGGGGGATGGGGCAGGAGAAGGGGGCGATCCTAGGCAGCAGCCTCCCTGCATAACTGCTCTTGGACTTGACCGCACATCCAGAACTGTGTGGACTACACCACCCTCCTTGGCACCAGTCCCTGCCCTTGGGTTGCAGGGGCCCTGGGTGGGGCTGCCTCTCTTGATTGTGCTGTGTTGGTGGAGCCTCCTGGCAGTGGGCAGTGGGAGGGCCCTGGCTGAGCTCCCTAAGCACGGCTCCCTGAAGGCATGCCCCAGCAGGTCCTGCCTCAGGCAACAGTAGTGTCAGGTGCACCTCGTAAAAGGGGTGCACCTTGAACTCGGGGGTGGGTGCCCACTGCGGACACCTCAGTGAGCCAATCCCTTCCTCTGGGTTTTTTTTTTCCCTAGCTTCCTACCCTCGGTGTAAGAACCCACAGTCCAGGCAAGAGTCCAGCCACATTGCTTGGTTTTAAAATTGCTACATTGCTACAGGAAGACTGCTTTTCTACAGACCCTCCCTGTTAAAACCCTCCAGTTTCTAAACCTGGCGATCTTCACCTACTAAAGCAAGAGTGCCCACCACATACGGGACACCTGGCTGTACCCTTGGCACCGTCTGCCCGCGTGGTCACTAACGCAATCCCCTTTTTGCAGGAGATGGAACTGAAGCTCAGAGGCAGAAGGGAACTGCCAAGTTCGCACAGTGAGGAGGAAGCAGGCTCCAAGTGATAGAGCTGCTGGCTTGAGGTGGCACAGCAGAGAGCCAGGGGTCTGAATCTCCGGCTTCAGAGTCCCTGCACGTTGTATGTTGCCTGCAAAGAGCAAATCACGTTTAGACGGCACAGAATTGGGCAGCACTGTACCTGGCAGCCAAGGCAAAGAGGGAAAGAAGACTCATGCCAGTGTGCTCCTTGTCCTGTCTGCTTGCAGGCGCGTGCTGGCTCCTGGAGCCAGTTCCAGAGGGAGTTGATCTCAAGTGTGGCAGCGGGGCTGACCGGACGGGACTCCTTTTTGAGTCTGCCTGAGACACATCAGCAGTGTTCAGATGAACATGTGGCCATCGGAAAAAGGCCAAGGGCAGACATTTTCCTGAAATCCAAGGAAGACGTCTCTGCCAGAGGCTGGGGTCATGGGTGCCCCAGATGCAACATGTTCACAACAGAGAGACAGGGCTTAGAGACATGGAACACATACCATGGGCATGGGCCAGAAGCCTGGGGTGGGAGCTGAGTTAAAGGATCAGTTTATGACCCAATCATTTGCATTCCCTGTGCAAATAAACGTGACACATTAATACTTAACACTTATTAGTTCCAGGTGCATTCCAAACCCTTTAAGCATATCACCCTTGCAGCAGTGCCCATTTTATAGATAGGGAAAGTGAAGCCCAGAGAGCGTAGGAAGCCTGGTCACAGTCACATTGGCAAAGAACAGTGTGGCCGAACGTGTTAGGCTCTGATTGACTTAATCTGCAGAGCAAGCAGGAAAGGGAGGGAAGGGTTACGGAGCTGCCGCTCAGGCCCTTGTGTTGTCCACTCATTTAATCCTCATCTGCTCTTCCAGAGTTGGGGCTGCTATCTCCGTTCTACAGTGCACGCCTGGAGGCTCAGAGAGGAGAAGCAATCTGCCCAAGGCCACACAGCGAGGCATGGCAGGACCAGAACTCAACACACTCTGACCAGAGTGTGCTCTCTACTTCCTGGCCCCTCAGAAGTAGCTAAAAGTCTGCAAAGGCTGCAGCCCACACAACCTGGAGTGACTTGAGGGCAGGCCTGTGCTGACTCTGCTGGGAATCCCTGGCCTAGCCGTGGGGTAACTGTGGAGCTGTGGAGAACCTACCCCAGGGCCCGTGGGCATTTAAAAAGTCTGTGGGGACTTAAGAAGCCAGTTTAAACCCCAGTTTGGCTAGTTACTAATGGGGTGACCTTGACCTCTCTGGCCTCAATTTCCGCATCTGTGAAATGGAGCTGGGAAGAGTCCCTGTTTCCTAGGGCATTTGGGGGAGAGAGGGTGTGAGAAGCAGTGAAGGGCTGCGAGCTGGGATGGGCTTCTCTTCCTCTCTGCATGTCCCCTAGCCCTTGCCTGTTGGAAATCCGTTCCACGGCAGCGGGGGCCAGATGGGGCCTGGCAGGCTGGGCCTGTGTCCTGGTTCTGTTTCCCGCCTGGGTGATTTCAGCCTTGGAGGCTGTCCCGCCTCCTTTGTAAAAAATGCAGAGATCACCTGCGAGTCCAGCCAGGTGCGCCAGGTCTGCCGTGTTTTGGCCCTGCCACCTTCTGTAACAGGCTGGGCACCTGCATCGGCCGGCTCTCCAGAACAGCCGGCTGGCTGTGTGTCCGTGCACTGACTCAACCTCTCTCAGCGTCGGTTGCCTCATCTGTAGAATGGGGTTGACAATAATACCTATTTCACAGGTGACGTAAACTCATACTGAGATGATTGTGAAAAGCTCTTGGCACAGAGTAGGTGCTCAATTAATGGATGAATGAACTGATGGAAGAATGGATGGATGCCTCCCAAGGGCAGGGCCTGGGCTGACCTACAGATTATAGGGAGCAGGTTAAAGGGCTGGGCTCTGGAGCCACACTGTCTCTGTGTCCATTGTGTAGCTTTCCTTCCATCTAGCTGAGTGACCCTGTGCATGTGACTCAATTTCCCTCTGCCTCACTCACTCTGAGTGTAAAATGGGCTAATAAGGCTGTTAGTCTAGGGCTGGCTCTGTGGTGTAGCAGGTAAAGCCACTGCCTGCAGTGCTGGCATCCCATATGGGCACTGGCTCGAGTCCAGGCTGCTCCACTTTCAATCCAGCTCTCTGCTGTGGCCTGGGAAAGCAGTGGAAGATGGCCTGAGTCTTTGGGCCCCTGCACCTGCGTGGGAGACCTGGAAGAAGCTCCTGGCTCCTGGCTTCTGGCTTTGGATTGGCGCAGCTCCGGCCATTGTGGCCAACTGGGGAGTGAACCAGCTGATGGAAGACCTCTCTCTCTGCCTCTCCTTCTCTCTGTGTGTAACTCTGACTTTCAAATAAATAAATAAATAAACCTAAAAAAAGAGTACTAGTCTAGAGGATTGTTTAACGGATTCAATGAGAGAATACATACCCAGGACTTAGCACCATGCCCGGTCCAGGGTAAGCGCCCAGCAGTAGCAAGCTGAAGTTATTACTAATATCATGAGGCCAGCTGCTTGGGGAAGGGGCACATTTCCCCCAGAGGAGGACAGGATGGGGGTGCAGGGGGAGTCCAGAGGGGCAAGTTGCCTCTCTTGTCCCTGAACACTACATCGTCTTCACGTCTTGGGGTAGTCCCTGAGCTGAGTGAGGAGCAGGGCCAGGGCTGGTGGGGGTCGGGGCCAGGGCCAGGGTCTAGGTGAGAAGCAGTCACGGCCCTGGGACGCCTTTGTTTCCTTGAGGTCTTTGGAGCCACTGCAGCTGCCCTGAGCTGGGACTCACCCAGGGCCAGAGCACCCAGGGACCACAAGGGCTGCAGCAGGAGGCCAAGTGCAGGATCCCAGGCTGGGCAGGGTTTGAAGCAGAGCTGAGGCCCTGGGCAGCTGGGACATGGGCGTCTGTGAGCCACCTCCTTCGTGGGCCTCAGTTTCTTGCCCAGGCAGGGTCTGTCCACCAGGTTATTGGGAAGAGTCCTCGAGGCCAAGGGGTGCTGGCCCATGGCCTGGCGCAGAGACTGACACAGAGCGGGAATCACCATGACTATCCAAGAAAGAGAAAGGCAGGGAGCCCTGTCTTCACTCTGCACTGAGAAACTATGCTCTTTCTCTAGGCTCCTGTCTTCAAAATTTAGGTTTAAAATTTTCTTTCGTTTGATGAGAGAGAGAGAGAGAGAGAGAGACTTCATGTGCTCGGTGGACTTTTCAGATGCTCTCAACAGCTGGGGCCAGGCCAGGCCAGGCTGAAGTCAGGAGCCTGGAACTTCATCCGAGTCTCCCCTGTGGGTGGCAGGGACCCAGGTACTTGAGCCATCACCTGCCTCCCAGGGTGTGCATGAGCAGGAAGCTGGAACCAGGAGCAGAGCCAGGACCAGAACCCAAGTACTGTCCAATGGGATGCTGCGTCCCAAGAGCCACCTTTACCCCGGCACCAAACGTTCGTCTCCAGGAGGCCCTCTTCACTCATTCTACTGACGAGGAAACTGCAGCTCAGGGTCGCAAGCATCGTCCTGGGCCAATGAGAGAATGCAGAGCCCTGGGGCCTGCCCTGGGGACTCCACAGCCAGATCCTCTGTCCCAGGCAGCAGCTGCTAGGCCACGAGGTTGGAGCCTGCTGGAGGAGGTGGGAAACTCCCAGGGAGCCAATGGACTCTGCCACCAGCCTGGGTGTGTGAGCAGAGGCCATGTGACTTCACGCCGCAGGTGCTATAACTGTAAGCTGGGGCAAACAGTAGAACCAGTCGAGAGGCCTGGGGGCATTCACACGGCACCAGGCAACAGTGGGTTCCCAAGAAACACACATCGTGTGCCACCAGTGGCCGGGGAGGGGTGGAGGGAAGGAGGGGAGGTGCATCAGCGGGGACCCGACAGCAGCTGCTTGGGAGAAAGGCTCAGGCGTCCACTGCACAGTGAGTGACTGTGGATGATGGAAAGGTACCATAGGGTTTGAAGAAGCTAGAAGGGAGGTTTTAAAGTGTTTTCGCCACAAAGAATTGGCGAATGTTTGAGGAGCTAGGTACCCTGATTTGAAATTATATAAGGTATATATGTATGGAAACATCAGATGCCCCCCAAAATGTACGTTTTTATATGCTAATTAAAATTTTTTTTATTTATTTATTTTTGACAGGCAGAGTGGACAGTGAGAGAGAGAGAGAGAGAGAAAGGTCTTCCTTTGCCATTGGTTCACCCTCCAATGGCCGCTGTGACCAGCATGTTGCGGCCGGCACATTGCGCTGATCTGAAGCCAGGAGCCAGGTGCTTCTCCTGGTCTCCCATGGGGTGCAGGGCCCAAGCACTTGGGCCATCCTCCACTGTCCCCCTGGGCCACAGCAGAGAGCTGGCCTGGAAGAGGGGCAACTGGGACAGAATCCGGCGCCCTGACCGGGACTAGAACACGGTGTGCCGGCGCTGCAGGCGGAGGATTAGCCTAGTGAGCCGCGGCGCCAGCCAAAAATGTTTTAATATAGAAAAGAGAAACTTGTGCTGCATGGGCTGTGGGGTCCAGCTCCAGCTATGAAACTCCTCGTGCTCTTCTGTTCATATGTCCTGGGGCTCGGATCCTCCTGCGGGAGTCTATGCTGAGGATGCTGTCCTCATCACCGAGGGACAAAGCTTGTCAATGGCAACGTGTCCAAGCCCAAGGTCAGAGACAGCGCTCACTCCAGGTAACTGCACAGGTGAGCCCCGCAGTGCAACTACAGAGCTCCTGGCTGTGATGTGACCCAAGAGTTAAGCAACAGTGTGCGGCTTTTGTCTTCTTACTTTTTATTGATGTGCTTGAGAGGCAGGGAGACACCGAGAGGCCGAGCAGAGCTGTCCTTGCTGGGCCACTCCCCAAATGCCCACAATGGCTGGACCTGGGAACTGGAAGCTCCATCCAGGTCTCCCAGGTGGGAGGCAGGGACCCAGTCACTTGAGCGCTTCCGGGGTCTGCACTAGCAGGAAGCTGGAGTCAGGAATCAGAGCCGGGTACTGACCCCAGCCGCTCTGGGAGTGCCTGCCTTGGTGGAAGCCTTAGGTTTTAATATTAAGGGAGAAAGGCTGAACACAGAACTATATGCAAAGTGATTTCGAGCTTATAGAAATAAAAGAAGCAAATACAATAGTGTATAGAAATAAGATGAAGGGAATCACAACAAAGCATGGCCAGTGATCATCTCTCAGTAACAGAAATTTGGGTGATTATTTCCCCCCACTCTCTTCCTCATGTTGGCCATTATTAAATATTCTATAATGCGCATGTATAAAACTTCCCCAGGAGTGGGCTTTGAGGCACGGGAGGTTAAGCCACCGCGTGGGATGCACACGTTCCATATCAGACTGCCTGGGTGGAGTCCCAGCTACTCTGCTTCTCACCAGCTTTCTGCTAATGCTTGTCAGCATGGTCCAGCCCCAGCTGTTCTGGTCAACTGGGGAGTGAAGCAGTGGATGGAAGATCTCTCTCACTCTCTCTCATGTTGCCTTTCAGGTAGAGGAAAGTAAATGCGTATTTTTTTTAAAAAAATTAAGCACTGGCAGAGTGGCAGAGTGGGTAAAGCTGCCGGCCTGCGGTGCTGGCATCCCATATGGGCACTGGTTCGAGTCCCGACTGCTCCACTTCTGATCCCGCTCTCTCCTATGACCTGGGAAAGCAGCAGAAGCTGGCCCAAGTCCTTGGGTCCCTGAATCCATGTGGGAGACCTGGAGGAAGCTCCTGGCTCCTGGCTTCAGATCGATGCAGCTCCAGCTATTGCAGCCATTTGGGGAGTGAACCAGCAGATGGAACACCTCTCTCTCTCTCTCTCTGTCTCTCTCTCTCTTTGTCTCTCTGTAACTCTGTCTTTCAAATAAATAATTTTTTTTTTTTACAAAATTGTAACAGTTGAACAGAGTAAACCCTTCAGGGGCCAGGACAGTGTGCAAGAGGGCAGGTGCTGTGGGGACATCCCCAGGTGGAAGGCAAGACCGCATCTTAAGAAACGCCTGGCACCAAAGGCTTCCTTCACCATCTCAATCAGCTCAGGAGGGACGACGGCGGCAGTGGGAGACTGGGCTCAGCTGAGTTTCTGCCTGACCGCCCGGCTGACTCGGCCACACCGCTGGGTGGAGAGGGCTGGCTCCGCCATGCAGAGACAGGGTGGAGTTTGCAGAAGACACAAGAGCAGACTGCGCAGCTCCGAGATGTGGGGGCGATTTTGTTTCAAGCACACGTCTGGTACACAGAATGCTGGGAATCACATCCCTCGCTGCTGTTTGCATTTAGGAGGAAAACATTCAGAAGCCAACCAAAAATGTGACTGTGTTTCCAGAATCCTCATGGGGGTTGTGCGCACCCCAAATTCGAAGACCCCCTTCTAAGTGGGTGACAGGAGTGGGCTCTGATGTGTGCAGGCAGGAAGGGCTGGAGGCGGGGAGCATGGGCAGAGGCCTGGAAGTCGGGCTGTGCAGGGAACAGGGTACAGAAGGCAGAGGAGTGGGTGTGTACGCTGCTGGGGAGACCTGGAGGGCCACCCCTGGGGGCTCAGGCTTGGGGACAGGGGAGCTGGACACAGCGCAGTCAGCAGGAAGAAGAGGTGAGGGGCTGGGCGCCCCTGGAGAAACAGGTGCTGGAGCAGGTGTAGGGGAGAAACGCCCAGCGAAGGGGGGCATCCCTGGACCCTCATTGTGCATGACCACAGCCCGTGAAAAGACCCAACAAAGCACGCCCCCCAAGCTAGCAGCTGCCTTGGAAAGGCCTTGTGCACCTGCCACCCCCCCATACACACCCTCCTCCCACTCCTGCCAAGGCCTTCCAGCAACATAGGCCCTGTCCTCACCAGATTGGGGGGGGGGGGGACGCGCAGAAGCAGGAGACTGAAGACCAAGCTGCTACCCAGCCTGGGGACCGATGTTGATGGGGGAGACTTCATACCAGCCCCACCTAGCCTGGGGACAGATACTGGTGGGGGAGACTTCACATTGCCTCAACCCAGCCTAGGGATAGCCTGGGGACAGATGCTGGTAGGGGAGACTTCACACTAGCCCTATCCAGCCTGGGGAATGTTGATGGGGGAGACTTCACACTAGCCCTATCCAGCCTGGGGAATGTTGATCGGGGAGACTTCACGCTGGCCCCATCCAGCCTGGGGACAGACACTGGTGGGGGAGACTTCAGACTGGCCCCACCCAGCCTGGGGACAGATGCTGGTGAGAGAGACTTCACACTGGCCCCATCCAGCCTCGGGAATGTTGGTGGGGGGGACTTCACACTGGCCCCATCCAGCCTGGGGAATGTTGGTGGGGGGGACTTCACGCTGGCCCCATCCAGCCTGGGGAATGTTGATGGGGGGACTTCAGACTGGCCCCACCCAGCCTGGGGACAGATGCTGGTGAGAGAGACTTCACACTGGCCCCACCCAGCCTGGGGACAGATGCTGGTGGAGGGGGACTTCACACTAGCCCCATCCAGCCTGAAGACAGCCTGGGGTCTGGTGATGGAGATGTCAGATGCTGGTAAGGGAGAAGACACACTGGCCCCCGGGCCACTTTGTCCTAAACGTGTCCTTCAGAAAGTTGTCAATACACAGGACAGTGGTTACATAGATAACTGCAACTTCACATGACGCCAGTGTCAGAGAGAAGCCCACCAGGGCTGTTGTCAGTCCTGTTGCAGCCTGCTCGTCATGTGGGCTTAGCCTCTTGCTGCCTCTTGTCCAGGCCTTCAGACCGGATGTGCATCCCAGCTCCACTAGTGCTGTGTGACTTCAGACACCTTCTGTACTTCTCTGAGCCCCACTCATTTCCTCTTCTGTTCAAGGAGGCTGGGAGTGGTGCCCATGTCAGATCATTCAGCAGTGTGAATTCCCCTCCCCCGTTCCTCCTGCGCCAAGATGGGTGTGGCCTGTGGGCAGGAGAGAGGGACGCTGGCCACTGCCCTCCCCCACTCTGAGGGCAGCTTAGGTCCCCGCCCTGAGGAAGGGCACCAGGCAAGGAGCTGGCTGCGTGCGGAGACAGCAGGTGACGCCACTCGAGGCCCAGTTGTGAGGTGGGAAGAAAGCAGGTGACTGTGGGGGGCAGGGAGCCCCCGACATGGGGAATGGCAAGGGCACCGGGGAAGGAGGGGAGGGTCATTTGTGAATGACACGGCGACCTGAGGCCAGCGCAGCTTACAAAGCAAAGAAACTGGTTCAACCCCAAAGTCTTTCTGACCCCAGAGCCTGCAGTGCCCCCCCAGCTGAAGCCACTGCCTGGCACTCCTCCCCAGGTGCTCCTCCCTCCCTGGAGACTGGGGGGGGAGGGGTTCAGGGCCTCTGGAGCCTCCCCCAGCTTCCTATCTGCCCAGCCCCCACACAGGAGCCAGTGCCTTCTGACCTGACCACTGCAAAGCCCCCTTCTGTCTGCAGGAAGTATTTAAGGACTTGACCCAGGGCCTGAGCTTGATCCAGGAACAGTTGCTAAATATTAGTGGGTGAATGAATGAATGAGCGGCCAGATGAATGGCAGGGGTGCCCAGGTGTGGGTGACAGTGTGGAGAGGGCTGACTGGCAGGAGGTTGAGGAAAAGGGCAGAGGAGACAGCCAGAAGAGGGCTGGATTCAACTGTGCCTCCTTTAGCCTTCCTGCCTGGGCCGGCCAGTGTGCAATCTGTAAAATGGGCCCATCAGGGTCTCCCTGAGCAGGGTGCTCACTGGGCCCCGAAGGCCCCTGCCCCATCCTGACATACAGCAGCCCCTGGGATGGGTAGATCTGCTTGCCACAGAGACCTCGGCCTTGGCACCCAAGCTCCCGTCCCTCTGCAGCCTGCTGGATGGACGCTGACAGTCCCCACATGCAGGGGCTGGAAGCAGACTCTTGGACCCCGCGTCCCAGCCCAGGGCTCCACAGGGGAGACGGAGCTAGACTCAGGCCAGGGATTCAGAACGCAAAGAGCCCAGTCTCCACACACACTTCTGTAGTGACTGCCCAGCCCCCAGGCCAGGCCCCCACCCTGGCCTCGGTCCTGTCACAGGCAGAGCCCATGCAGAGCCGGGTCTCCACTGCTCTCGGGCTCCGCTGCTCAGCACGAGGTGGGGGTGGGAGGAGTGGGGCCGGTATTTCAGGACCCATCACAGGCAAACAGACTGAGGAACCCCCTATTTTTAGCAACCAAGCTGCACGTACCTGTTTCTCCCCCACCAGGAGCCAAAGCTCCAATAAACATCCTTTCACGCCGGCTCGATAATTCCTTAAATAAAGCAGCTACATTTTGGCATCCCCTGTGCTTAAAATATATGCTCCCTGGATTTTTAATATCACACGCGGTCTGCATCATTTTAACCCAAGTGTATCAGCTGTTGACTGTCTCATTATGTGAATCAGTGTTTGGGGAGCCGGGGGAAGGGGAAGGACAGATCGGCAGGCTCGGTGGGTGTTGCGGGGGGTCCCAGGGCTCAGTCCTGGTGGTCTGCAGCAGGGACTGGAGCTCTTCTGACCCCCTCCCCCAGGAAGGCCCTGCAATTACTGAGCTAGGTTTCCACCATGCTCACGGCGGCTGAGTGTCCCTAGGGGTATCCTCCTGCAGGGTGGAACCAAGCCCTGTTTCTGACCTGCCCACAAGGCCCACCCTGGTCTGGCTCCTCAGATCTCTCCACCCACCTCCCGCCACACAAGCCTGTGCTCATCGTGGGCCAGACACACCAGCCTTATACTTTTTTTTTTTTAACACACTGAGCTCCATCCAGCCTCAGGTCCTTTGCACCTGCTGTTCCTGCCTCCTCCTCCCCCAGATCCCCTAAGTGGCTATAACGGATCCTTAGGGTCTCAGCTCAAGCATTGCCTTCTCAGAGAAGCCCCCAAGCCCTGCCCACTTTAAGCAGACTTGATCTTCCTGCCCCTCCACCCTCTGCCATGGGGCCACTGGAACTATTGATACAGTGACTTGTTTAGGGCCAGCCACAGGAGGGCAGGGCATCCCCTCTGCCTTGTTTGCCGAGGTTGTCTTTGGAGCTCACGTGGCACACAGTAGGTGCTCATAAGCATCGATGAAAGGAATGACTACGCAGCCCCTCACAGCAATCCTCTGCAAGCTGCGCCATTTCTCCTGCTCCAGAGATAAAGAAATGGGGGCCCAGAGAGGGCAAGGGACTTGCCCAAGCTCACACAGCCTACACATTGGGACCCACAGCCCCAGAGTGGGTCTGGGCTGAGGATGCAACCCTGAGGCCAGAGCCACCTTTGCTTCTCTGAGTTTCAACCATGCAAGGGATGGACCGAGAAGGGCTGCGTAGTGCTCTCCTAATTAGCCTGTAGGCTCCATCAGGCAGCGAGCAAGACCTTTGATCACTGCCCACGGGTGATGCGACAGGCGACAGCTCCACCCACCAAGACAGTGTGTCATCCGGGGCGGCAGCTTTTACAGGGCCTATCTGTTGCCACAAAGGGCTGCAGCAGGAACCTCCCAGAAATGTTCAAGGTGACTCCCAACAGCTCCCACCAGCACAGAGGGCAGGTGGCTCCCACCTGCTGGGTCCAGTGTCACACAAGGTGCCTCCTCATTCTCCCCCGAGGTCCCCCCACGCCCCATGACGCTGGGGAGTGGGTGCTGTCCCTGTACTATGTCTAGCCTCCGATGCTGCCCATATCAGAATGCATACGGGGCTCACACCCACGGGGCTGTGAACCAACGTGACTTGCAGAATCTGTGGCTCGTGACCACAGCCCAAAGTGCTCTGTGTGGTTCCTGGGACTCTTGGCCTTTCTGCAGCCTGTTGCCTTGCCTGGTCTTGGCCCCGATCACTTACAACCCCCGCTTTGGCCCCTCTCTAGCCCCTAGGTCCGTGTCTCTGCTCTCTCTGCCCTCCAGTTCATTTGCCACTAACTCACAGTCCCTCTACAGCTCTCTAACATCACGGAGGAGTGGCCAGTCCTCCTGGGCCTTTTGTCTGCAGCTCAGAAGGTCTTCATACATCCAGGGCAGCAATGGACTTTTGTTCTCTCCAGCAGTGCCATAGTTAGGATCCCCTAGGGGCTTCTTCCTGTGTCAGGGACTCTCACTGCGCATGAGAATCACAAGGGAGGCGGCAGTGCTGCGGCGCAGTGGGTAAAGCCGCCACCTGCAGTGCCGGCGTCCCAGACGGGAGCAGTTCAAGTCCCAGTTGCTCCCCTTCTGATCCAGCTCCCTGCTAATGGCCTGGGAAAACAGCAGAGGATGGCCCAAGTACTTAGATCCCTGCATCCGCATGGGAGATCCGGGTGAAGCTCCTGGTTCCTGGATTTGGCCTTGCCCAGCACCCTTGAGGCCATTTGGGAAGTGAACCAGCAGATAGAAGACCTCTCTCTCTCTCTCTTTCTTTCTCTCTCCTCCTCCTCTCTCTCTCTCTAACTCTGCCTTTCAAATGAATAAATAAAAAAATGAATCCCAAGGGCCAAGTATTAGAAATGCAGTCTCCTGGGCCCTGCCCTTCGGAACCTTGCTTCTGGGAGCAGGAGTTTGGCACAGCTGATGAGTCACCAGGTGGGACTCCCACACCCATATCAGAGTGCTGGTGTGAGTGCCGGCTCCTCTTCCAACCCCAGCTCCCTGCTAATGTGCAGCTGGGAGGCAACAGATGAGGGCTCAGATACCCGGGTCCCTGCCATGCAGGTGGGAGACCTAGATCAAGTTCAGGTTCCTGGCTTCACCCTGGGAGTAAATCAGCAGATGGAAGATCTCTCTCTGTCTCTCTGCCTTTTTTTTTTTTTTTTTTAAGATTTATTTATTTGAAAGGCAGAGTTACAGAGAGAGAGAGTGAGAGAGCAAGAGAGAGAGCGAGATCTTTCATTTGCTGGTTCACTCCCCAATTGGCCACAGCAGCCAGGGCTGGGCCAGGCCAAAGGCAGGAGCCATGAACTTCACCCAGGTCTTCCACATGGGTGCAGAGGCCCAACTACTTGGGCCATCTTCTGCAGCTTTCCCAGGCCATTAGCAAGGAGCTGGATCAGAAGTGGAGCAGCCAGGACTCAAACCAGTGCCCATATAGGATGCTGGTGCTGCAGGCTGCAGCTTAACCTGTTGCACCACAGTGCCAAACCTGTCTCTCTGCCTTTTAAATAAAATAGAAAAAAAAAATTCCTTCTGTTGGTCTGGGTGAGGCCCTGGGACGTGCATGTTCACAGCCCGCTCCGTGATTCTGCCCAGTGGTGCTGCAGAGCACGGCTCTAAGGCTCCTTGGCCCACAGGTGGCCCGAGGCAGTGGCTGCCTGGGAAAGGCCCAATCATCGCCCTCCTGGCTGTGAAGTGAGCAGGCCGGATGACAACAAGCACTCCTAAATCAAGTGCACGTGCAGACGGCGCAGCCCCTGATCCCATGCCGGCCGACTGACCTTTTCATTTCCACTCGAGTCACAAGTCACCCCCGGGGTCCCCCATCCCTTAGACTTGTGCAGTCACAGGGTAAGAGCCGGCTGTCTGGGTGCCAGCGTCCAGGCGGCCAGCGGAGGCTTGGGCTGTTCATCCCGCTGCACACACGTGAGGGCTTCCAAGGATGATGCCTGCATGTGAAGGGAGGCGTTACAGGTGGGATTCTGGGGCCTGCAGCAGCTGCCGGCAGCAGGTGCAGGTGGGAACAGTGCTGGTGGGGAAGCTCCAGGCACTTACAGACTTCCCAAACAGTGCAGGGAAAGGGAGCTAAAAGATGCAAACAAGCATTGCAGCCCATGCACCGCCCCCCCCCCCATACAGATTTGTGCATGCTTTTGGAATTCTCCTCGTAGGCACAAAGGTCCCAGGAGGTGATCTGTCAAGGATTTAGAGAAAAAGAGACGGCCCTGGGCCTCCCCCGACCCCGAACACCTGTTTTCACAGCCTCACCTCACGTTCTCACTGCTCTCCAAACACAAGGCTGGGGAGGCAAGTGGGTGCCTGGCTGGGGTGTTAGGGAGCCACAAAGGGATGGCGGGTTGGTGGCAAATGGGGACAGAGAGAGCAGAGATGTGTAGTCTACTGGTGCCCACAGGGAGCCGCGGCCCAGCTGCAAGGCGGTAGCTGGGGGGACGAACAAACACCCTGCAGTCTATACCTACAGCTCCTTTGCACCCTTCCAGGAAGCATGAGTGGACGTGACAGCCGACGGGAAGCCCGATGGAACGTGCCCGCTGGAATGCCCGTCTGTTCTCTCTGTTTCCCAGAGGACAGGACGCCGGCGGTTCGTTTCTTTGCTCTCAGCCTCAACTTATGCCTTTATAAAACAGGTATCAAGTTACACATGTTCTACAGGCTGGATGGAAGATCTGAGGAGGAAACAGGATGGGCAACCCCAGGATGTGGGACAGTGAGAGTGAGGGGTGGGAACTGTCAGGAGCGCCGTTAGAAAGAATGAGATTGTTATCAAGTCTACGTGAGTGGGAGGTACAGATGAAGCAGAGGGATAGTGGAGGAGGAGGTTGATTTTCCTTGAGGCTGTACTGTTTGGTTGTGGCCCTAGTGCCCTTTGCTTCCCTAGTGAGCCCGATCGCAGCAGTGCATCCAAAGGTAGAGCTAGCTCTACGCACATGGGAGTTCTTTTCCCTCCCAGCAGCACCTGGCATCTCCTCCACACGCATTGGATCGTGTCACACACACCTGCTTCAGACAGGTACGTGGCTCCCGATCGCCTCCCTGTGGCCCCTGAGCTTGGAGTGGCCTGCCCGCTGCTCCTTCTCCCACTTCCCTCCCCTCTCCTTGTTCTGTCTCTGGATCTCTGCCCTCCAGGCACCTGCTCTTCATCCATCCCCTGCCCCATCCCATGCCCTCCACCCTGCGCACCCCGCAGACATCAGGGGAGCCTCGACCTTGCACCACTTCCTCCCCCACCCCCCGCTCTAGGCCCCTGTAGCCCGCCCCAGTGTTCTCCGTGTCATCTTTCATGGTACATGGGCGCACAGATCCACGAGGCTGTCGGACGACTGCCTTTCCCGTGGTGTGTGGTGAGCTCACGCAGAGGACAGCTGCAGCCATCTGCTGTGGGCTGCGTGTCTGTGGCCCTCCCTCTCTCCAGAATACATGTGTTGAAATCCCAGCCCCAAGGAGAGGGCACTGGGACAGGGAGAGAACCCCTATGGATGGGGTCGGAGCTGCCCTCCCCTCCCCTTCCTCCCCCAGTGTGAGGATGCGGTCTCTGAGCGGGAAAGTGGGTCCTCGCCAGAAACCAGATCTGCCGGGGCCTTGACCTTGGGCGTCCCAGCCTGCAGAACCCTGAGGAATGAGCTCCTGCTGTTTATCGGCCTCTCATTTGTGGAACGGGATGAGTGTGTGCTGCTAAACCCTTGCTTATCAGCGCAGGGCCGGCACCCAGTAGGCGCCCACTGAGTGAACAAAGGAACAGGCGGACGAAGCACAGAAGCCATCAGGGAAGAAGACCTACTGTGCGCACGGAGCTGAGTCAAGCAGAGCGAGGCAAGGGTGGGGGAGACCAGCAGAGCAAGCGCAGCCCAGGAGGGGTCGCCCAGCGGCTCTGAGCCAGCGAGGCCTGGATTCACTTCCTCAGTCCACACACAACTTGCTGTGTGACCCAGGCCAGTCCCTTGGGGACCTCAGCCCTCACAGAGGGCAGGAATCCCACCCTCCTCTGTGCTGCCGAGAACAGCGGGAGCAAGCATGGCCTCGGTGGGGCAGAAGAACAGGACTCCCTGGGGCTTTTGCTTCTCCCGTTAGCCAAGGGTCCTCCAGACCCCGCGAACGCGGCAGTCCCTCCTGGGCTGGGGAGGCCAAAGGCAGGGAAGGGCCGGCTTTCCGACATTCCGCTGTTGGGAAGCCAGGTTGAGCGTGGAATTCTTGCTCCAGGGCCCATGTCATTCACTGTGGCAAAGGCAGCTCAGAACCCGGCCCCAGCCGGGGCCTGCAGTCCCACCCCAGGGCCACCCCCTCTGCCCTCGGCCTGCTCTCTGGAAGGGCTGGGCTGCTGGACATTTGGTCATGGTGGTCCCTGGGGTCCGCCCAGGGGCGTGTAGGCGTGGCTTGGGGGGCCGTGTGCACACCCTGGACCTCGTCTACCTGAAAGGAACCGCTGGCAAAGCGGGCAGGGACCCACGCAGAAGAACAGCTCGGGTTTGTTTTTCCCACAGTCAGGGCGGGCCCGTGAGTCAGCGGGTGGATCAGGAGGGGGAAGGTTCCAGCTGGAGACGCTCAAAGCAGCCTTGCTTCGCGGAGGGAGACTCACGGGGGCGGCCCCAGGGCTGGAATGCACCCCTCTGTGCCTCCCACGCCCCCAGCGGGGCTCAGCGCCACAGGAAGCGCCGGCCGCTGGCTGCGCCTGTACCACTGATGTCCCAGGCAGGCGATAGCCACTGCAAGCCGCCTGGCGACCCGGCGACCCGCCGACGGTCAGCAGCCCCCAGAGGCCAGGGGAGCTAGTCCTTTATTAGCGAGGGCATGTGGGGCAGAGGGGCTGAGTCAACCAAAAGCGGAGGGGACCTCGGGGGCTGGGCAGTTTGACAACACACAGTAGCTGTCTCCACAGTGCCTACTTTTAACCCACTTGCTTTGTTTTAG
Source organism: Oryctolagus cuniculus (assembly GCF_964237555.1). Lineage (NCBI taxonomy): Eukaryota > Metazoa > Chordata > Mammalia > Lagomorpha > Leporidae > Oryctolagus > Oryctolagus cuniculus. The sequence continues at coordinate 59,194,797 of NC_091437.1, read as the reverse complement.
AAACCAAGGTAAGGATGATAACCACACAAGGACAGTAGTAACTCAGGGTGAGGCACCTTCCTGGGCACCACCTTTCCTTGTGGTGAGAATCCAGAAGCTCCACTTCAACCCTTGGGGACTTGTTCAATCAGCCTTAGTAATGGAGTACTACGCAGCAATGAAAAAGAACAGATGCATGCAATTGACTGCTGGGGAAAAGCTTCCCCAGCCCAGAGCCATGGTTTGTAGTCTCCAGACCCCAGACTTGGCTCAGCCACTCTTTGGCTTGGACAATTGGTTAATTTGGTTTCTTCATTTTAAAGCAGAGATAAATCAACAGTTAGCTTTTTTATCAGGCTTATGAAGTAGATGAGTTAATACATGTAAGCACTCAGATCTGCACTTGGCACACAGTAAATACTTTGTAAACATTGGCTATTATTAGACCTATGGGGTTGGAAAATGTGAGCTATTATATTTTCAAATAATTTTTTTCTGTCCTTCACTCCCCTTATCACGCATACATCAAGCCACTTGAATTTGTCCCAAGCTAATAGATGCTGTATTCATTTTTTTCAAAAAGTCTCTTTGTGTTTCACTTTGGAGAATGTCTATTGCTGTATCCTCAAGCCCATTAAGTGTTTTCTTCTGCCATTAACTGCATCCCGTGCAAACAGGTAGTTCATGATTGCATTTATATGGGACATCTAGAGAAGCCGAACTCGTAGGAAGCAGAGCGGAATGGGGGCTGCCGGGGCGAGGGAATGGGAGCTGGAGGGGTGCAGAGGGGAGGTGTCATGTCCAGAAGTTTGGGGTTTACTGTTTTTGATTATATTTTTAAATTGAAAATAAAATCATATGTGTATATTGATGATGAACAACATGATGTTTCAGTATACTGTGGACTGGCTACATGGAGCTAATTGTTAAATCTCTGGGTATGCATTATGTCCCATGCTTATAAGAGAACACTTACGCTGTCTCTGAGCTATTTCCAAGCATACAGCGTGTTGTCAGTAACTATATGAAGTTACAGAATACATAGGGAGTTTTCTCGTCCTGTAGAACTGAAGTTGTGTTTCCTTGCACCAACGTCACTGCACTGCCCCCTGCTCGCTGGGAGCCAGCACTCCACTCTCTAGCATTTCTTGATTCCACATATAAATGAAATCAAGCACTATTTGTCCTTCTGCGCCTGGCTTACTTCAGTTAATGTAATGTCCTCTAGATTCATCTGTGTTGTTGTGAATGACAAGATTTCCTTCTTTCCAAACGCCACGTAGTGCACCTGGGCCGTCTCTCGGCACCTGCTGCCTCCTGTGATTGTCATAACATGGATGGAATCTTGGGTTGCCCTCAGACCTTGGCTATTGTGCTGAGCATGGAAATGCAGACATCTCTTAGACACGCTTGCACTGAGGTCATACCTTCGAGTACATTCCCACAGTGGGCTTGCTGGATCATTTAGTGATTCCATTTCTAGTTTCTTGAGGAATCCCTATACTGTTTTCCATAATGACTGTGCTAATTTACATCCCCACCAATAGCATGGCAGGGTCCTCCTTCCACATCCTCAGCAACGCTTGTTACCTTTTGCCTTTTTGAAGATAGCCATTCTGACAAGTGTAGGAGGATTTCTCGTCGTGGTTTTCATTTGTATTTCCTTGATGATTAATTATGTTGAGCATTCTTTCATGCACCTGTTAGCCCTTTGCCTGTCTTCTTTTGAGAAATGTCTATTCAGGTCCTTTGTGTATTTTGAAATCTGGTTCTTTGTTTTCTTGACTTTTTTTTAAAATATTTTATCTATTTATTTGAGAGATAGAGTTACAGACATTGAGAGGGAGAGAACTTCCATCTGTTGGTTCTCTCCCCAGGTGGCTGCAACGGCCGGAGCTGCACCCATCTGAAGCCAGGAGCCAGGAGCTTCTTCCAGGTCTCCCACGTGGGTTCAGGGGCCCAAGCACTTGGGCCATCTTCCACTGCTTTCCCAGGCCACAGCAGAGAGCTGGATTGGAAGAGGAGCAGCCGGGCCTAGAACTGGTGCCCATATGGGATGCCGGTGCCACAGGTGGAGGATTAACCCACTGAGCCATGGCACCGGCCCTGTTTTCTTAATATTAAGTTGTTTGAGGTCCTTATATGTTCTGACTATAATCCCAAATATTTTCTCCCATTTTGCAAGTCATCTCTTAACTCTGCTCATTGGCTCTCTTACAGTTTGATACAATCCTGTTTGTCATTCCCACTCTTTTGTTTCCTATGCTTTTGGAGTCATAGCTCAAAAATCATTGCCCAGGCTAATGTCATAGGACTTTTCTCCTGCATTTTCCTCTAGTAGTTTTATGGTTTCAGGTTATAGATTTAATCTGTGTTGAGTAGATCTTTCTGAATGCTGTGATATGAGAGCTGAATTTCATTCTTCTCCATGTAGACATCCAATTTTTCCCACACTGTTGAAGAGATTTGCTTTTCCTCATTGTGTGTTCTTGGCAGCTTTGTTGAAGAATCACTTATCTGTAAATGTGTGAATTTATTTCCGAAATCTCTGTTCTGTTCCTTAGGTCTATGTGTCTATTTTAATGCCAGTACAGTACTGTTTTGATGCTTACCGCTTTGTAGTATACTTTGAAAGCAGGTGGCATGTTGCACCCAGCTCTGACCATCTTACTCAAGATTGCTTTGGCTCTTTGTGGTCTTTTGTAGTTCCATATGAATTTAAAGGTTGCCTTTTCCATTTCTGTGAAAAAGCCATTGGGATTTTTTTAAAATATTTATTTATTTATTTGAAAGTCAGAGTTACACAGAGAGAGAAGGAGAGGCAGAGAGAGAGAGAGAGAGAAAGAGAGAGAGAGAGAGGCCTTCCATCTGCTGGTTCACTCCCCAGTTGGCCACAACAGCAGGAGCTGTGCCAATCCGAAGCCAGGAGTCAGGAGCTTCTTCCAGGTCTCCCACACAGGTGCAGGGGCCCAAGAACTTGGGCCATCTTCTACTGCTTTCCCAGGCCATAGCAGAGAGCTGGATCGGAAGTGGAGCAGCCGGGACTAGAACCGGAGGCCATATAGGATGCCGCTGCTTCAGGCCAGGGCGTTAACCCGCTGCGCCACAGTGCCAGGCCCTGCCATTGGGATTTTGATAGAGATTACAGGGGCCGGCGCCCTAGCACACGAGGTTAATCCTCTGCCTGTGTTGCCGGCATCCCATATGCGCCGGTTCTATTCCAGGTTGCTCCTCTTCCAGTCCAGTTCTCTGCTGTGGCCCAGGAAGGCGGTAGAGGATGGCCCAAGTGTTTGGGCCCCTGCACCTGCACGGGAGACCAGGAGGAAGCTCCTAGCTCCTGGCTTCGGATCGGCGCAGCGCCTGCCATTGCAGCCACTTGAGGAGTGAACCAATGGAAGGAAGACCTTAAAAAAAATTGATGGAGAGTACATTGAATCTGTTAATCACTTTAGGTTGTATAAAGATTTTTAGGTAGTATTATTTTTAAGATTTATTTATTTATTTGAAAGTCAGAGTTACACAGAGAGAGAAGGAGAGGCAGAGAGAGAGAGGTCTTCCATCCGCTGGTTCACTCCCCACATGGCCACAATGACCGCAGCTGTGCTGATCCGAAGCCAGGAGCTAGGAGCTTCCTCCAGGTCTCCCACGTGGGTGTGGGGGCCCAAGGACTTGGACTATCTTTCACTGCTTTCCCAGGCCACAGCAGAGAGCTGGAGCAGAAATGGAGCAGCTGGGACTCAAACTGGTGCCCATCCGGGATGCTGGCACTACAGGCACGGCTTTATCTGCTATGTCACAGTGCTGGCCTGGTAGTATGTTCTTCTAATCCATGAACATGGGCTATCTTTCTATCCATTTGTATTTTCTTCAGGTTATTTTATCACTGTTTATAGTTATAGTTTATAGTTCATTTCCTTTGTTAAATTTATTCCTAAGGTTTTTTTTTAGTATTATGGTAAATGGACTTTGCTTTTCAATTTCTTTTCTGGATAGTCCATTGTTATTATATAGAAATACTACTGAATTTTGTTATGTTGATTTTATGGCCTGCAACTTTACTGAATTTATTAGTTCTGGCAGCTTTTCTGTGGAATCTAAGGGTTTCCTATATTTATTTATTTATTTTTTTCATAATAAGCATTTTTTTTTGACAGGCAGAGTGGACAGTGAGAGAGAGAGACAGAGAGAAAGGTCTTCCTTTGCCGTTGGTTCACCCTCCAATGGCCTGCGCACCGCGCTGATCCGATGGCAGGAACCAGGTGCTTATCCTGGTCTCTCATGGGGTGCAGGGCCCAAGCACCTGGGCCATCCTCCACTGCACTCCCTGGCCACAGCAGAGAGCTGGCCTGGAAGAGGGACAACCGGGACAGAATCCGGCGCCCCGACCGGGACTAGAACCTGGTGTGCCGGCGCCACAAGGCGGAGGATTAGCCTAGTGAGCCACGGCGCCGGCTGTTTTCCTATATTTATAAGGTCATTTCAGATGCTAACAGACAATTTTACTGCTTCCTTCCTGATTTGGATAACTTTTGCTTCTTTTTCTTATCTGATTTCTTTATGACTTGTAGTATTTGTTGAATAGAAGTGGTGAGAGTGAGTATCTTGTCTTATTCCTAATCTTAAGGGAAAAGCTTTCAACTTTTCACTGAGTATAGGGTCTCCAAGTTTGGTTTATACCTTCCATTTAATATTTATCTTTCTAAATACATGGAACATAGTTAGGATAACTGATTTAATGCCCTTGTCTCCTAATATCTGAGTCAGGTTCCATTGACTGATTTCCTCCTCACTAATGTCATATTTTTTGCCTCTTTGCTTGCCTAGTAATTTTTTATTAGATGCCAGACATTGCAAGTTTTAGCTTGTTGGGAAGTAGATGTTTTTGTATTCCTATATTCTGAGTTAACTTACCTAGAAACAGTGTAATGCTTTCATGTCTTACTCTTAAGATTTCATAGGCTAGGGGCCAGTGCTGTGGTATAGTAGGCTAAGCCTCCATCTGCGATGCCAGAATCCCACACGGGTACTGTCCTGGCTGCTCCTCCTCCAATCCAGCTCTCTGCTTATGGCCTGGGAAGGCAGTGAAGGATGGCCCAGGTGCTTGAGAGACCCCAAAGAAGCTCCTGGCTCCTGGCTCTGGGTCAGCCCAGCTCTGGCCATTGTGGCCATTTGGGGAGTGAACCAGCAGGTGGAAGACCTCTGTTTCTCTCTCCCCCTCTCTATCTATAACTCTGCCTCTCAAACAAATAAGTAAAATCTTTAAAAATAAATGAATAGTTTTTTTAAAAAAGATTTCCTAGGCTAGACCAGAACAGAGTTTAGTGTAGGAGCAGTTATTCTCCCTGCATGTCCTGTGCAGTGTCCACTGTGAATCAGTGTCCTGTGCAGTGTCCACTGTGAGTCAGAAGTTTTCCTGTTCAGCTGATGAGAACAGGCACTAGTCCTGGCTCTGTGTGAGCACAGGGCTGTGCTCCATCTAGCACTGTCTCTGCTGCTTTTCCTCACGTGGATGCATTGCTCAGTACCCCCTGAATACTAAAGGGGAGTCCTCCAGGCTTCCCTGGCGCCCCCTCTGTCTACAAGCTCTGTGGTCCAGGTCTCCGGTCTGCCGCCTTCAGCCTCTTCGGCCGCTCTGGGCTCTCGGCTCCATCTCTTGCATCAGGGACTACTGGGCTCTGCCAGGTTTCCCCAGGCACCGCAGGCTGTGGCCTGGAACTTCCTTAGGGCAGTGGACTTAGCTTCGTTTGTTTCCTGACACCTGGGGGTTACTATTCTTTGCTGTCTTGTGTCCAGCACCTTGTAAACCATTTCTTGTATATTTTGTGTTTCAGGAGGGGGGCAAATCCAGACCCTGGGACTCCACTGTGGTCAGAAGCAGAAGTCCCTGCCTTAGGTCTTAATAACGACTAATATTTATTTATTTATTTATTTTGACAGGCAGAGTGGACAGTGAGAGAGAGAGACAGAGAGAAAGGTCTTTCTCCCTGCCGTTGGTTCACCCTCCAATGGCCGCCACGGCCGACGCGCTGCAGCCGGTGCACCGCGCTGATCCGAAGGCAGGAGCCAGGTGCTTCTCCTGGTCTCCCATGGGGTGCAGGGCCCAAGCACTTGGGCCATCCTCCACTGCCTTCCCGGGCCATAGCAGAGAGCTGGCCTGGAAGAGGGGCAACCGGGAAAGAATTCGGCGCCCCGACTGGGACTAGAACCCGGTGTGCCAGTGCCGCTAGGTAGAGAACTAGCCTATCGAGCCACGGCGCCGGCCTTAATAACGACTATTATTAACTCCCAGGCCCCGTCAAGCTTTTCAGAGTTCAAGATCTTTGGAAAAGTGAGATAAAGAGAGATGAAGGTTGCATAGCTCCTAAGTGATAGAGCCAGGATTAGCACCAGGCTTGGCTGATCCAATATTCTTTCTCCCCATTCCAACTGCTTGCCTCCGGGCAGAGACCTGGACTGAACCAGAGGTGGCCGAGAAGTGCTAGTGTGGAGCCCAGGCTTGCAGATCAAGCTCTGAGACTCATACTCACCTGCTGCTGGCTGGGCTGGGAGGGCTGAGACAGGAGGCCGAGCTGAGGCAGGATGAGGCCTTCCCAGGCTGAGGGGCCCAGGTCAGCATCCTGCCTGCTTGTTCCATGCTCAGGACTCTGGTATTGTGTGTGTGTGTGTGTGTGTGTGTGTGTGTGTCGGGGGTGGGGGTTGGGGGTGGAGCCTTGGAGGCCTCAGTGTTTGGGGTGGGCTGCCCTGTGCAGATAGCAGGCAGAGACAAGGGCAGCAGGAGGGGCTGGGTGGCAGCTGCCTTTGAATGCTTATGGGGCAGGGCCCCTGCCTGCGTGGCCCTGTCTCCCTGGGTCTCCCCACCTACGTGCACCAATGGGCCAAGGGCTTGTGTGAGATCAGAACTGCCCCTTCTTCCCCTGAGTTACTGCTAAGCTTGCTGCCAAAGAAAGAATGGGCAAGGGGAGAAAATCGAGCTGTGGAGCCTGCTGGGTGCCGCAGCCTCGTGACCATCCTGCCAGAGTCCCTCAAGACCAACAGGGAAGGTGTGGCTTCTCGGCGGCAGTGGCTCTGCCTCCATAGACAGACCTGTGCCTCTGTTTTCTCAACTGTTAAATGGGCACGGTAACTCCCAGGGCGCTTACGAGGATTAGAGATGACCTATGACAAGGCTGCTCTAGTAGAGCTGCCTGGAAACTCTCTGATGAATGAATGATTCAATCAATCAGTTCCTGAATGAATGCATGCATTTTCCATCACAAAGCCTGCTCCCTGGCACTCAGCCACACCCCAGCCCCAGCACAGGACACTGGCCACTAAACTCCCCGCACTCTAGTTGGTCCTAAAAAAACCCACACTCACGGAGCCCAGCGGCACCAGCCGTTATTGGAATCCAATGTTGCATAGGCTTCGCCTTGGGGTTCTCATTGCTAGGGCTGGAAAACCATTATTTTTTCTTTTTTTTTTTTTTTTCAAAGAAAACTTTTATTTAATAAATACAAATTTCAAAAGTACAATTTTTAGATTAAGCAGTTCCCCCCCACAACCTCCCTCCCACCTGCAAACCATCCCATCTCCTACTCCCTCTCCCACCCCATTTTTAATTATCTTTATATACAGAAGATCAACATAGTATATACTAAGTAAAGATTTCAACAGATTGTACCCACACAGACACACAAAGTATAATGTACTGTTTGAATACTAGTTTTACCGTTAATTCGCATAATACAACACATTAAGGACAGAGATCCTACATGGGGAGTAAGTGCACAGTGACTCCTGTTTTTGATTTAATAACTGACACTCTTATTTATGACATCAGTAATCACCCAAGGCTCTTGTCATGAGCTGCCAAGGCTATGGAAGTCTCTTAAGTTCACAAACTCTGACCTTTTTTATACAAGGCCATAATCAAAGTGGAAGTTCTCTCTTCCCTTTAGAGAAAGGTAGCTCCTTCTTTGATGGCCCGTTTGGAAACCATTATTTTTCAAACCATTGCTGTAAAATGTTTCCAGATCCCACAGACCTTAAGCCTTGCAACCTTACCTTGTCCCTCTCAATAAAGGACTTGACCCCAGAATCAGGGTGTTGCTTTTCCTAATATGGTATTGTACTTACAAGCAGGAAGCCCAAGAACATAAAGAAAATCACACCTCAGTCTGTCTATCCATCCATCCATCCATCCATCCATCCATCCATCAAACTTGACCAAGTCCTCCAAAGTCTCCAAGAGAGATAATTCTGTGTACTGACTTCAGTCTTTCTGTTGGAGCAAGTAAGAGGCAGAAGGATAAATTCCAGGGGGCATACTAGCAGGAACTGAAGCTGGGGTCAGAGCTGGGACTTGAACTCAGGCACTCCAGTATGGGATACGGATGTCCCAGGCTGCATCTTAACCCCTGACCTAAACACCCACCTTGCTGCCACCTTCATTTTTTAATAGAATAGAGAATAGAATAGAGCGGAGAGGAGAGATGGAGAGATTTTCCATTCATTAATTCACTCCCCAAATGGCTGCAACAGCTAGGGATGGTCCAGGCCAAAGCCAGGAGCCAGGATCCCCATCCAAGTCTGGATTGCCAGTGGAGCAGCCAGGACTCGAACCGGCACTCATATGGGATGCTGGCATCAGAGGCGGTGGCTTAACCTACTGCACCACAGCGCTGGTCCTGTGTATGTGCTTTGACACAGCCATTTCTTGCTGGGAAATTTGTTCCAAGGATAGAACGAGGAGCACAGTTACGGAGTCATTAAAGCTTTGTGTCCAGGAGCCGGTTCATGCAGACTCGTGAGACTATGCCCTCTCTGTGACATGTTGGTAGCTTCAATCACACTGGCAGCTTGAAATTGACCCTGGTGGGGGTATATTTGCACAGTTGGAATTGACAAACACTGCAAATTAGGGCTCCCTGTCCCTCCAAGATTGTCACATTTCCCAGTTTAACATCAAGGGTTGGTCACAATACTGTATGACAGGTCTTCCACAAGTGCGTGGAAAATGGAATTAAGAGACAGTGTGAAGGGAAGCCCCCTTGCACACTTGGTCACATATGCAATGTCCAGTGATTGACAACTGGGCCAATACATGGATGTGCATCCGCCCAAGAGAAGATGGTGTGGTCGGGAGACATTGGGGCAGGAGGAGTGCTTGTTGATTGGATGACGTGAGAACAGTCGTGAGCCCACTACAGGAGGAAAGCACTCACAGGACCGCAGGCACATTCTAATATCACACACACAGCCGTGCCCTGACACTCAGCACATGTACACTTGCCAAGTCTCTGCAAGAAGGGAGTAGCAGGGGCTGACGCTGTGGCACACTGAGTTAAGCCTCTGCTCGCAATGGCTACACCCCATATGAGTGCCAGTTTGAGTCCTGGCGGCTCCACTTCTGATCCAGCTCCCTGCTAATGAACCTGGGAAAGCAGCAGCAGATGGCCCAAGTGTTTGGGTTTCTGCCAACCCCATGGGAGACCTGGATGAAGCTCCTGGCTTTGGAGATGGAAGATTCTCTCTCTCTCTCTCTCTCTCTCTCTCTCTCTCTCTCTCTCTCTCTCTCATCTTTTCAATAAATAAATTCTTTAAGAGAAAAAAAAAAAAAAAAACAAAGCACATGCAAAGCCCCAAGGCTTTTGATGAGCTGACATTAAATTGCTCTCCAGAGAGATCGTATCAGTGGGTGCTCAGGCAGCCCGGTGTAAGCACCTCCTCTCACCCCACCCCTCCACTCTTGGCTGTCAGCAGCCCTTTAATCCTGCCCATCTGGTAGATGGGAAACAGCAGTTTACTGTTGTTTTTATTTGTATTGCTTTTGGCATGTGACTTAAAAAAAAAAAAAACCTTTATGATCAAGTGAGATTTTGTTTGGGCCATGTCAAGGGCAGTTCGTGAAGTCCCTGGAGACAACAGGTGTCCAGAAAGCAATTCCAGAATCTTGGCTTGGGTGCTTCGCTTTGCTCATCGACATCAGCAAGCGGGAGACTGACAGTATCAACGCTGCTCCCAGAGGCGCCCGGCTGCGTTGCTCAAGCCCCTATTGTCATGATCGCTCCGCCCCACACCTCCCCCGCCCTCCCACCTGTATCCCAGGCAAGGACACCTGGAAATGCCACAGCACTCAGTGCGGTGGGAAATGAGCAGCTAAGATGGAGCCCTAGGAGAGGCCAGGTTGGGCCTCAGGAACTGTGGGAGGTGTCGCAGGTACAGGAGGAATCCCGCCAAGGTGGAAGGCCAGTCTGCCCTCGGCAGCTGTGTGACCTTGGAGAAGTTATTTCACCTCTCTGAGTCTCAGTGCCCTCATCTTCATCACGAGGGTGGAGTGAAGGCCATGGTAGCGTGGTTCATGCAAGACTGGGGTGAGAAGTGAATGAGCACACACATTTCTCTCTCATTCTCTCTTTTTTTAAAAGCTGTATTTTGTTTATTTGAAAGGCAGAGTAACAGAGAGAGAGGGAGAAACACAGAGAGAGACCCTCCATCCTTTGGTTCACTCCTCAGATAGCCACGATGGCTAGGGCTGGGCCAGGCCTAAGCCAGGAACCCTGGAACTTCTTCCTGGATTCCCACATGGGTGCAGGGGCCCAAACACTCCACTGCTTTCCCAGGTGCATTAGCAGGGAGCTGAGTGCAAAGTGGAGCAGCTGGGACTTGAACCAGTGTGCGTAGGGGGTACTGATGTCACGGGCCATGCGTGGCTTAACCTGCTGCACCACGACGCCCACGTGTGCATATCCCGTGCTTAGTATAGGGTCTGGCACATGGTTGCTGGGTAGTAACGCAGTCATCTCCACATCACGGTGCTGTCCGAGTGCTTTGTGAGCTGCAGGGTGGCATAGAAAGGTAGTGACATGAGCCACACCCCTCCCGCACCTCTGCCCTTCTGCTCTGCATGGGGGGGGGGGGGGGTCAGCATCAGTCTTCTTAGATGGCTGGGACTCCCTGGGGATTCTTTGACTCTGGTGACTTCCTTTGACCAAGCCAACGATTTCTCTCAGAGCAGAGCCGACCATGTCTCCGAAAAGCTCTCTCGGCAGGCCCTGTCTGACTTTGGGGTGGGGGGCCTCTGGCCTCCTTCCCACCACCAGGCAATTTTTCTATCCAAAATGGCTTCATGGGCCTTCAGTGCACAGCCTTCCACCCATCCACCCACCCACCTGTCCTTCCACCCACTCATCCATCCTTCCTTCCTTCCGTTCAACCATCTGTTCATCTATCCGTCTGTCCATCCATCCATCCAGCAATCCATCCGTCTATCCACCCATGACACCAACCTCCCTTCCTCCCTTCCTACCTCCCTCCCTTCCAATAGATTGGTGATCTTAGTCTGCTCTCAGCTCTACAACACAGAATCACTGAAATGCACACACTTCTCAGGGAGTCTGGTCTCAAGCAAATCAAAAGAAGAATTTCTCCTGAGCCCTGACATCTCCGGCCCTTGCATCTCTCTGACCCGCTTCTGCCCCATCCCCTCCCACGTGACGCGGCTGACTTTCCCATCCTCGAACACGGCAAGCTCCGTCCCCTGGCTCCAGGGCTTTTATCTCACCTCTTCGCCTGGCCAGTTCCTGTTCATCACTTCGTTTCCGGATGAAGTGGTCTTCCCTCCAAGGGGCCTTGCTTTGCCTTCATTATACTTCCTGCACAGCCCGCTCGTGCTATGTGAGGGAGGAGTGTCTGTGTTCCACTATCGCCTCTTGCGTCAGGTGGGGAGCTTCATGTAGGTGGGCCTTGCCGGCCATGTTGATGGGAGTGGGGCGGGGCTGAGCTGAGCACCACGCCCCTTCCTCCCCGCCCCTCCCGCAGCACCCAGCCTCAGGGTGAGCTTGTTGAGGCAATGTTTAGGCAAAGCTGAGCCCTGAGAATGGGACTTGAGGAAGGGTAGCATACAAGGCAGGGTCCTTGCCACAGTCTCCAATCTACTCCTGGGGGCGGCCGGAAGTGGGCGGCTGGGGGGGGCGGCCGGAAGTGGGTAGCTGGGACCGGGAGGGACTCACCACTGGACCTGGGCTGAAGACTGGGATGTTCACAGACGGGGAAGCACATGTGTAAAGAGATGTGGCTGTCCTGTGGCCACTGCAAGGTTGTCATACGGTGTCTACACCTGTGAGGCCTGGGGAGAGTGTGAGATCTAGGGGGTGGGTGAGAGCCCAGGCTCTGATCGGCCTATTTGCTAAGCCTGAACCACTGGTTGTTCAACTGCTGTCAGGCTGTGGGCTTTTCTTTCCCTGTTAACTGGGGATGATATTAGTGCATCCCTTGTGTAGGAATATAAGGAATAATAAACACCCAACATAATTCTCTTGGGTAACCAGTTTGTTCAAATAGCATATTCATTGTGATTGACGTAACTGGACAAGTTTCCCTTTTCATACTAGCTACTGGGAAGCTCAACATCAGTTTTGTGGCCCAACCATAGCAAATGTCTAAGATATCAGGTATGCTGTTGGTGAATGGTGTTGACTTGTGCCTCCATTTATGCACTGGTTTGCTGTTTGTTTCTTCCCTCTTTTCAAGTTCTGTGTGTGGCTTGCTCTAACCTCTATGTGTATGGAAACTGCTGTTCCTCTTTTTGCTAAGTGACCTGGTCTCTTGTATGAGAGGTCTCTGCCTGCAGGTGGCTGCTTTGGTCCCCTTAGTGAAGCCACTTTTCCACCCTGCCCCTGGGCTCCTGTAGGGGAGCAGCAGTTTCCAAGCTGAGTGGATGCACGGTTGCAATGGCCCACAGGCCACGGAACCCTAGGGACGCTCTCTGTCTTGGCCACAGGAGAGGAAATAACTAAATAACTGACCCAGGAGGTCTCTGGCTCTCAAGTGTCCATAAAACTAAAAACAGCCGCACGTGGGAAAGGCCAGGGACCGATGCTCTCACTTCCTGTGCTTCCAGGCCTCGGAGGGGAGGAGCAAGCGGCTGGGGGAAACTCGAGTGGGTGCAGAGCTACCCGGCTGGTTGGCCAGCATGAAGAATCGGGTGCCAAGGTAAGTCCTACTGGTGGTAGAGGCTCCAGCGAGGGAGATCGACGGGCTCCCCTCCCACTCCCCAGCAGCTACGACCCCCTCTTTTTTCTGAGTCCAGACCTGCCAGCCTCCAGTCCAGCTAGCTGTGGCCAGGGACTGAGTTCTGGCCAATGGCCTGTGGGTGGAAGTGCTGTGTGTGTGTGTGTGGCTTCCAGGTCCAGACCACGGGACATTCTCACACTCTATCCTCCTTTTTTCCCTGCATCTCTGGCTAAAAGGAGAAGCTCCTGGAGTTGGGGGGAGGAGGGCGGAACCACACGTGGAAGGAGCCTGGATCCCTGAATGACAGTGTGGAGCAGAGGCTGTATCACGCACTCACCTGTGCCCCTGCACCCTGCCAGTCTACTCCGGAGGCCAGTGTGGGCCATACAGCAGAGCGTCCTCCTGGGACAGGTTGCGAGACTTGTTCGTTTCTTAAAGTAAGTGCCCTGCGGAACACAGCGAGACCTGCTCGGTGCCAGAACCACGACCGGCGACTTAGAGACCTAGTCTGCCCCGAGTCTCTCGACAAGCGCCGGAGATGGGCATGAGGTCTGGCCCGTGTTACGGCTGAGACTGCAACCAGAGGTGTGCATGAACTTGGCCCCACCCTCCAATTTTGTTTCCACTGCTGCTCTGACAGATGTTTTTGGTGTTAGGCCGTCAGCCTGCACGGAAGGATGTTGAAGAAACAGCTGCAGGAAGCTGGAGTTTTCTTATCAGCACATGGATTTATTATTGGCAACCTCTGGGGAAAAAGCTGCTTTTTGGGGAGGGGGGGCAATTTTGTCTCAGGCCCAGTACCAGGACATTAAATTCTTTGATCCAACGATGTATTTTATTTTCTATGAGCCATGGAACAAGCATGTTGCCTTCTTTGCTTGGGCTGCTGGGAAGCTCAAAGTGGCAGTTTGAGTCCAGCTCGAGGAGTGGTGCTCTCTGGACAAGCCTTCCTTCTGTCTCCAGTTACTGCCTGCCCTGATCCTCCATAGGGCGGGACTTCCTGCCGGACTCCATCACTTTATATAACATCTTGAAAGTCCGAATGCATTCGTGGCAGAACCTCAAACACTCTTTGGAGTCAGAGAACGGACAAAGACATATGTGACCCACTCAGGGTTAGGATTCAAGCCCAAGGCAGAACCAGGTTTGTCTACTTTGTCAGAGGCCTGGGGCCTGGGCTATGCTCAAGTGGGCACTGGCAGGCCCTCTGGGAGTGAGACCCTCCCAGAGACCCCAGGGTCCGACCAGTCTCCTCTCAGAGGCTGGATGGGGGTGGATCCTGCCAGGCCCTGCCCCTTCGGGATAAGCCTGAGGTTCACACACAGTGGACACGGAACCCACGTTCCTGCCCCTGGTTCTGCTCTGCCCACCCCATTTTGTCCAAGAATCAAGTCGCCATCATTTGAAGTTCAAGCGTCTTATATCAGAAAGTCTGTATTTCCTGTCTTCTCGTGAACAATGGACCATTGGGCAAATCTGAGCCCCACAGCACAGCCATTGCCACCTTCCTCCGAACAGCGCCCGTCTGGGAGTTGGCGCGGGTCCCCGCTGCCTGGCCAGCCTCACTTGCTCATGCCCTCTCTTCCCCCAGCAACACCTGAGGCTCAGCCCTGGGTAAGAGGAACTCAGATGACACTGGGATCAGGCAGTCTTTCCTGCCTCCTTGGGTGCCCTTTGTTTTCCCATTTGTCAGTTGCAGTCCTCTCTATGGGGCCTCAGCTCCCCCGGAACCCTCGTCCCCACTCTGTTCACCCAAGCCTTCCCTCCCTTCAGACTTGAGCCACCTCACCTCCTCTGGGAAGGCTGCCAGGACTCCTTGGGGACATCAGCACACACTTGCACACATGCTCATCATGTGTATTGAATGACTGCGTACATGCATCAGGGAACGTGCTAGTGAGGGAGGGAATGCCTTGAAGTCAGGCCCAGGTAGCAGAACCCAGGTCTGCGCAGAGTCCCGTGAGCTCCCACAGGGTCATTCCGGCCCAGAAAGTGCTAGCCTGGACCCTTGGCCTTCCTTGTGCACCCTGACTGCCTCTGTGAGGCCAGGCTCTGCCAGCTGAGCTGCCGTCAGCCCGGCCACTGTCCCCACGCTGACGTCCCCGAGAGGAAGCTGTCACGGCCCTGGAGGGTCACACAGCGGCCAGGGTCCCCCGGCAGCGGGAGGGGTTCCTTCCCTCCTGCTCTGCCGAGGCTGCCCCTCCCCCATGCCGTGAGACTGCAGCTCCAGCGAGCAGGAAGAATGTGCTCAGGGTTGCATCTGTTTTTCTGGGAGACTGCAAAGCGCATTAGGATCTCGGCTCTGTGGGCGTTTGGGAGGCTGGGGCAGACAGAGCTGAGGGGAGGGAGAGACGGGAGGGACAGACGGGCAGGCAGGCAGGCAGGCAGGCCAGGGGATGCTCCTGGAAGTAGATGCAGACATAGAGAGACTGAGAGATGTGAGAAAGACAGAGACAGAAATGGGGATAAGATAGCGAGAGATGGCGAGACCACGCTGGCCCGAGATTTATGAGGTTTTACCCACGGCCTCTGCAGTATGAGGCAGCAGTGGCTGGAGCAGCAGTAGGAGGCAGGGTCCCAAGGTCCCTGATGCCTGACAAAGAGCTTGGACTGGGCCCTGTGGGGCTGAGGTGTCACAGGGAGAGAGGGTTGGAGGGGCATCGGGCCAGGGTCTGGGAAACGAAGGAAAACGTGGAAATGGGAACCCATTCAGCTCCCCGCATGGTGTCACAGCCAGGGTGGGACTGAATGAAGCAAACAGCATTCACTGATAGAAAGATCCTTGCAGAAGACCTGGTCTCCATCTTCCGGGTGGGGAAACGGAGAGGTAACTTTATTCAGTATAGTGGGTTCAGGTTGTCTTAGTTCACCGAGAGGAGTGGCTGAGGATGCCCTGCCCCATGCACCTGTCCCCTCTCCCACCCTGGTTTGCACTGGGAGTCACATCCTGTCTTCCAGATCCCCTAAGCTCCATAGAAGGCTGCCTTTCACCCCAGCTCGGGGGGCCTTGTAGCCTTAAGATCTGCCCTGGCCACAGTAACTGGTTCAGAGGGAGGAGCACCCATCACCCCTTCGCTCGCAATGCATCTTGGGAGTCTTGTCAGGAACACTGGGCAGTGCTCCTGCTGTCTCTCTAGATGTGTCTGAGGATACACAGAGCTCTCCCTGTTAGAAGGAGAGGGTAGCCACGTCTCTGGCTACTGAGAGAGAACTCAGCTTAATGATGATGCTTACAGACACAGAGGAGGCTGGAGCGAAGAGAACCTTTGCCTGAGCCCTACCGGAAGTCCACGTTTCCCTCCCTCTGCCGTGTGAATCTGTGAGTCTCCTCTACTGCCTGCCTCAGCTTGAGCTGCAGTCTTTGTAACTCGGCTCTTGAACAGGCAAGCGGCACAGGGTTTGAGCCTCAGCTCCGACTGTTGGGCTCTCTGGCAGGCCACCTCCTCCGAGCCTCAGTTTCCCCACCTGTAAGATCATAATGACCATCTCTTCTCAACCGGGCTGTTGGGGGACATGCAACACGACCGGCACCTCTAACACTGCACTTGGCACCCAGGACCCGCTCCAGGACTGCACACTCCCTGACCCTGGCTCTTGGGGCTCGGCCCAGTCCTGCTTCTGAGCTGACAGAAAGAACGCAGGGCATGGCAGCAGCTTGGAGCTCGGGCAGGGAGGTGCTCTGTTTATAGCCCCTGGGCAGTCATCCTGGGAGCCTGGGCCTGGGGCTCCAGCCAGTGCTGGACTCGCCTCTTGTAGACAGGCAGCCAAAAATAGTTGCTTGGCTAAGTTTGCAACCGGAAATCTATTTCGGGTCCCAGGGTGGAGGACTTCTTGACCTGCCCCCTTGGGCAGAGCCACTCCCATGAGCTCCTGTGGCAGCCCCTGCCCCCACCCCAGGCCAGCACGAAGGCCTGCTTCTCAAGGAGGGGTCTTGAGAGTCCAAGTTGGGGGGTGGGGTTGGACGCAGGGAGCGACTTCTGTCGTTAAGAGCAACATGCTGACACTGAGGACTGGATGCACTGTACTTGACGGTGAGAGTTAGGGCTCCCCGTGCCCCTTTTTTAGTAACCCCAGCAGCCACTTCATTGGTGACATCTGTCCAGGAAGACTTTGTGGCCACACAGATACATGTGTCATTGCGCCTTTTCTTGCACATCGGAATCACACTGGACACGCTCTTCTGTCATCTGCTGCTTAGAATGGCTTGATTGAATTATTATTTGCATTCCATCAAATCCACCCATTTAAAGTATACAAGTCCATGGCTTTTTTTTTTTTTTTTTTTTTTTTTCAGATAGAGTTAGACAGTGAGGGAGAGAGACAGAGAGAAAGGTCTTCCTTCCATTGGTTCACCCCGAAATGGCCGCCACAGCCAGAGCTATTCCAATCCAAAGCCAGGAGCCAGGTGCTTCTTCCTGGTCTCCCATGGAGTGCAGGGCCCAAGCACTTGGGCCATCCTCCGCTGCACTCCCGGGCCACAGCAGAGAGCTGGCCTGGAAGAGGAGCAACCAGGACTAGAACCTGGCGCCCAGATGGGATGCCGTTGCCACAGGCGGAGGATTAACCAAATGAGCCACGGCACCGGCCCCAAGTCCATGGCTTTTAATACATCCACAGAGTTGTTTGAGAACATTTTCAGGAACTCAGACAGAAGCAGGTATTTCTTAGCCACCAGCTTCCAATCCCTCTATATGGGGCCACTTCAAAAAGCCCTTGGGAGACAGAATTAAAAGAAGCTTATTTTGGTGCAAAAACTGCAGGTTTTTTCACGATACACACTTTCCATGAACTTTTGGAAGATTCCTTACATGCATGGATCTAAAAAAAATTTTGCACCATAATAAACTTATCTTTGAATTCCATTTTCGATGAATTGTTAGAAGTTTGCTCCTATTCTCTGGTCCCGGGCAACCCTTCACCTGCTGTTTGTCCCGAGGAGCAGAGGTGTGCCTGCTCGAGAGCTTCATGTACGTGGACTCACACAGGACCTGGCCCTTTTGTGACTATGAATGTGCACCTCTGAGGTTTCCTTTTAGGATATTTAAAGGCAGAGAGAGAGAGAGAGACAGACAGACAGAAACAGAGACAGAAAGAGAGATCCTGCATTCACTGGTTCACTCCCCAGATGCCCACAACAGTCAGGGCTGGGCCAGGCTGAAGCCAGGAGCCAGGAACTCCCTCCTGGTCTCCCACGTGGGTGGCAGAGCCCAAGCGCTTGAGCCATCCAACGTCTGGAACCTTCCCAGGTGCATTAACAGGGAGCTGGAGTGGAAGCCACGTAGCTGGGACTTGGACCGGCACTCAGATGCGGGATATCCACACCCTGGGCAGTGGCTTAACCTCTTGCACCTCAACACCTGCACCCACGTGTGGCATTTTGTGTGGACAAACAGCATCTGTGCTTCCCTTAGGCAGATATCCCTAAGGGGTAGAATTGCTGGGCCATCTGGTATCCCTTTGTTAAGCTGTGCGTGGACCTGCCAGCCATTTCCCACAACAGCTGCACCCCCTCACCCACCCACCCACCCAGCATACAAGGATTCTATTTCCTGTGCTTTCTCACCAACACTTGATATCTCTCCTTCCAATTGCACCTTACACCCCATGGGGGTCACGCAGAATAGCACTGCATTCTTAATCAGCAGCCAGACTCCCACTCACTCAATGAATCCCTGCCTCACAGACCCCATCCCACCCTCTCAGAACCTGCCCAGGTCCTGCTATGTCTGTACCCTGGGATAGGCGTTGTGGCAAAGCCAGTTTAAGCCACCACCTGGAACACCCATATTCCATATTGGAGTGCTGGTTCAAGACCCAGCTATGCTCCACTTCTGATCCAGCTTCCTGCTAATGCGCCTGGGAGGTGGTGGATGATGACCCAAGTACCGGGATTCCTGCCACCCCAGAGGGAGATCTGTACGGAGTTCCTGGCTCCTGGCTTTGACCTGGCCTAGCCCTGACTGTTGTGGGCATTTGGATGGGAGACCTCGCTCTCTGTCATTGTGCGTGTCACATAAAATACATAAATCTTGGAATAAAAAGACTGTATCCTGTTGAGTCATTCCCCTATTGATGGGCACTTGGGTCATTTCCTGTCTTAGGCTACATAAACACACCCGGGGCAGGAAATGCTCCTCAAAGGGTCCTGCCCTTGCCTCTGGGAAGGGGTGGGGGGCAACCCTCATGTCCTTGGCTGGGGAGAGCTCCCTGCACCTGCTTTGCAAACCACTTTGGGCAAACCACGGAACTTCTCTGTGCCTCCTTCCTCCCACCTGCAATAGCAAGGCCCAGACTAGGCTTCCCAGCACCCCACTGTCCTCTGCCACCTCTTTCTTATTATTGTGTCCACCACCCGTATCCTCTGGCAGCCTCATCCAAACGTCTCTCTTGCCTGATTGTCTCAGGCCCTCTGCTATCCTCATAGGGCCTCTGGCCACTGCTGGAATGCTGGAAAGGGAAAAGCAGTTGGGTTGTCTGACCAGAAGTCCAGAGAGGATGAGTGAACAGCTTGTGGATTCCCAACGGGTAGGCCCTTTGATCCTGCTCTGCAGGCTCCACAGAGCAGCCTTGGGCAGCTCGACCCCAGTGTCCCCTTGGTAAAGACAGGCTGGGGACAGTGCTGGGGGCCTTTGTCGGGCCTACAGATCCACTTTCCACTGGGCTCTGACTCCTGTGGCCCAGACTCCTGCACCCTCTCACCTGTGGCTGGGCTGGCCAATGGGAGGTGCCAGTGGTGTGGGGAGACCAGGAAGAGAGAGACTGGGGCCTCTGTCCCCCTACTTCCCTTCCTGGCAGTGGCTCTGATCCTGTGACGAGAGCCACAGCTCTGGTAAGTTCTTGTTTGTTTCTGAAATCCAGCCCTTGGTGTCTGGAAAGTGCTGCCTGGGGAGCCCAGCACAGGCTGCAGTGCTCGGGCGTGTGTGCCTGTGTGTGTGTGTGTGTGTGTGCATGTGTGCATACGTATGTGCTCCGAGGGTATGTCCAAAGGTTCCCAGAGGGTCACAGTCACTGATCAAGGTAGCCTGTGTCCCATTTCAGAATGCCTGGCCAGACCCTGGCTCCACTTCTGATGAAGCGTCTGATTAATGCACACCCTTGGAGGCAGCAGGTGACAGCTGGAGCAATTGCACCCCGGGCACCCCTGTGGGAGACCTGGGCTGAGTTCCTGGCCTCCCCAGGCCCAGCGAGGGAGCAGCCCCTGCAATGGGAGGCCCAGGCGCACCTGCTCGGTCTCACCCTTTTTTCCTGCTCACAGGGTCATGAAGAGGAGCACCTGCGCCTGTGTCCTTTCTGTAACAGAACGCCTGAGGCCACGTCAATTAGAAAGAAAATAAAAGGATTTCACATTTCTGGAGGCTGGGAAGTCCAAAATGGAGGGCACATGACTTTGGAAGGCCTGGTACTGTGGCGTGACCTTGGGGACTGCGTCATGTGGCGAGACAGCTGTGGGGGCGAGCAACAGGGCAGAGTGGGGCCGGAGCTCAAACTGTCTTCGGGGGCCCACTCCATGTTGGGGAACCTGGTGACCCCTCCCAAGACAAGGAACCCTTCCCCATGAGTGGCCCCTCACGGCCTAAACACCTCCCCCTAGGCCCCATTACCCAGCGCTGTTGCACGGGGGTCCTGTTTCCAACGTGAACTGTGGGGACACATTCACGCCAAGGCAAGGATTATGTGAGAAAGGCTGCAGTCCCAGCCTCCTCCTGCCTACCCTGCCCCTCCAGGCCTGGGGCCCAGGCATGGATGCCCCCATTGTTCTCTGCCTCTCCCTTTGCCTGAGAAGGATCTGGTTGTGGACAGCTCCAGGACTGGGGGCTCACGCCAGTCTTGAATCTTGGCGCCAGGCTGCTCTGAGCAACTGGAGCTAAAGTGGACAGAGAGGCGACGCCTTGACTTTGGGGGAATAAGCCACTCCCAGGCCTGGGCAGGCAGCCATACAATGCTTCCTTCCCCGCCCATGCGCCTGGGACCCGCAAGGGTGTATACCTCATCACTCATAAGTGACATTCACACCCACAAACTGCACAGGAATCCCCCCCCAACACACACACACATGAAAGCACCATACGCCACATCCCAGCACTCACACCACTCAGTCTAGAAAACATCATGAAACATATCCCTCTGTGCCACCCTCACAGCTAGGTGAGCAGCCGTCCACTGCCCCCAGCTGCACCCCACCCAGGGTACCATGCTCAGCACATAGCATAGACGTGGGCGGGGGCACATCCAGCCCTTGGTGTCTGGAAAGTGCCGCCTGGGGAGCCCAGCACAGGCTGCAGTACTGGGGCGTGTGTGTGTGCATAGGTATTGCTCCAGGGGTATGTCCAAAGGTTCCCAGAGGGTCACAGTCTGGTCCGGTGGTTAAGCCACTGATCAAGGTAGCCTGTGTCCCATTTCAGAATGCCTGGCTAGACCCTGGCTCCACTGCTGATGCAGTGTCTGACTAATGCACACCTCTGGAGGCAGCAGGTGACAGCTTGAGCAACTGCAGCCTTCCACCTCTGTGGGAGACCTGGGCTGAGTTCCTGGCTCCTGGCTTTGGTCTGGCCCAGCCCTGTGGGGAGCAACTCGGACTAGACTGTTACTGGAATTAAGACTTATTCTATGCATCTGCTCTCCCACAATATGGCGCTGAGAAGGGAGTAACAGCTTCTACACAGCTGCCTCCAGTTCAACTAATAAACTGTAGGACTTACTCCTGATTGGAGGAGAGCAGCGTACTCGGCGTGTGGGTAGCAGAGTTGGGATTGGTGGAAGAGGACTATAAAGGAGGAGAGAGACACCATGCACCAGGAACATCTAAGGGGAACATCTATCTAAAGGAACACCTGTGCAGCCCCCGAGAGAGCCGGCCAGCGGTGTGCCGCTCCCCCGCGGAAGTGGGGAAAGTGGCCAGGGGGAACCGCCCTTCCACGGAGGTGGAAGGGACGGTAGCCAACCCGGGAAGAACCAGCAGCAAACCCGGGGAGGGCCGAGCAGACAAAAGAACAGCGCAGGGTCCTGTGTCGTTCCTCCACGAAGAGGGGGAGCGACACAGCCCCAGCCGTTGCAGGCATTTATGGAGTGAAGCAGCAATAAGAGCACTCTCTCACACACAAATAAAGTTTTTTAAACCATTGGAAAAATAGAATTCAAAGATAAATTCATTTTCCTACCAAAGCTTGTGAAATCTGTGATTTTTTTCATTAGATGCATTTTCCATAAATTCATTGAAGATCCCGCAAATTTACCTGTTTTGTGTGCGTGGTATGTGTGTATATCTGCAGTGTATGTGTCTGGTATGTGTGTGTTGGGGGGGGGGGAGATTGCCCACATGCCCTGCCTGGAAGTAAGTGCAGCTGTGTCTCTGAAGCAGCCCACCCAGGACCCCAGGACTCCAGTGTCTAGAGGAAGGAGAAACCCAACTGAAGAGCCCCCTCTCCACTCTTGTCCCCCTGTGAGAAGCAGAGGCCAGCGACCTTGGACCCCCATGTGCCCCCGATACTAAAATCACCCTTCCTCCTGGTTGCCCTCCGCACCTGCAGAGCCACAGGTGGCCCCAGTGGCTCTGATATGCTGGGTGGGCAGGGCAGGTCCCTTCACCCTGAGCTATGGCTTCCTCATCTGGGAAATAGAGAGAACAACGCTGACTGTATAGCTTTGTGGAGATCCAGTTAAGAGAGGAAGTGGCCCACGGCAGGTGATTGGCAATTTATGGCTGGTTTTCCCCAGCACCCCTCAGGGCCACACAGTGCACGAAAGCCAGGCAGAAGGGTGCTTTTCATGAAGAGGCTCAGTCTTGCAGTCAGAATGAGGGGTAGAGGATGCTGTCTACAGACCCCTCACAGACAGGCCACCTGCCTCTTGGTTCTCTCACAAATGGGCCACCTGCCTCTTGGTTCTGCATGTATAATCAGCACACCAGAATGGGGAGGGGGACAGCTGGCCCACCACCTGCCAGGCCCCCGCTAACACTCAGCCTCCTCCGGCCACTCTATCCCAGCCCCGAGACAAACGATCACTCCCATTTCGCAGATGAAGAAGTTGAGCCAAAGAGAAGGCAGGTCGTTTGCTGGCCACAAAGATTGCGCGGAGCCACACAGCAATCGGGACCTGGTTATAGTAACCCCACGATTGTGTCGCTTTTGACTGCTGTGACTCTGCTGGCCCTGCAGAGAGTATCCCTCTCGGGCTGGCCAGTGCTCAGGGGTCAGCCGCTCACCTGGGAGCCTGACTATGCTTTGCCTTCTCCAGAACGCAGGCTGAAATCTTTTTTGCATGCAATGCCTTCGTTTAATATTTATTTATGTATTTGAAAGGCAAGACAAACAAAGAAATAGAGACAAAGAGAGATCTCCCACCTACTAGTTCTCTCCCCAAAGGCCTGCAGTAGCAGCAGCCGGGTGAGGCCGGAGCCTGGAGCCAGCAGCTCCATCGGGGCCTCCCCTGTGGATGGCAGGAACCCAGTCACTTGAGCTTGCTGCTTCTCAGGGTGCGCATTAGCAGGAAGCTGGAATGGGAAGCCCAGCGGGGCCCCAGCGCAGGTGCTCTGATACAGGATGTGAGCGTTCCAAGAGGCTTCCTCACGCCTGAGCCTGATGCCTGCCCTTCCCCCTCGTGCTGACCTTTGCTTGTCACTGTGGTGGTGTTGGAGAGGGGGCCCGAGGGAGGCGGCTGAGGTCGCCAAGGGGATTGGGCTCTTATCCTCAGGCTCTGGATCAGTCATCCAGAGGGCAGGTGGTCTCAAGGTGCGGTCCTGCTTGGTGCTCTGCACTGGTCGGCTTGCCCGCCGCCTTCTTTCCTCCTGCCGCCCTAGGACACTGTGCAAGGCCTTCATTAGATGCGGCCTCCAGAGCCACGGGCTGCAGGCGCTTCCTTCCCTGAAGGGTCACCCAGGCTCAGGCACTTGGTTACAGCCACAGAAGATGGACACGGACGCCGTCCATACACAAACTCACCAACCAGAGGGCCCTCCCCCACCTCTCATGTCAGTTCTCACGCTCAGGGCCACCAGTTCCCCAGCCTTGATCATAACAGGACCATGGACCAGGCAACCCGTCTCCACACACTTGAACCCATGGAGATGATTTGAACCAGCCGTCCTCACCCTGCGCCCCTCCTGCCTGCCTTCCTGCAGGAACTGCCCTGAAGACTGCCTGCCCACTTTTCCCCTGGCCCACCCTGGGGCTCCCCGTGCAGTGTGACTGGTGCCAGAGGGCCCTCCTCCCGGGAACTGTGGGTGACAAACCCTCTCTGCAATGACATTCCCCCCTGCTCTGCTGGCCTCACCACACCTGACCAACAGCAACAAGATCTATGTTTTGGGGATGAGCGTTGGGGACACCCACATCCTATATTGGAGCACCCGGGTTCAAGCTCCGACTCTGTTCCCAATTCCAGCTTCCTGCTAATCCCGCTCCGGGAGGCAGTAGTGAAGGCTCAAGTAATTGGGTCCCTGCCACTGACACGGAGACCGGGACTGAATTCTGGGATCCCAACTTCAGTCCTGGCCCAGCCTCTGCTGTGGTGGGCATTTGGGGAGTGAACCAGTAGACGGAAGCTCTCTCTCTGTCTCTCTGTTGCTCAAATAAAATAAATAAAAATGTACAATCTATTAAATTATATAACAGGTTTTTTTTTAATTATGTTTGAAGACACTGATGACAGCTGACTCCCAAGATCACTTGTAACCACTACACTGCACTGCCCGAGTTCCTTTCCCAGAGCAGTGCCTCCAGGTGGAACATCAGTGGTTTCCCATACCCTGTCTTGTCCCCCAGTCCACCATGGCTTGGGTGTCTGTGTGCCCTGAGCCTGCCCACAGCAGCCAGCCCTGGGGACGGAGCTGACTTGTGTCTTCTCCTCCACAGACCGTAACTCCCTGCCAGGAGTTTGTTCCATACACCAAGTGCCAGCGCACAGTAGGTGCTCACTGAGTGTCTGGCCTGTCTCTGCGGCCAGTCCATCACCTCCTGCTCTCATCAGCCCTCAGAAGCAAAGTGAAATCCCAAGTGAAATAGCAGGTGTCTTGCTTTTCGTTGTTTGTTTTTGGGGTTAATGATGATCCCCAAAGCCTGGTGGGTAGGGACTGCCAGCTTTGGGGCTTACTACCTGTCACGCCCTGGCCCCATGCTTCTCCTCGGGCTGACAGCCACCCCCAGGACAGGCGCCCACAGGAGTCACCAAGTGAGCTCTGCCATGACCTCCCTCGCCTCCTCCCCCTGGAATGTCCCTGTGTGTGAAAGGAGGAGCAGACCGAGGGATGGACAGTCTCATTCTCTTTGAAGCCTCCTTCTCCACAAGGCCGTCCCTGGTCGCCTCTGGTCACCTCTCCGGGACCCTGGCGTGAGCCCCACCATCCCTGCTGTCCTTTCTCCATAGCATTCTCTGCGTCCTGGCAGACCGTCCCTGTTCCCTTTCTCCCATCACAAGTATAGAAGCCCCCGAGGGCTTGGTGCCCAGTTGGGTCATGTGGCATAAGTAAGTGAATGATTCCATCAGCTGCTAGCTGAGTCCACCCTGCTGGCCTGGGGGAGATCCTGAGACAGCATGGGGGAGGGTAAAAGAAGCTCAGAGAGGAGAAGTGACTTGGCCAACATCACACAGCCAGGACCGGAGTCCTGGTCTGTTTGACTTCCGGCCCAGTGGTGCTTGCCTGCATAGCTCTCGCTGGGCTACAAAATCACACTCACAACGAGGGGTGGGAGACCGACCTAAACTTGTGTTATTCCAAGATTCTGCCTTTGGTCTGTGCTTTCTTTCTGGTCCCAGCTTTAGCTAGGTACGGTGAATAGTGCAGCAAACTGTGCACCTGCTGGCTCCAGCCCCTCCCATCCGGGCTCACAAAGCTGCAGAAGCCTCTGGGCACGCACAGGCAGCTGAGCGCTGTCTGCTGTCCACACCAGGCTAATTTAAGGCAGGGATGCTTTCTTCTTCTTCTTCCTTTAACTTTAAAAGGATAACGAGCGCTTGTGACCCAACCAACAGAAAACTGGGGCAAAGACCCTAAGTGGGCAAACTGAAAGAATCGACTGCACACTAACGGCTGATACAAGCAGCAAGACAGGCTCAGTGGCATCAGCCATTGAGCAAAAGCAAATGAAAACTTCAAAGCAGTGGCCATTTAAAACCTATCAGATCAGCAAACTCCAGTATTCACAACCGGGATTTAGATGAAGGTTCACAAACTTAAGATCTACAAAAGCTGAGCAGGTCTCACAAATGGGAGCAAGATCCCAGCGAGACTCAGCAGAAAGCAGCTTCCAAAGAGAGCACCGCTGGCCGTGGGCACCTCGCAGGAGCGAGTCTGGGCTGCCAGATCGCTCCACCGTCAACCAGGGCAGATATCAGATCTTCATGAGCATCTGATTTCTTTTTTATTATTGGCAACTGCATCACCAATAGACCCAGGAAGCATCAGGCTTGGCAACAATTGGATGAATGCACAAGGGTGCACACAATCATACCACAGCAGCGCCAACTGTAACACAGAAAGACCAGAAGCCACAGGGCACAGGCTCAAGAAAACATGACCCAGCCCCCACAGTGGCACACAGAGACTCCTGGAAATGTGGCCACGTTGGGCTTGTGTCGAAGCCGCCAGGCTTCCTGGTGGATACAGAAGAAAAGTTGTAATTTCAGCGCCCAAAAGCTTTAGACTTATCCAATCTGACTGTTGATTCACAAGATAAGAGGTTACAAAACCAAACCACTCAGCTTCTACAAAGACAGTGCTTGAAAAGGTTCACAGATGGGGCAGGCATTTGGCCTGGCAGTTAAGACACCGCTTGAGATGCCTGCGTCCCATATCAGAGTGCCTGGGTTGGAGTCCCTGCTCTGCTTCCAAATTCAGTTTCCTGCTGTTGTGCACCCGGGGAGCCAGCAGGTGACGGCTCAAGTAGTTGGGTCCCTGCCACTCATGTGGGAGACCCGGGTTGAGTTCCATGCTCCTAGCCTCAGCCTGGTCCAGCCCAGCCATCGAGGCCATTTATGGAGTGAACCAGCAGATGGGAGCTCTGTCTCCTTCTTTCATTTTTTTAATTTTTGATTTATTTGAAAGACCAAGTTACAGAAAGAGGTAGAGGCAGAGTGAGAGAGAGGTTTTCTATCTGCTAGTTCACTCCCCAAATGGCTGCAATGGGCAGAGCTGCTGAGCTGATCCAAAGCCAGGAGCCAGGAGCTTTTTCTTTTCTTTTTTTTAATTTTTTTTTATTTGACAGGTAGAGATATAGATAGTGAGAGAGAGAGACAGAGAGAAAGGTTTTCCTTCGGTTGGTTTACTCCCCAAATGGCTGGCGCCACACCGATCCGAAGCCAGGAGCCAGGTGCTTCTCCTGGTCTCCTATGCGGGTGCAGGGCCCAAGCACCTGGGCCATCCTCCACTGCACTCCCGGGTCACAGCAGAGAGCTGGACTGGAAGAGGAGCAACCAGGACAGAATCCGGTGCCCACGTAGGATGCTGGCACGGCAGGCGGAGGATTAACCAAGTGAGCCACGGCGCCGGCCCTGAACCAGGAGCTTTTTTCAGGTCTCCCACGTGGGTGCAGGGGTCCAAGCTCTTGGACCATCCTCTGCTGCTTTCCCAGGCCATAGCAGAGAGCTGGAGCAGAAGTAGAGCAGCCAGGACTCGAATCCGTATGGGCTGTTAGTGCTGCAGGCCGGGGCTTTAACCCATTGTGCTACAGTGCTGCCCCTTCTCTTTCAAATAAATGAAAATAAGTAATTTCTTTAAAGTTCACGGAAAATGGAATTAAAAGACAATGGGCATTTTCCACAAACTTGATGAAGACCCCCATGTAATATAATAAAGAAAGAAACTGCATGCTAAACCACTGTCGATCGGGATCACGACCAGGTGCACTCTGTCGAGAGAGTAACTGGAGCAGAGAATTGCAAAGCGCACTTTGGACGATCATTCAATACTGCACCAGTGTCACTCTGAGGGAAAAACCAACGCTAGGAAAACATGTGAACAGGTCACCTTTGTCGGAGGCTGTAAGAGGGACACTTCTTCATGCACTGGGCAGGGAATCCTAAAAGGGGGTGTGCCCAGCAGTGTGACGCTTGCAAGATGCTCCCAAGATCCACGAGGGAGGGTCCCAAATCCCACCTGGGCCTGTAACTGCAGACTCAGCCGGTCCCAGAGGAAAACTTCCATTCTCTGGTTGGGTGAGAAACACCAAGGCCCCAGGAAAAAGCAGGAAACAGCAGAAGATAGTAGATGCAAATCAGGAGAGAGACAGTGGAGAGCCAGTCTTCTATCTAATGGCACACCCTTAGTCCTGGGACCACGGCTTACAGCTGAGTGGGCTTATTAGCTTCGACGTCATAGAACTGCCACTTTTTAAGGTGTTTAAAGCACTTATGGGACTGTCATACCATAGATGGTAGAGGACTCTCTTTGGCTAAGTTTGCAATCAAGACTTAAGTGTACGGGAATATCTAACTTATTAAATTCAGAAGATTTTACAACTCAGCAGCTCAGTTAAGTTAGCAGCTTACTGTTACGTCCCATGTCTTGAGAAAATATTAATTATTGGGAATGAAAGATTAAGATGTTCAGCAATGGGGCTGGCGCTGTGGCGTAGTGGGTAAAACTGGCATCCCATAAGGGCGCCAGTTCTAGTCCCAGCTGCTCCTCTTCTGATCCAGCTCTCTGCTGTGGCCAGGGAACGCAGTGGAAGATGGCCCAAGTCCTCAGGCTCCTACACCCACATGGGAGACCTGAAAGAAGCCCCTGACTCCTGGCTTTATATCGACCCAGTTCTGGCCATTGTGGCCATCTGGGGAGTGAACCAGCAGATGGAAGACTTCTCTGTGTCTCTCCCTCTCTCTGTTTGTAACTCTGCTTCTCAAACAAATACATGAAATCTTTAAAAAAAATGAAAAAAATGCCAATCTCTAAAAAGGTTGCAAAAAATTCACCATGCCACATCCAAGGAAGAATGTGGGGGAACTGGCTCTCGTGCTC
Organism: Oryctolagus cuniculus; assembly: GCF_964237555.1. Classification (NCBI taxonomy): domain Eukaryota; kingdom Metazoa; phylum Chordata; class Mammalia; order Lagomorpha; family Leporidae; genus Oryctolagus; species Oryctolagus cuniculus. The sequence goes on along the minus strand of NC_091437.1, from coordinate 59,165,873 downwards.
TCACACCCTGTTTGTGTGCACATAACTGACGCCACCAGTCACAGGACATTAGTTTGGCTCTAAGTGTCAAACTGCTAAGACCCATGTCCACTGAGCCAGTGGCCATGCTGTGGGGTGTGAGGCAGTCAGTTCTCATTGAAGTCTCCGTAAGACACTGAATTAGCAAATACTGAAGCAGTGTTCCCAGGGGAAGGACAAGGTGCCTCAAAATGTAGTAGAGGGTTGGCCGGTGCTGCGGCTCACTAGGCTAATCCTCCACCTTGCGGCGCCGGCATACCAGGTTCTAGTCCCGGTTGGGGCGCCGGATTCTGTCCCGGTTGCCCCTCTTCCAGGCCAGCTCTCTGCTGTGGCCAGGGAAGGCAGTGGAAGATGGCCCAAGTACTTGGGCCCTGCACCCCATGGGAGACCCCAAGAAGCACCTGGCTCCTGCCTTCGGATCAGCGCGGTGCGGCAGCCATTGGAGGGTGAACCAACAGCAAAAGGAAGACCTTTCTCTCGGTCTTTCTCTCTCACTGTCCACTCTGCCTGTCAAAAAAATAAAAATAAAATAATAAAAAAAAAATGTAGTGGAGGGGCCGGCGCTGTGGCGTAGCAGGTAAGGCAGGCACCGGTTCTAGTCCTGGCTGCTCCACTTCCAATATTGCTCTCTTCTATGGCTTGGGAAAGAAGTAGAAGATGGCCCAAGTCCTTGGGCCCCTGCACCTGCATGGGAGACCCGGAAGAAGCTCCTGGCACCTGGTTTTGGATCCGTGCAGCTCTGGCCATTGTGGCCAACTGGAGAGTGAGCCAGTGGAAGTCCTCTCTCTGCCTCTCCTTCTCTGTGTAACTTTGACTTTCAAGTAAAATAAATAAATCTTAAAAAAAGTGTTAGTGGAGGGAGGCATGTTTGGCACAGTGGTTAAGACACTGCTCTGGACCCCACATCCCATACAGAGTGCCTGGGTTCCAGTCCTGACTGACTGTGATTCCAGCTTCCTGCTAAAGCCTTGGGAGGCAGCATGGCTGGTTCTAATACGTGAGTCCCTGCCACCCACGTGGGAGACCTGGATGGAGTTTCCGGCTCCTAGTTTTGGCCTGGCCCAGACTGGCCGCTGCAGTCATTTGGGAAGTGCCAATGTGCTGGCAGGGAGCTCAGGCCTGCAGTCTCATAACCCAGGCTCCTGCCACACACAGGGATTTCTACTTCCAGGACGTCTGGAGACACAGCCTCCTTGCACCAGGCTTCTGCCTTGCCTGCAAGCGACATCACCAACTTTTAGCACAAGGTGAGCTCAGAGCACTGAAGAGGCCAGCAGAAGGACGCGTGGAGGGCCCAAGAGATGAAGCAAGGCAGCAGAGCTTGCCTGGCCAGCGCCCCTGGCCAGGAAGACCACACAGAGCCTCTCACACCTCCCACTGGCCAGGTCCCTCTTGTCGGGAGAGGACTGTGCAGTCCTTTGTCGTGGGTTCAGCAGCCTCCCTGAGCTTTGCCCACCAGAAGCCTACAGCTCCTGTCCCTCGAGTGGTGACAGCCAAGAACCACTGGGTTGGATCTCTGCAGAGACAGCCCTTGTGTGGAATGCAGTATCAGATTTAATTCCCAAGACATTTTGGGGGGAGGGGCAGGGGAAACAGGTGGTAAACTTGGGCATAAAAGCAGATCCCCTCCTTCTCGCTGGTGTGTTTGCACACTTTCAAATGGTGCCATGGACAGTTTGCACGCTCTGTCTTTCCCTGCAATCAGCGCATCGTGGGCCGCTCCCTTCCCAGCCCTGCTCCACAGTCTCGCGCTCCAGCAAATCCAGGTTTGATACTCACATGCCTTTGGCCCCTCTTCCACCTACACATGCTCCTTAGAAAATGGCCATGACCTCGCAGCTGACTCAGACATCTTGTTTTTTCCTCTTCTTGGAAGATCCAGCCCCCCAGGGAGCTCCCTCAGGGCAGGGCGGGCCAGGGGAGGGAGCAGAGGACACTGGCCGCCAGCCCCCTTGCACTTCAAGCCCTGACCCTGTAGCTGGAGGTGTGGGAGGGGAGGACTCCGCCCCTCCAGAGCTTGGGAAGAATCCTTTGTCTCGGGTGTGCTGGCGTTCTGTCTGGTGCTGTCCGCAGCCAGCAGCCAGGTCCTTTCTGGGTCTGTAATGAGCCTGGGCTGGTGAACTCCCCCTTCCCAGATCTCCTTTGGCCACAGCCCATCCAGGAGACTTCCCAGATGGACTCATTGTCATCTCCCCCACCCCAAAGGCCTCCTCCTTCTCCTCGGACTTCCAGCCCTAGGGCCAGCACCTGTGTCTGTTCTGCTGCCCAAGCCAGAGACTTTGAGCTCTGGCCTCACTCCAGATACCCAGGACCCCAGATGCCCATGGCTTGCCCAGAGCTCCCAAGCCCTCCCTCTAGAGTATGGACTGAAACATGCATCCACGTGCCCAAGCAGAGGACGAGGGCAGTGTCGGGGGCGCCTCTCCCTGCCGTGCTCTGCCTCGGGCTGCACTATAGCACACAGCTCTGTCTTCCCACCCTGGGCCCCCGTGCCCTTGCACATGCCTCTCCCCTCTACCTCCTTTTGTCCTGGTGAATTCTCCCTCATGCACATCCACTCAGTGGAATCCTCACAGCACAGCTCATGTACTCATACCCTACCGACAGCTGCATGGAAGGAAGCAGCTTCCCATGTCAATAAAGAGAAGCAGGTGGGGTCATGGGGGCAGATGCCCAGATGCCAGTTATTGGCTGTGTGGCCTGAGGCCAGGTCCTTAACCTCTCTAAACTTACTTCTTTACCAGCAAAGTAACACTGCCAATATTGACCCCACAGGCTGGGAAGGAGATTACATGAACGTGATATGTGCAGGAACTTGACCTTGCCTGTGACCATAGCCCAACAAACCATAGCCACAACCACATCACTATTATTTTTTGTACCCAAGGGCATGTGGGCAGTGGTTCCCAGATGTAATAGGGCTGCTCGAACCCAGGGTGAAGAAACAACCATGGACACAGACAGCAGATATCATTGGGGGAAATGGACGGGTCCCCACGGCGTACAGGGAACCACTGAGGTGCGGCAAAAGCAACAGCATCGCTTATTATTATTATTATTATTAAAGGATTTATTTATTTGAAAGGCAGAGTTAGAGAGAGTGAGAGAGAGACCTTCCATCTGCTGGTTCACTCCCAAAATGGCCACAACAGCCGGAGCTGGGCCAGGCTGAAGCCAGGAGCCAGGAGCTTCATCTGGGTCTCCTACCAGGATGCAGGAGCCCAAGAACTTGAGCCAACCTCAGCTGCTTTCCCAGGGACATTAGCAAGGAGCTGGAATGGAAGTGGAGCAACCGGGACTTGAACCAGCGCTCATATAGGATGCTGGCATCTCAGGGGGCGGCTCTACTCGCTACGCCACAGCCCCGGCCCCCAACAACAATGTTTCATAGAGGTGGAAGAGCACCCAGCAGGAAGTACTGGTTATCTCTGGGTGATGTAAGTTTCTAATTATTTGATTGTTTTTCCCTCTTATCTATGTTTTCCTTGTTGTTTCCCATGGTGAATGCTGTGAACAAAACAGTGTCCCCCAAAGATGTGCAGAAGTCCTGACCCCCGGGGTCCTGGGACCGTGACCTCATTTGGAAAGGGTTGTCTTTTCAGATGTCATCAGGTTCGGATGAAGTCATTTTCCGCGAGGGCCAGTGCTGAGACAAGCAACGCAACCAGCATCCTCCTAAGAAGAGCAGAGACACAGGCACGCAGGGAGGGTGCCGTGGGGGTGCGGAGGTGGACGGTGGAGCAGTCAGTCTACAAGCCAAAGAAAGAAGGCCAGGCACTGAGGGCAGTGGCAGGGGCACTGGCTCCTGGAGCCCCTGCTGGCCCCCAGAGGTGAGGGGAGGAGTCCCTGTCGCTTTCAGCCGTCAGCTTCTGTTATTTGCTATGAACGTATCCGCGAGTGAGTCTTACTTGGGTTCTAGAAAGGGCTGCAAGTCTAAAGCACAGAGACAGAGAGGGAGGCAGCGGCGGTGGCAGGTGGAGAGCACAGCTATGAGGGTTTGAAGGTGCTCCGAAGCCTGGCTGGCTGGCGAGCATCAGGCCCAGCTCCGGGGGGCCACCGTGTCTGCTCAGGGCTGCGTCCAGGTGTGCAGGGAGTGCTTGTTGAATGGACAAATATGTCTGCCTGCATGTGGATTTGACCTTGTCTCTGCACCCCCTCTCTCCCTGTTCTCAGAGGAGCTCCCTGGCCAGGGCAGCCGGCTCAGTCCAGCCCCTGCAGGTTCAGCCCCAGCTCTGTGGCTGCCAGATGGCCGAAGGAGCCGTTACCGGCAACCTCACTGGGGTCACTGTGCGCCACTGCGCCCTCAGCCTCACAACCAGCCCCTTACGCCTTGTGATCCGCCACACTGGTCATCAGCCAGAGCCTCATGCTACAAAAGCACCATCTGCCTAGGATGCAGATCTGACAGGGCCACGCCCCTCTTAAGAACCCTCAGCGGCTCCCTAGCTCCTTGGCATGGCGTTCAAGGCCATTGTCTTTTCTCAGCCACCTTGGGGTTGACCCTCTGCTCCCCTCAGCATCCAGCACCTCTTACTGCCCACGTCATCACACCCCTGCACCTGCCAGCTTCTGTCCCCCACCTCACCCCCTGGGATCTCAGCATGGCTCTGCCCCTCCCTTCACAGCACAAGTGCTGATGGTGGGAGGGGCAGCCTTGGGCAACTCCCCTTCCAGGAAGAGGGAGCCAGCGAGGGGGGACTTGCCTGGAAGGGGTCCAGGCTTCTCCGCAGCTGGATGGGGACTGGGCTCCAGCAGGGGAAGCAGCAGCAGATGGCCTCTGCTCCTCCGCGTGGCCTCTGCAGCCTGGAAGAATGGCAGGAAGCGGCCCTAGGGACCCACTAATGAGCTCCGGCCTGCCAGGGACGGGGTGGGGGGCGCCTCGGTGGCCCCCTTCCTCGCACGCCTTAGCCTTTCCTCTCCTTCCCGAGGGCCTGCTTCCTTTTCCTTCTCCAAAGGCCAGGAGGAGGCAGGGTGACAAGGTCCGGGCGGCGAGGGAGCAGGCAGAGGAAGCCGTGGGTTCTGAGTTCAGGCTTTGCTGTCAACAGCGTCTCTTTGTTCTGATCAGCTCCCATTTGGGGCAGGGTTCTCAGGACTCCTGGCTCGGATAAGGGATCACCCACTAGGAGGGAATGAAAACCCACCTAGGATAACTGGAATGAGAGGGGACCCCCGGGGCACCACCAGGCCTCACACAGCCAGGTGTTCGACAGGCAGGAGGGCCCCCCTCTGCCCACCTGTGCCAGTCTCCTGACGTGAGTTGGACATCTGCTCCCGTTTGCTCACCAGTCCTGCCAGGTGCCCCCACTGGCCGCTGCTCCCAGGGCTCTGTGGCTTTTCACATGGAGTTCCCCAAGCAGCCCTGCAGGGCGAGCTTCCTCGCCATCTCCACGCCTGAGGACCCGCAGGTGAAGAAACAGACGCTGGCACCATCTGAAGTGCTCTGGCCCGGCTCGGCTTCCGGATTGGTTCTTCTCAGTTCGAGTGTCCCTTTCCGGCCCAGTGAATGGCTCCAGGACAGAGATAGGGGACCCTGCTCCTCTGGGATGGGGGTTCTCCTCCTTGAAGCTTGGATGTATCTGGTACCTAGCACACAGCAGGTGCTCAGCGAACGCTGGCTGATGAATGAACCCCAAGAAGATGGGGTTTGTCTCTGCCAAATGAAGCGGAGAAGGCAGATGGGGCTCAGCAGGGCTGCCTGTGGCCCTCAGCTCCCCTTTCCAGAGAAAAGACCTGTTCCTGGGGTTTGCTCTCGGCGGGGAGATGGCCCCAGCTCCAGCTGTCTCCCCTCCTCGGGTGGGCCTTCTGGTCCCTGGTGTAACCTGAGAGCAGGCTGGGCCGCAGGCCCCCTTCCTGCTGTCCCCTAAGTCCATCCATGCTTTGACTCGGGGCCCTGATCAGCCAGAGGAGCCCTGATTCTCCACTCTAGGCCGGAGCTCTTCCCAAAGTTCTTTGGCCATGAAGCCCTCTTTTCTAACACTGTCTTGTGGGACGAGCAGCATGAACCACGCACCTTGAGAAATGTCATTTCACTTGCTTTCATGGCCCTGATTTCACTGGCTCCTTTGAACAGTTTTTCACTCCCTGCCGTGTGCACTTTTCCCTACATAACGCATTTTCCGTGAACTTTTTGAAGACCTCTTGTATACCTGAATTTCCTTTTTTTTTTTGTTTTTTTTTTGTTGTTTTTTTTTTTTTTTTTTTTTTTGCACCAAGATAAGCTGATCTTTGAATTCCACTTTCCACAGAATTTTTCAGGCCATTGTACAGTCTCTCTGGTTGTCCCAGCAAGCTCACTGCCACCCCCTGCCCAGAGCCCCAGTGGCTGACAATCGGCCGTGGGAGCTCCTGTGCCCCAGGACCTGGTGAGTGCCCAGGCTGGAGCTTGTCTCCCTGCCCACCCCTTTCTTCCTCGCTGTGGTTTAAAAGGCAATTATGCTCCCTGCAAACCCTAGGCAGAATCTTACACTTGAAAACAGCGGCCTTAGATTGCATTAATTATTTCCCTTTCGTTCTGTGAATCCAGAGGTTGAGGCCTCGGCTGAGTGACAGTTGGACAGTGTCTTGACCGTGAATAAGTCTCCACGGGGCTAGGTGGATGGCTTATGCCTGCCAGGAGATTAACCTCCCTAGAGCCCCCGGTTCCTCTTGACTGCCCGACTTGTGGAGGAATCTTCCAGAACTTTCTGGGCATGTTCTTGGATGTTGTTTGTTCTGTTGTTGTTGCTTTTGTTGCTATGAGAGGCAGCCATAAGGGGCCGGCCTGTGGCACAGCCAGCTAAGCCACCGTCTATGACAATGGCATCTCTTATGAGCACTAATTCGAGTTCCCATCTAGCCTAGGAAGGCAGTGGAAGATGGCCTAAGTACTTAGGCCCCTGCCACCTACATGGGACCTAGATGGAGTCTCCGGCTCCTGGCTTCAACCTGACCCAGCCCCAGCTGTTATCACCATTTATGGGAGAGAACCAGTGGATGGAAGATCTCTCTCTCCCCCTCTCCCTCCCTCTCTCTGTAACTCTGCCTTTCAGATAAAAACAATTTTTTAAAAAAAGCCCAAGCATGATTATGAAGAATTACATTTATTATCTGTAACAATCCACTTTCTGTGACTGTAACTGTGTGCTGGGTAACTTACAGACAAGAGAGGTCTATCTTGGCTGATGGTTGTGATCCAAGGTTAAGGGGTTGCATCTGGTGCTGGCCTTCGTGCAGGCACTCCCAAGGCAGGACAGGGCTCCACGTGGTGAGAGACGGGGCATGAGTGTGTGTGTGTCTGTGTATTTGTGTGTACACGTGTATGTGTGTGCACTTGTCTATATCTCTCTCCCTCCTCTTACAGAGCTACTAGGATCCAAACAGGAGGCTGCTCCCTGGTGATCCTAAGTAACCCTGATTCCTTCCAGAAGCCCCACCTGTAAACCCGGCAGTCTAATCAAGTTTCCTTCCTCTTCAGTCCTCTGCACATCACGTGCGGATGACATTCCAACACCGAGCCCTGGGGGCATGCTCAGACCACAGCCAAGTCACTGAGTGGTCAAAGCCGTTTCTTCGTGTGTGCTTGTTCTGAATCACTTGTGCCAGGCAAACGTGATGAAGGTGGAGTGTCCCACCCTCCCCTTTCCCTGGCCGGTAACATGTGACCTGGCTTGGTGGCCCTCCAAACGCCTTGCCTGCCCCACCCTGCTCAGACCTCCATGGGCAGTACTGGCAGAAGCAGGGAGTTGGGGAAGAGATTTATTGATTCATTTGAGAAGTAGAGTTACAGAGAGAGAGAGAGAGAGAGAGAGAGAGAGAGAGGTCTTCCATCTGCTGGTTCACTCCCCAAATGGCCTCAACAGCTAAGGCTGGACCAGGCTGAAGTGAGGAGCTTCATCCAAGTCTCCCACACAGATGCAGGGGCTCAAAACACTTGGCCATCTTCCCCTGCTTTCCCAGGCATATTAGCAGGGAACTGGATTGGAAGTAGAGCAGCTGGGACTCGAACCAGCGCCCATTGGGGATGCCAGAGCCTCAGGCTGAGGCTTAGCCCACTGCACCACAGCACCAGCCCCCAAGGTCAGGCTTTTCTTTCCTTGGCTCCCAGCAGCCTCTAGGCTCTGGCCAGCAGCTCCCTTGCCTCTGTCCTTCAAGCCAGGCTGGTTGCCGGCTGGTTTCCTGCACCTTTGCAACAATGGCTCTACAACGTTTTGCTTTGGAGAGATGGTGCGCCATGGTTTGTCTCTCTCCTCTCCTTTCCTGGGAGGGCTCTACTGCCCTTACCCTTGTAGGTGTTGTCCAGGCTGAGCTGCCATGAGCAGAACAAGTCAAGTTCAGCTCCTCGCGACTCCCTTTCTAGGGCTGCCCTGCCCCTCTGCAGCCTCACTGGTCAGTCTGAACCATGTGGGCAGCCGCTTCTCGGGAGTGGATGGATCTCTAACCCTTGCATCCAGTCACCCCACCACAGCCAGCACAGAAACCCCAAAAGTACACCCGTGGGCCTGAAACACACCCAGAAGCTCCAAGGCAACTCAGAAAGTCCCGCACCAGAAAAGAAATTTCCCAAACCCTGCCTCCAGCAGGAGGACCCAGCACAGGGCCTGGGGTGGGGTGGGGGGGAGTATCGCCCGCTGCCCTGGGCACCAGGAGCTGAAAGGAGGCGGCACTGCCACATCCTGGTGACGCGGGGACAGCACAGAGAGAGGGAGCGCTCCACAGCTTCCTGGAGGATAGGAGGATCTGGTAGAGAGTTGACAGCAGCAGGGCTGGGAAGTACGGCACAGGCACAGGCATGAGCACGCGGACGCTCTGCAGATGGGTGTTGCTGGAGCCTTGCCAGCGAGCCTGCCGTGCAGGGCAGGAGGCAAAGGGTGGGGGTGGATGACTGTTCTTCCGGGTCTCCCACATGGCTGGCAGGGGCCCAAGCACTTGGGCCATCCTCCACTGCTTTCCCGGACACATTAGCAGGGGGGCTGGATCAGAAGTGGAGCAGGGCCAGTGCTGTGGCACAGTAGGTTAATCATCCACCTGTAGTGTCGGCATCCCATACAGGTGCTGCTCCTCTTCCAACCCAGTTCCCTGCCGTTGGCCTGGGAAAGCAGCAGAAGATGACCCAAGTGTTTGGGTCCCTACACCCATGTGGGAGACCCAGAAGAAGTTCCTGCCTCCTAGCTTTGGATCGGCAAACTCCAGTCGTTCTGGCCATTGGGGGAGTGAACCAGCAGATGGAAGACCCTTCTCTCTTCTCTCCCTCTCATTCTCTGTAATTCTATCTCTCAAATAAATAAATAAAATCTTAAAAAAATAAATGGAGCAGCTAGGACCTGAACCAGTGCCCATATGGGATGCTGGTGTCACAGGAGATGGCTTTACATGCTACATTTTTCACATGTGCCACCTGCCAGAGGTTTTTGACAGTCCCCCAATGGGGCCACTGGGGACAGGCTGGACTCTGGCCATCACCATGACCCATTTCATTCAGAAGGGGCCGTACTGGAGGAGGGACACAAAGGCCAGGGGCTGGTACTGCCTTCTCTCTGTCCCCTCCCCCAAGGCCCTGCCCACTGACACCCACAGGGGAGGACTGCGCCAAGCAGGCCCACTCTGCAGACCTGGGATTGGAGATGCTGCAGGCAGCAGGAACAGGAGCTTAACGTCTGGCAGGGGACAGCCAAGGAGCCACGAGGGGCCACAAGTGAGCCACGGGACGTGAGAGCCCCAAGAAAAAAGGACACTCCAAGGCCGACCCAGCCCCAAGCTCCATTCACCCAGTCTCAGACTCCAGGTAGTGGAGGACGTGGAGATCAAGGGCCTCCACCCCCACCCGGGGGCGGGAGGCATCGGAGCGCATAGGAGGATTTCAGGGGCACAGACAAGCTTTTGCTTTACAACATTGAAATGCACACGTTCATCCGAGTGTGCAATAGAAAAATCCCATGGCCAGCTGTCGCGTACGTGCTGTCGCGATGACGGAGGTCAGAACGGGCTGTGTTCGCTGGAGTGGAGAAGGAGCTGTCGCAGGGAGGGCTGGGTGGGGACTGGAAGGTGGATGATGTTTAAGGAAAATGCTCCCGATGGCCCTCGCTTCTCTACCTCGACCCCTGCACGGCCCACGGTCCTCCTCTTGAGTTCTCACCGCGGGTGGCTCACCACCTCACAGGGCAGCCAGGACCCTCTCTAGGTGCAAGAATGGGACCCACTCGGCTCCACAGTCAGTGGGACAAACATGCATCACTCACTGCCTTGCCTCTCACGCCAAAGCCCCTGAAAAACTCAGCTCTGCCTCTTTGCCTGAGCACCTCAGCCTCCCCGAGGCTTCCACCCCGCACCCATTTTGAGTAGGTGCTCAGTGCATGCTACTCCCCCCCGCCCCCGGCCTTGACCCCGTGTCAAGTACTTTCTTGTGCTGTCCAGATCCAGGGCGTCACAGAATGAGCATAGGTGTAGGGCCTGCTATGTGACCTTGGCTAGGTCACTCAACCTCTCTGAGCCTCAGATCCGTCACATGGGGACCACAGGACCATGCACGTTGCTTTCGTGTGGATGAAATGGGACAGTGCTTGCAAAGCACCCAGTACCATGTTTGTTTACATTTTCCACTAAAACAAAACAAAACAAACAAAAAACTCTTTGTTTCTCATCTGACCCAAACCCACTTCTTTAGTTTTTTCTCTCTTTGGGCCAAGCGGCGGCCCAGTGTCGAGGGCCGCTGACCCTGCTGGGATCTGGTCTTCCTCTTTGTTCCCTTCCTCAGCTTCCTCCTCTGCTCACCCCAGCCCCACTGAGTCCCACCCAATCTGCCATTTCCAGCGGGACCACGAAGGAAGCTAAGACAGTGCCCAGCTGAACCCCCAGTCCCCTCTGCCGCCCCACCTCTCCGAGGGCGCTGGGCCCTGCTCCCCGGCGGGCCTGCAGGCAGCAGTCATTTCCCGCATGCCCTGCCCTCCTCAGTGGCGATCCTGCGCTGCCACCACCCCAGAAGCAGGGAAGCCCTGTGCGGCCGGGACATCACTGAGGCTGTGACCCCCGTACTTCGGCTGCTGCTGCCGCCCGCCCTGTGACTGGGAGTGCTACAGCTTTGCACCCTTTGCATGTCATGGAGATGAACCGTCTGGGCTGTGGGCTTCTGGAATCCGATGCTAATGGCTTTTCAGCCGGGTTCTGTTCATTCTGCATGTCACGCTCAACACAGAGGGGTCGTCTCACTTGCCTGAGCCCCGCAACAGCGACCGGCACCTGGGCCCGGGTCAGGAACTGTGTGGGATGGGGCGGGCGGTGGGGGTGGGGAGAAGCCTGGGCGCAGTGCTAGCCAGGCTGCTCACGACGACGCTGGCCTATGTGTGCTCTCTCGGCCAGGGCCTCCAGCCCAGTCCAGGAATGCCGGGGCTTGGGGCCTGTGCTCCTGCTGGGAAAGGCAGCGTTTGCTAGGCCAGCATGGACACCACCACTCGAGTGTCCCAGTGCATTTCTGGATAATGTGGTCAGGGACACAACCTCTGTGGGATGGGTGCTGGTGCTACACCGTCCAACAGCACGCAGGGCCGCTCTCTGAGATAACCAGCTGTCAGCCCTTCCCGTGCGCCAGGCCCACCTCCTCATGCAGTCTCACAGTGCCCCTCCAGGGGCGTGTCCACTGTCTGCAACAGCACAGGGCTCAGCAAACACTGGGGTTCAGCAAACAAACACTGGCCCCTCTCTCTTCTCCCACCTTACATTGCCTTCTTCTTGCTCGCCCTTCCTCCCCTTCCTCCTCCTCCCTCCTCCTCTCCTTTCTTTCTTCTCCCCTTCGCCTCCCTCTCCCTTTTCTTAGGATTCTCTCCCTCTTCACCCTCTTCTTGGGAACTTCTCTGGGGTTCTGCAGGCACCCAGTCTCCCTTCCCAGGCGGACCCCAAGGCTCCAACAGGCGGCTGACTCCCAAGCCACCCTGGAGGGTGGGGGGTGGGGGCGATGCCCTGGGGGTGCTCCCAGGTGCTCAGTGCAGCCACACAGGCCGCCTTCCAGCAGGGCCAGAAAAAGCAGGGCTCCCAATCCCCCACAGGCTCAGCCTAGCAACAGTCAGTGTTCCTATGGCAACCCGCGATTTATTTTTAGTCGTACTTTAACATTAACATGATGTGAGGGATCTGAGACTCCTATTACTCCCTTTTAAACAGCACCAAAAAAAAAAAAAAAAAAAAAAAGGAAAAGAAAGAAAAAAAAAAAAAGCCAAGCCAGAAGGAATGGGTGTAAGGAGGTAGGAGCCCCTGGAGGAGGGGAGGGGCGCATGCGCCAGGTGTTTGCAGAGATCTGACTGTGGGCAAAGTCAGAGGCTGCCTTTCTGCAGGGCAGGGAGGCTCCAGGATGCTCCTCTGTGGGCAGGAGTGGGCAGAGCTGTTGGGGGGGGGGGGCAGGGGGGAGGGGATAAGGAGGGGGGAGAGAGGGACAGAAAGGAAGGAGCGAGGGAGGGGGAAGGAAGGAGAGAGAAGAGAAGGAAGGAGGGAGGTGGGGGGGAGGGGAGAGGAGGGAGGGGGAAGGAAGGAGGGAAGGCAGGCAGGGTGTCCTCAGGCTAACGAGTCGAGGAAGCTGGGATTCTGCCTCCAGAATTGTAGCCAGACCTTGGGTTTCCAGCTGTATGATGTGGGCTTTTTTCTGCCCATGTAGTGCTCCCTATTTCTCTAGGCAGAGATGATGCTCCCTGGGCCATTTAAAGTAGACCACCTCTGCCTGGTGTGATTGGTCCAAGAAGCTGGCACATGACCTAAGACCGACCAATCAGAGCCCTTCCCTGGGACTGAGCTACAGGAGCCAGGAGGAAGCCGCCCTCCATTGGGTTACCAAGCAGGGGCTCTGAGAGCCCCGGGCTTTGCCTCCTGGGGATGGTTCAGCAACAGGAAGAGAAAACAAGGCCGAAGGCCCGACAGAACGTGGGCCAGCCAGTAACCACGTGGCCTGTGCCAACCTCAGCTGTCTTCCGTCCCTGACAACTGAACCAACCTAACTCAGACTCACTGCGATTTTGCTAACAGCAGGGCGCAAACCCCTTCTGAAGGAAGAAAGAAAGGAGTGAGGATTCCTGCACCTGCTACAGACGGGCACCATACCAGGCGGTCTGCCAGCATTTTGGTGGACAGCGAGTTCCCATGGCGTTACGGCTGCCTGCAGTACAGCCCCCGCCATGCTGTAGCTGGAGGAGCAATGGGCCGGGGGTGCAGCAGGCTCTGCACTCAGTGATGTTCACGCAACAATGTGAACAATGGCAGTGCCTTTCTCTGAATGCATTCCTGCCATAAAAGGACTCGTGACCGTATCAGTACTCATTACCTGCAAGGAGCCTGGGCACAGAGGGGCTAAGTGACTTGCCTGAAGTCACACAGCCTGCAAATGCCAGAGCTGCACTGGCAGCCCGACTTTCTTTTCCTTTTTCTTTTCTTTTCTTTTCTTTTCTTTTCTTTCTTTCTTTCTTTCTTTCTTTTTTTTTTTAGATTTATTTATTCAATTAAAAGGCAGAGTGATAGAGAGAAACCAGTCTTCCATTTGTTGGTTCACTTCCCAAATGACTTCAACAGCCAGGGCTGAGCCAGGCCGAAGCCAGGAGTCAGGAACTCCATCCAGGGCTCCCACATGGGTGGCAGGGACCCGAGTACTTGGGTCGCCTGCAGCAGCCTTCCCAGGTACATCAGGGAGCGGGATCAGAAGCAGAGCAGCCAGGTCGCAGACCAGCACTTATGTGGGATGCTGGCGTCCCAAGAGGCTGCTTACCCTGCTATGCCATAATGCCAGCCCGTAACTAATATTTTTCAAAAACCCACATTACCTTCCTTATCCCTAACATGCACCCCCACACATACACACAGGTCCCTAAGCCAGGCAGAATTCACGACTCCCCACCCCGGCCTCTTGCTATGCCCCCGCCACCCCACACTCTTGCCTCTCAGTAGCCCAGGTTCTCACTGTGGGTCCTCAGCCGGGGGGCTCTGAGGGCAGGCCCGGCACAGCCTGGCAGGCAGCAGTGACCGTGGGTGGCCGGCTGCCTGTGCCTCCCTTTCTCAGAAGGGGCAGAGACGCACTCGAACGCAGCGACTCTTCAGCAGTTAACCTCATTTGCTTTCTCTTTCTTTTTTAGTGCAGCAAGGAACCACCGTATGAATTTAAAAGCATCTATCTGGAATGGGTTATGTGACTCTTGTGCAAATGGCTCCCTCTCTGTGCCTCAGTTCTGTCGTCTGGAAAATGGGGAGAACGATAGTGCCTCTAAAGGCTGGGGTGAGGGTGCAGTAGAACGGTGCGTCCGCTCCCATCACCATCACTCGTGGGGTCGGAGTTGGGGTGGAAGCCCCAGAATTCTCACTCAGACACACCTTTAGACACGGTCTCATTTAACCTCTGGAGCTGGAACACAGCCCACACCCCAGACCCTGCTAGGCTGTAGCTTGCTCCAAACAGGAAAAAGGAAAGAGGATGGGGAAGAAACCGAGAGGAGGCAGAGAAGGCAGGAGAGCTGGTGAGAAGGGTGAGCGGGCCCAGGCTGGCAGGGCTGCACAGCCCGCCGCGGGTGGGGGAAGGCAGCTCTCAGGCGGGGACCCTAGCGGTGCATGGCAAGTCTGCGTCTTCCCCTGGTGCTGTCTGCATTTCTGCACGGGACCCTCTACCCGCCGTGTGTGGGTCGTGGCCCTCACGAACAACACTCACAAGTGTCCCAGAGTCCCAGCTCAGACCACAGCAGGCTCCGGCCTTCTGCTTCCTGTAACCTGGGCTGTGCTATAAGTGCAGCTCCTTCCCTGGTCAACACTTGCCCCCCACCCATCCCAGGAGCCAGGCCAACTCCCTGTCTGGGGATCTCTTCTCCACCCTTCCTCCTCCCCCTCCCCCTCCTCCTCCTCCTCCTCTTTCTTTCAACAGAGAAAAGAGGAGGAAGCGCACCAGCTGAGTATTTTCAAGTCACCCCCTGAAAGTGTTTCCTCTTGGTTTCACAGCTGGGGGCACCTCAGAGGGACTCAGAGTCGCACCCTGGGCCTGGGCCCCGCTGTGCGCCACGGTGCTCCACTGCCTCCCTGGGCGCAACGGGTCAAGGCTGCCAACCCCAAAGGGCTGCAAGGGCCCAGGCGGCAATTCCAGCCCCAGAGCCCTTGCAACCCAGCAGGGACAAAGAACTCCCGAGGCCCCAGGCTGCCCAGGCGCTGGGTGCAGGATGGGACAGAGCCATTCACGTCTTTGCCTTTAAAGGAAGTGCCGGCTGAAGGAGTCTGGCCGGCGGCGGGATCTCAGGCGCTGGAGAAGGGAATGTCTTCAGGTCAGGGTGCCTCTGAGAAGCCAAGATGACAGCCGGCTGTCACCCCGACAGCGAGCCTGCGGGGTGGGGGGGAGGGGGGCTCTGGGCTGGCTCCAGCTGTTTGACAGAGACAGGTGGGAGAGAAAGCAGATCCCGGAGAGCGGCGAGTGCTGCCAGCAGGGCTGGGGCTGTAGTAACCTGCCTAGAATCGTTCCCTGAGCAAGGAGCTCCTTGGCCAAAAACCGGGGGACTTTTCCATCTGGACAGCATCAGATTCTTGACTCATTGAGGCTCCACGTAAACGAGGGGGTGGGGAAGTGGTGGGGAGCCCAGAGGCGTGGCCAGTCCCCACCCCTACCCCCATATCCCAGGACAGGAGCAGCCCCTCCACATGCTAGATGGTCAATGGGGTGGACCAGATGCCCCAGAATACCCATGGTGCAATGGAGCCACCTCACTTTGTGTGTGTGTGTGTGTGTTCCTTATCCTTAGAACCAAGAACTTGAAATTGAGATTTTTAAGACTGAAACATGGAAGTGTTTTTGTTTTTTTCTTTTTAATAAGCCTGTATTTGGCTGGCGCCGCGGCTCACTAGGCTAATCCTCCGCCTTGGGGCGCCGGTACACCAGGTTCTAGTCCCCGTTGGGGCGCCGGATTCTGTCCCGGTTGCTCCTCTTCCAGGCCAGCGCTCTGCTATGGCCCAGGAGTGCAGTGGAGGATGGCCCAAGTGCTTGGGCCCTGCACCCCATGGGAGTCCAGGAGAAGCACCTGGCTCCTGCCTTCAGATCAGCGTGGTGCGCCAGCCGCAGCGCGCCGGCCACGGAGGCCATTGGAGGGTGAACCAACGGCAAAAGGAAGACCTTTCTCTGTCTCTCTCTCTCACTGTCCACTCTGTCAAAGAAAAAAAAAAAGCCTGTATTTGTTGCTGTTGCTGCTGTTAAAGATAGATTTATTTATTTGAAAGACAGAGTCGGGGGAGAGAGAGAGAGAAAGAGAGAGAGAGAGAGAGAGAGAGAGAGAGAGAGATCCTCCATTTGCTGGTTCAATCCCCAAATGGCCATAACAGCCAAGGCTGGGACAGGCCAAAGCCAGGAGCTTGGAGCTCCATCTGGGTCTCCCTCATGTGTGCAGGGCCCCAAGCACTTGGGCCATCTTCCATTTCCTTTCCAGGCACATTAGCAGGGAGCTGGATCAGAAATGGAGCGGCCGGGACTCGAATGAGCGCTCACATGGGATGCTGGTGTCACAGGCTACAGCTTAACCTTCTGCGCCACACGGTTTGGCCATGAAGCTTAGACAGGAATCTGAAGAAAGCCCACACGCTATCAAATGAGGACCCAGCAGCTAAGTAGCCCTGTGACCCTGGGGCCCCTCCAGCGCGAGCCTCCACTCCCGTTTCCCCCCACAGTGGCTTGCCCAGGCCCTCTGGTGGGCAGGGCACCTTCAGGACTGCTGTGGGCCCAAGGCCACTTGTCTCCATCGCCCATGAGAATTGATGAAAAATCGTATTCTGTGAATGGGGAATGGCCAGTCTCAATCCCACCCCAGCCCCGGGCACGGGAGCAGAGCTTTTGTTGGTGTGAAGATGAGTCTATCCAGAGGAGATTAGTTCAGCTTTTTTCTTGAGATTCTGTAAGAAATAAGAACACTTTCACGGGCCTCCCTAGGTGCTGTACCTGTGTGTGCCGGTGAGTGGGTCAGGCTGGCCCTGCGGTCCCAGCAGGAGAAGCCCACGTTGGCTGCTGCGTCGGTCTCAGCGACCTGGGAGAACACCTCTCCACCTGGCATTCTTGGGAAACCCTGTTGGGACCAGCATTTCCCGCAGGCGGATGGGGCTGGGAGGCTGGGGATTCCTGGGAGCGCTGCTGGGGCCGGATCAAGTCAGGTGAGTTGGGGCTGCGGGTTCTCAGCTTCATCGGCTCTGGGAAGCTGGGCAATTTGAGTTCCGAGAGCCACGTGTCTGGGCTGGGCACATGAGAGACGGCCCAGGATGCAGGGGTGGCACCAGGTCACGTCATCGAGGACGTTCTGGAAGCCGGGTCTGCAGCACCTCCACTGCCGCAGGTGCACACTCAGTGGCAAGAACAGGATTGACACCCAGGTTCCAGATGACGCTCAGAAAAGGCTTGCCCTTTCCTTCCAACTTTACCTCCCTGGCCTCTCCCAGGGCCCAACAGAGCCACTGACCGGCCCCTGACCCATCCAGGCAGTCTCATTTCTGGACCCTTGCACATTCCATTCTGCTGGGAATTCCCCCACTCTCTCCTGCCTGGCTGCCCTTCATGGCTCAGGTCAAGTTCCACCTTCTCCAGGAAGTCTTCCCTGACTGCTGCGGCTCGGCTCCTCGTCCCCACCCTGTCCCTTGAATCCCCTGGACACGTGCCATCTGCATATGATAAGTTTGTACCACGTGTCCACCCTGGATCAGGGAGCACAGGCCCTGGTCCCCACCTGTTATGGGAAACGGGCAAGCGCGCGCCTTGTCAGTGCGGGGACTTCCAGGCAGTAGCAATAAGAGGAGAGAGAGCCCCGCCCTCACCTCTCGAGGTGAGCAGGGATGAAGGATCAGTCACACTCACCTGGCCTGGAGACAGGAAAGCTGAGGGAGCAGCTTAGAGGACCCAGGGGAGGAAACAGCATGGCTCCATGTGGAGGTCCCCTCAGCCCTGACTATTCCTCAGACTTACTGAGCTCAAGCCTGCCTCAGGCCCTTTGCACTTGCTACTCCCTACCCAGAACACCCTTCCTGCAGAGCCTCCATGGCTGGAAGCCTCACACCTCCTCAGAGCAGCTTCCCTGACCTCCCTCTGTGTCACCACCTCACCCTCTGGCCAACCCTCAGCTCTTTTACTTCCTAGCACATGTTCCTCTCTGAAATTGCATTTATTTATTTGCAGGTGTCTAGTGTGTCTCCCCCATGGGAAGGCACATCCCACTGGGGGCATGGGGGCTTGTCTACTCACTGCTGGGAGCAGACCCTGGCACAGCACAGGTGCTCCACATTGTCATCATAAACATTTGCTGAAGAAGGAAAGGAGGAAGACGGGGTGGAGGGAGGCTGGGGAGCAGGGATGGGAGACAAGAGGGCAGGAGAGAGGCAATGGGGACTGGAGGCAGCGGGTCAGAGGGGACACAGGGGAATCCCACGCACAAACAGGGATACCTGGGCGTCATTTTCACAGGTGCAGGCAGAGTATGGGGAAAGCAATACAGTGGGTGCCCACCCCAAAGATGACCAACAAGGAAGTCACTTACGCCCCGGGCTGAAGGAGACAGGGCTGCCTGGGCCGATGCCAGCCCATGGTGGTCCCCTAGGGAGGGGACCTCCTGTGACTGCACCCATCTGAAGCCAGCAGGCAAGGGGAGCTACTGCCAGCATGTGCAGGTGGTCCTCCTGCAGCCCAAGTGGGGCAGAGGCCGGAGGGTGAGTGCAGGGCAGCAGAGGGAGCCCAGGCCCCCTCCAGAGAACCCACCCTGTCCACCAGCTGGAACCCAGCTCGGGGCTGCCCCTGTACTGGAGACGCCGCCCCTCCCGGCCACCGAGGCTCTGCTCCTGGGTAGGAAATGCTTGTCTCAGGGGTCCCAGCCTTGTTAGAATGTTACTAGGTGTCATCTGGGAAGAAACGCTGCAGGGGCCTGCCAAGGAAACGGTACAGGAGGAGGAAGTGTAGTCTCTGGTGTGGTGTAGACAGCCCGCCCAGGCCAGGGGACATGAGCTCCACCACCCAGAGACAGCACCCTGGTGCCAGCGCTGGGCTGAGCTTGCTACAGGGCTGATCGTATCCTCATAGCAACTCCCTGGGGTGGCCGCCTCCTCTGTTTTATGCAGGCAGCGAAGGGCCAGGGAGCTAGTCACCTGCTTACAACCGCATCTGACAAGGACTGAGGCTGGGCTGTAATGCCAGAACCAGGTTGCAAGGATTTGCAAGAGAGGAAACCATTCTGCTTCCAGACTGTTCCCTGAGACAGGCGTTGTGGCACAGCGAGGTATGCTGCCATTTGGGACACCTGCCTCCCATATCAGAGCGCCAGTTGGAGTCCCAGCTTCTCTGCTTCTGATGCAGCTCCCTGCTGGTGCACCTAGGAAGCAGCAGGAGATGGCCCAAGTCTTTGGGCTCCTGACACTTGCGTGGGAGACTCACATGGGGTTCCTGGCTCCTGACTTCAGCCTGGCCCAGCCCTGGCTGTTACAGCCATTTGAGTCAGTGGATAGCAGATCTCTGTCTCTCTGTCTTTTGTCTGTCTCTCTCTATTGCCCTGCCTTTCAAATAGATAAATCTTTGAAAAAGCACTGTTCCCCTCATCCATCCAATCAGCAATCGAGGACAGACAGCCCTGAGTCTGACTTGTGGATTCTGTGCTTTAGGGTTGTGTGTAGTGACGGGCAGGCAGAGCAAGCCGAGCTTCACCGTTCCGTCTGTTCCCCACCAGTGGCAGGTAGGTAGTGTGCTACTCATGCCTGATGCTGGGCAGTGGCAGCAGCAAGCCGTGGCTCCGGCCAGCCACGTCAGGTCATCAATACTTCCCTGTGCAGTAGACTTTGTGCCAGATGGCTTTGCCCAAGTGTAGGCTTCCCTGAGTGTTCTGAGCACATGTAAGGAAGGCTGGGCTAAGTGGTGAAGATCAGTAGGTTAGGAGGAGTAAATGCATTTTCAGCTTTTAATATGCTCCGCGCATGATGGGTTTATCAGGATCTCTCTCTCTCTCTCTCTCTCTCTTTCTCTCTCTCTCTCTCATTCTCTCTCTCTCTCTCTCTCTCTCTCTCTCTCTCACACACACACACACTCTGTAAACCGAGGAGCAGCTGTACAGGCAACGCTAACAAGTCTCCGTGGTTCCTGCATGCCCAGCCCTTTATCATACACTCTTAGGAACCTTTACAACATCAGGGAGATCTCCCACGTGGCTGGCAGAGATCCAAATATTTGAGCCATCCTCTGCTGCCTCCCTGGTACACAGCAGGAAGCTGGATCAGAAGCAGAGTAGTACTCTAACCAGGCACATGTTTATGGGATGCAGGTGTCTCAGTGGCATCCTAACCCACTGCATCACAACACCAGCTCCTATGCCATTTTACATAAAACCCTGAGTATTCACGAATATGGGCATCGGTTGGGTCCTGAAGCCAATCCCCTTGGGTGCGGGGACACTGGACTTTGGTAGAGTGGCCTTGGCAATCGCCGTTCCCTCCTCGACAGCGTTCAGAAGGACCTGGCCATCTGCTCTGCCAGCACTCCGGCTTTCCCACCTGGCATCTGAACTCTCCCTGGCAGACCTCATGAGACGGGAAGGCCCCAGAGAGAACAGGCATTCGAGGCAGACATACCGTCAGATGGGGACAGCCCATCTCAGGGGTACTTTGGCCATCGCCCCGATTTTGCAGACGGGGAAGGAGAGGTCTTCGATCAGGGCGTGGAGGGGCTGAGACTCAGACCCACTTCTCTCCTCTTCTGGGCTCAGAGTGGAGCCCCCACACCCCCCCTACTTCCCGGGAAAGTAGCAAGTGCAGCAGAGCTGTCCCCAAGGCCTGGGCTGTTGCTCCCAGATCCAGGTGCTGCCTTGGAAAAGCCACTAGCACAGCAAGGCCCACCAGGCTTGACACCTGCCTCATCCCTGGATTTGGCCTTCCCTTGAAGCATCATGAGGTCCATGCATCCCATCCCTCTGCAGAGTGGGAGGTCCCCAGAGAAGCACTGTGTCTGCAGCCTGGCTCTGAACCCCGCTGCCCCGCCCCCTGAGCTCCCCGGCCAACTCCCTGCCCCACAAAGCCCAGATGAGACAGTCAGTCACCACGTCGGCTGTCCCTCCCTGGAGCTGGACTCCAAATCCTGTTTGTGCCTCTGCTAACTGGGTGGCCCTGGCTAAGGCAGTGCCTGCTCTGAGGCCTCACTACCTCCTTGGTAGAGCAGGAGGAATAATAAATACCGGCTTTAGAGGGCTGTTGAGAGGAGCCAATGAAATAATGCACTTGGCACAGTCATGAGTATAACTGCCAGCCAGGGAGTGGAGACCACCACCACCTCCACTACCATCCTACTCCTCCGCCTCCTCCTCCTCCTCCTCCTCCTCCTCCTCCTCCTCATTATCTATCATACACCCAGATGGCAAAGAAAGGCAGAGAAGGACAAGGTGACAAACTTGGCTCAAACCCCAGCGCTGCCTCTCTCTGGCTCTGTGGCTCTGGACAAGTTGCCATACCTCTCTGAGCCCCAGCATCCTGCCCTATACCACGAAGATGAGAAACTAGTGGAGGCCCTGTAGGCGACATCTTGGCTGCCTGGCTGCAGCTACTGGTGGGGATTCAGACACAAGGGGAGAGTCTGATCTGCTGCCAAGCCACCCCCCAGCTTCCGGGGAGCACGTCAATGAAACCTGCACCCGAAAGCCCCAGGCACCCAGCAGGCATTCAGCAAACTTTGAACCTGAACAAACAAGCCACGTCTCTGCCCAAGACCGGGTGTGTGTTGGTGCTACCCACGTGCGGTGTATCTGTGATGCCATCCTCGCTTCATTTGCCCAGCCGCACGGTGCACATTGGCTCAGGCGACTGGTTGGGAACGGGATCCAGCTTATCTCGCAGGGGTGACGTGGGCCCTCCCAGGCCCTGTCTTGCAGCAACAGGACCTACTTGCCAGCAGCAGCCCCCAAAACAAACCTCAGGGCAGTGGCGCTGGCACCGGCGCTGGCGTTCTGGGCAGGGTAAGACAAAGCTTGTTTGATTTGCTTGTTTATTTGGTTTACAAGCTCCTGGGATGCTCAGCTGCTGGTTCAGCTCCAGCTGTTTCCATCATCACCCGGCATGTGCTGGGAGGAGACTCAGGAGGGGGATGATTGTCCGCTTGTCTCTGTCCCCAGTCCTCTGGCATCTCCCTGGGGAAGGAGCCGATCTGTCTGATGGGATCTGGGAGGGGAAGTCTCCTTAGCTTGCTAGGTGGGGAGCCTGCAGCCATGAATGGCAGTCACCAGGGCTAAGATGCTGCCGAAGTAGCTTGCAAACCCAAGTTCAGCCCTGTGTCTGCGACCATCAGTATACTTGGCTCCTTTAGTCATGACCGGGGAGCGACCACGGCCAGGGTCAGGGAGCTTCTCAACTCGTGTCTCCTTCACCTGAAATGCATGTCTGCCCCTTACAAAGATGAGTGCTAGTGATACGCTGGGAGATGCATTTCTCCTGTGGCCTTGGGGACCCTGGCACTGTGTCGGAGAATCAGAGATCCAGCCCGAGTGCTGGCCAAGTGCCCAGAATCCATGCAGGTGAGGCCACAGTGGAAACCGGCCCTTCCTGCCCGCTGGGAGCAGGGCACTCTGGACCAGCCGTTCAGGAGAACAATTTGGCAGCAGCCAGTAAAGTGGGAAATGAGTGTACTCAAAAGCTGTGATAGACGCAGAAACCCACGCTGCTTCCCTTCCCCGTACCCCTGCCCTTCGCAATGTGAGTGCCACTCTGCCCATCAACTGGGTTTTCTTTCCCCATCTGTTGAACCTGAGTGGCCTCTTGACCTGTTTGGCCACTGAATAGAGCAGAAGTGCCTGTGTGCCAGGTGTGAGCCCAGACTTCAAGCGGACTGCACGAGTCCTCTCTCGCCCTTGGACCCCTGCCCCCACTGTGAGAAGGCATGCGGGCCCCCCGACTGAGGACAAGAGGCCACACAGAGCAGAAGCAATTGTCTGCGCTAAGGCCGTCCGGCACCAGCCAAGCTCCCAGCGGCCTGCCCACCAGCTTCAAACACACAAGTTAACAACTGGCTTCAACAGCCAGCTGAGCTGCCCAGCCAGCCAGAGGACTGGGGAGCAGTGACCCAGGAGTGTTCTGCTAAGGCTTGGAGTCTTTCTAATGCAACATTGCCGTGACAGTGGATAGCTGATACAAAATGTGAGGGTTCCACTCCTTGGAATCTGCCTGGAGAGACACATCCCTATGGGCCAAAGAAAGCAAAGACGAGGAACACCAGGACACCACAAGCAAATCTACACATCCAGGAGTAAGGGGGTTGCTTCCTAAACGGTGACTCACCGGCACCGTGGAATTCTAAACAACAGAAAGAACGAGGCAGATGTACGTGCAGCAACACGGCAGGTCGCTAAGAGAGTCTGACGATGGGGAAAACAAGCTGAAGAATGACTTGTGCTGTGTTATGTTACTGATGTGAGAAGACACACAGCAGGGTGAGTGCTGCGTCTTTTCTACGGGAAAGAAGAGAAGAGAGAGGCCGGGGCTTCATAAGGGAAACCTCTGTGCAGTCGAGGGGTGCACAGTCCTACACAGAAAGTTTTCACATTCTTGTGGGACAGCTGTTGTGAACTACTCGGGATCTGAAAGCTAGGTGATAGAGTGAGGCATGACGGCTTGTGCTCCTCCAATCCCCTCCCCAGCTCCCAAGGTCTTCCCATAGAAAGTCAAAGACCTGGTGCAGAACCCTCTACATTTCTTTCAAGACCCCCTAAAAGGGCCTGCGCCGCGGCTCACTAGGCTAATCCTCCGCCTAGCGGCGCCGGCACACCGGGTTCTAGTCCCGGTCGGGGCGCCGGATTCTGTCCCGGTTGCCCCTCTTCCAGGCCAGCTCTCTGCTGTGGCCCGGGAAGGCAGTGGAGGATGGCCCAAGTGCTTGGGCCCTGCACCCGCATGGGAGACCAGGATAAGTACCTGGCTCCTGCCTTCGGATCAGCTCAGCGCACCAGCAGTGGCGGCCATTGGAGGGTGAACAAACGGCAAAGGAAGACCTTTCTCTCTCTCTCTCTCGCTGTCCACTCTGCCAAAAAAAAAAAAAAAAAAAAAAAAAAAAAAAAAAAAAAAAAAAAACTAAAAGATACGAGCCCATGAAAAATACACTTCGCTTTGCTAACCACCGGAGATGCAGTTTGAAGCCACAGCCAGATCCCACTCCCTACCACTCAAATGGACAACGCTGAAAAGATTGCCAACATCAAGAGATGATGAGGATGAGGAGAACCCAGAACGCAGACACGGCCGAGGAGAAGGCAGCACGGTGCACCCCCTTTGGGGAAAGGTTCCCGGGCTCTTGCATAACTACACGTGCAATCACCCTGTGTCCTAGCAGCTCCACTCCCTGCTATGCACCCGAGAGAAATGAAAACGTGTGTCTCCCCCAGGCTGGAAACAATGTATCAGTAAGTGGTGGGGCACAGGAATTGTGTGCTGTACACGGAAGCAGAAGACACTGGTTGTAAAAAGGAATGGACCACCTGGAGACACAAGAACACAGGCGGCGCTCAGGAAAGGCACCACCAAGCTGGCCTGACGTGAGAGAGAGAGGCACGACTTCATTGACACAAAATCTGAGAAAAGTGCAAACTAAAGTGTGCTGATGGAAGGCGGGGCAGCCAGGAGTGGGGGCAGCATATTGACAGCTGGGGCAGGAGGGAACTTTACTGGAACTGTGTTTATCTTGACTGGGGTGGTGGTTTTATGGTTTTCCAGATTTATGAGCGGATTATCCAAACTGTGAGTTTTACTGTATGTAGATTATATCTCAATGAGGCCTGGAGCATGCCAGACTTAACTCCTTCCTGCCGGGCCCATGGGCCCCTGTGCTGCTGCGGCAAGCCCTGCCCCCTCTCCTTTCTTAGGCTCCCGGGCCGACCTCCCAAGACAGTGAGTAATCGGCCGCACAGGAGTCTTGCATGTGGAGCCAACAACAACAGCAGTGTCACATCAGACGCCAAGACATCTCCTGCGAGGAGCTGAGCTCAGCCACCTCCGCACCCCCCACCCCACGCCCTCAGCCCCGCACACAACAGCCCCAGCCACTGCAGAAGGAAAACAGCCTGGCGGGGCCGAGCACCCCATCCCCGTGTGGGGTTCCTTGGTGTGGGGCACTCCGATACCAGCTCCTCCCGGTGCACGCCCCCTTGTGTGGCAGGCACAGCGTGAGGCCCTTCCCCTGTCTGCTCCATCTCCCCCCACCCCCGCCTCGGCCATGCCCCAAGGGATGACCACTGTCCCCAGTTGCAGATGAGGAGACCGAGGCTGTGCAACAGGATTGGGGGAGCAACAGGAATCCTGAGTTGCCTGATGGGGGCTCAGAGCCCCAGCCCAGCTGGTCCCAGCCGTGCCCAAGCTCACTCCTCTTAGAACCTCCCCCTCCTCAGACCCCCGCTTTCCTGCTCCCACGTGTGGTAGGGGTCTCTGCTGGGAACCGCCACGCTTCTGTGCTTGCCTTCCCTCCCGAGGGAGGCTCTTGTGGCCGGAGAAGAGTCCTGGGGAGGGCCAGGCTGGGGGGGGGGGGGTTGTCTCCCTGCCCCTCTGCAAGGCTCTGTGTGGGATCTGAAACGCAGCAGGGCAGGGCGTGGGGCTACAGCCTGGACAAGCTCCCTGCTAGGAACAGAGGCTGTGCCGTCACCTTACAACTGGCCTTGCACTGCCTTAGGATCCTCCACTTCCTGCCGTCCCAGCCGTGAACTAGCCCGGGAAGAGGCCCCATGAGACAAGTGGCCATGACCAGTGTTAAGTGGAGGCAAAAGACCTCGAGGTTAGCGACCACGGGTGGGAATCCAGAGCAGTATCTCCTCTGTGCCCTGCAAAAACTCTCTCAACCTCACAGAGCTCTGAAAACAGGTGCAATAATAGGACCGAGGGTGGTCGGAGTATTCCATGGGATCACAGGTGCCTGCCTTGGCCCACACATGCAGGGAGTCTCTTCCCACCTGTGAGCTGCCACTTTCCGCCGACCGGCCAGGGTCAGGAAGCAGAGGACACTTGCAGCAGGCTCCCTGCCCTCCTAGACCTGGCTGTAGTCAGTGCAGCGTTGGGCACAGAAACAGGAAGTTCAAATGCGTCACCTCTCACTGGGTGCCTGGAACAGGTCTGGCCCACGGGGAGTATCCAGGAGCATGTGAGGTCCCTGTGCCATCACGTTAGCGACTCTGGCCTGGTTGTTGGTGCTCCCTAAGGGCCTGCGAGCTCTTCTAGGGCAGAGTGGCTCTTTATTGTTTTAGTGGAAATTATTTATTTATTTATTTGCAAGACAGAGAGAGTCAGATAAAATGACCAGTGTTCTCAACTGCTGGTTTACTCTCCAAATGCCTACAATGGCTGGGCTGGGCTGAAGCGGGGAGCTAGGAATGCAGTCTGGGTCTCCCACATGGATGGCAGAGACCCAGTGACTTGAGCCATCACCTGCTGTCTCCCAGGATCTGCATCGGCAGGAAGCTGGAGTCAGGAGCTGGAGCCAGGACCCGAACCCAGGTGCTCTGAGAAGGGATGGGAGCATCTTAACTGAACGCCGCTTCCCCAGGGTGGGCCCTTGTTCCCGTCTGCATCTCCATGTGTCCCCTGACACGCAGCGGGTCTCCTGACTCTGAGGAAGAGGGACTCGCTTTGGGGACAGGAGCCACGAATCTCAGCCATCCTTGGAGTGCTTGTGATTTGCCCCGTGACACTTCAGCGTGTCAGCTCAACCCTGGCTTGGCTTAGGGCTGTCAAACTCTGGGGATAAGCAGAGCAGAACATGATCCTGAAAACACAGCCTCACTGCAGATCATTCCTATTTCCAGGCCCAGATAAATACCGATGGTTTATCACAGGAAGGCTCGCCGAGGCCGGGAGGGTGAGCGTGCGTGTGTGTGCAGCCAGCTGATTTATTGCGACCCCAGTCAAGCGCTGAGCAGAGCACGGCCATTTATCTACTTGGCTGGAGGAGAGGTCAAGAGTGAGGAGTCAGAGGTTAAGCTGCAGATGCGTGCTGAGTGCAGGCAGGAGCTCAGTACCTTGGCGAACCCCTGGGTGTCTTCACTCCTGGGTCAGAAGGAAAGCTGCCACCAGCCTCCTGGCTGAAGAGGACCCACGTGCTGGGCTGAGCGCTGCACTCCTTCCTGGAGACACAGCCCTGGTCCTAGGGGGCAGCGTTGGCCACGGACATTCTTGGCCTCCTGGGGTGGGCAAGGGGAGCACACCAGGAGGAGGGAGGCTGAGGGGCTGGGAAGAAGAACCCACAATGGAAGACAATCTACTGCAGCAAGGCGCAGCCCTTCTGCCCTGCTCGGCCCTGGTCTGGAGACCGCCGCAGATGGGCTTGCTCTCCCCTCTCCTACAGGTCCCTGCCCACATCTCACACACCACCGAGGCAGGCCTGGAGCACTGCGGTTAGACCACCACCCTTCACACCCACCCCACCCCACGCCACATGCTATCCTTGCCTCTGCTTAATTTTTTCGCACCATGTTTAGCACCCCTTGGGTATCTATGTATTTATACAAGTGTTTATTGCTGAACTCCTATGTCCCTGGTGTGCAGTCCACCACGTGGAGCATGGTAGGCATTCCATAAACAGTCAGCTGATGACTGAGCGTGGCAGATCCTCCATGACGGCCTTGCCTGTTCCTAAATAAGCTCTGTGTGTCTCATTTAACTTAACACTCATGTTCCTACAGTGTGGACACCGTAGTCCCTCACCATCCATGGGGGTTGGTCCCAGGACCCCTTGTGGGTACCGGAATCCACAAATGCTCAAGGCCCTGGTGTAAATGGCCCCAAATTTGTACTCTGTCTACACAAATCCTCCCGTGTACTTGAAACCATCTGTAGGTCACTTACAGCACCTGCTGAAGGTCAGTAGCTGCTATGTGATCGTCGAGGGAATGACGACAAGGAAGAAAAGTCTGCACGTAATCCATGTAGATGCAGTGTCCCCCCACCCTCCAGTACTGTCAATCCACCATTGCTTGAATCTGCAGATGCAGAAACAGCAGATACAGAGCCGACCATACCGAACTTGGGCTCAGAGAGGGGAAGCAGCTTCCATGGCCACATAGCAGGAACCAGGATGTAAACCACCTGGTGCCAGTGCTTGAGCTCTTAGCTACCCTTCCAGGGCACCCCGGGGGAAGGGAAAGGAATTGAAAAGAAGTACAGAAAGCAAAGCGCAGGAACCTGTTTTTCTTGCAGTGAAACGACTTGAATGATTAAGGAGGAAGCTAAATATCTCAAGCAGATGCCACCAAAATGAATCACTCTCGTTCATTGAGAACTACCGTGTGCCATACATTGCCAAGAACCTCACAAACACAGGGTTTTCAAGAAGTTCTCGGAGGGGATCGCGTTGTGGTGCAGTGAGTTAAACTGTTGCTTGAAACGCCAGCATCTCATATCACAGCGCTGGTGTGAGTGCCAGCCACTTCCAATCCAGCTTCCTGCTAACATGCCTGGAAGGCAGCAGATGACAGCGCAAGTGCCTGGGCCTCTGCCTCCCACATGGGAGCCCTGGATGGAGTTCCTGGCTCCTGGCATTGCAGCCATCTGGGGAGTGAACCAGCAGATGGAAGATTTCTCTCTCTCTCTCTCTGCCTTTCAAATAAATAAATATTTTTTTTAAAAAGTCACAGAGACTGCATAGTATGGGGGGAAAATGTGCATGGATTTCAAAATTTTTGCACCAAAATAAATTTTTAATTCCCTTTCCACAAACTTTTTGAGGAATCTCCTACATGACTATGTTTATATCGTCCCACATGCCCCAGCAGCACGCACTGCTAGGATTATGCTTTACAGTTGGGAAAGCAAAGCTCAGAGAAGTCCAGCAGTTTTGAGCCGCTAGTCTTCTTCCAAGGTCAGGGGCATCTTCCCTTTCCTACTGCAGATTTCCAGGGTCCTGGGGCCGGCCCTGTGGCATAGTAAGTGGGGGCGCCAGCATTCCAAATGGGCACTGGTTCTAGTGGCTGCTCCACTTCCTCTCCAGCTCCCTGCTAATGGCCTGGAAAAGCAGTGGAAGATGGCCCAAGTGTTTGGGCCCCTCCACCTATGTGGGAGACCCAGAAGAATTTCTTGACTCCTGGCTTCAGGCCTGCCCAGCTCCAACTGTTGCAGCCACTTGCGGAGTGAACCAAGAGATGGAAGATCTCTCTCTCTCTCTTTAACTCTGCCTCTCGAATAAATAAATAAATCTTTTTTTCTTTTCTTTCTTTTTTTTTTTTTTTTACAGGCAGAGTGGACAGTGAGAGAGAGAGACAGAGAGAAAGGTCTTCCTTTGCCGTTGGTTCACCCTCCAATGGCCGCCGCGGCCGGCGTGCTCTTGCTGGCGCACCGCGCTGATCCGATGGCAGGAGCCAGGTGCTTCTCCTGGTCTCCCATGGGGTGCAGGGCCCAAGCACTTGGGCCATCCTTCACTGCACTCTCGGGCCATAGCAGAGAGCTGGCCTGGAAGAGGGGCAACCGGGACAGGATCCGGCCCCCCGACCGGGACTAGAACCCGGTGTGCCGGTGCCGCAAGGTGGAGGATTAGCCTAGTGAGCCACGGCGCTGGCTAAATAAATCTTTAAAAAAAAAGATTTTCAGGGTCCACATTCACAGATGCAACCAACCACGGATGGAAAATATTTGAAAATGAGTTCCCATCTGGACTGAACACAGACACACTTTTTCTTGTCATCGTTCCCTAAACAACACTGAACAACCATTTCCATAGCATGCACATTGTGTCCTAAATAATCTGGAGATGGTTTAAAGTGAAGGGGATGATGTGTGTAGCTCACACACATATCCGACACTACTTTGTGGGCGGGGCCTGGCCATCACAGATTTCAGTGTCCAGGGGTGTCCTGGCACCAATGCCCAGTTCTGTCAGACACAAAATTGTAAGTTCCCAAGTTGTACCACGCACTTGGCAAGGTGAAAGTGAGCAACAGGACAGGCCTACATGCTTGCACCCGCTGCTCCCCCTGCCCTCGGCTGGTGACCTAGGGAGGAGTGACCAGGTGGGCTCTGCTTAGGCGCATCAGGTCCCCCTGCTCGCGATTCTGGACCCGTGCACAAGAGGCAAGCTCAGCCCAGTCCCTTCTCAGCCAGGTGGGCAGGGCTGGTGAGGCAGGCCAAGGGCTGGTGAGTCCTGGCTGAGTGTCGAGACCCTGGCTGCAGCAGCGCCACCCCATCCTAATGGGGTCCCTGGGACAGGAGCTGGGCTCTGCACACTTCCCCTGGGCCTCAGTTTCTTAATCAACTAAATGGGTGTGAAAATAGCTGTTCCC
Organism: Oryctolagus cuniculus; assembly: GCF_964237555.1. Classification (NCBI taxonomy): domain Eukaryota; kingdom Metazoa; phylum Chordata; class Mammalia; order Lagomorpha; family Leporidae; genus Oryctolagus; species Oryctolagus cuniculus. The sequence continues at coordinate 59,135,652 of NC_091437.1, read as the reverse complement.
CCAGGAAAAGACCAAGTAGTTGGTGTGTGTTGTATGCTGAATCAGTGATTCAACTTCCTCTCAGCCTGACAGCAACCACGAGGCAAGTATCAGCCCCATTTTATGGCTATGGAAACTGAGGCTCAGGGAGGGCAATAAGAACTCTAAAGGAGACATCCTGTGTGCTAGGCTCTGCCCTGTGCTGGGCACTCCCCTCCCCTCTCCAGGACGGAGGCCTTGGCGGCTGGAGGCTGCACATCAGAAGTGCAGCCGGAGCTGGCCTCAGCCCCAGTGGGCATTTCTTGGCTCCTAAGCCTGAAAGGTCCCAGAATAGAACTGTCCTTAGGGGCTCCATCCCGTCATCTGGAACCAGCCTCTATCTGTGTCATCAAATAAATGGCCAGTAGCCCTGTCCCCACAGTCCAATCTCAGCCCCATTTCACAGACGTAGAAACAGAGGCTCCGGAAGTGGAGCGGAGGGGTCAGCCAGTTGCCCAGATTCCCAGGCCCTTGTAGACACCACACCCCACCCCCACCCTAGTTCCCACATCCACACCTCCTCAGGTCCCTTCCATGGGACACAAACCTCCGTCCAAGAGGAAACACGTACGCTTTGCTCCCAAGCTCTGAGCCAACCCATTGGGTGTGATTCTGGCAGGCTAAACAGTCCATCAAGGGAAAAGACCCTTGCCCAGCTGCCCACGAGATGGAGAGAGAGAGAGGGAGAGAAAGAGAGAGAGAGAGAGAGAGAGAGAACCAAAGCCCCCTCCATCTGGCTGGGCTGAGCCCCACACCAGCCCTCGGAGGCACAGTCAGGCCCTCTCCCATCTGAGAAGCTCCATTGCAATCTGGCCCACCCAGGCCCACCCTGCTCCTGTTCTGTCACTGCACGGGGTTTGTCTGTGTGCCATGCTGCATCACATAAGCCAGGATGTTTGGGTTGCGGGTGGCAGAAGCTTGTCAAGCTGGCTCTAGCCCAAACAAGCGTTTATTGGATGCCCAAGCTGAGCAGCCCTGGGGCAGAGCTGGCCTCAGGTGGGGCTCAGTCCAGTCCTCTGGAATTGGCTTCTCTGCTTGGCGTGAGGCTCAGCTCCCTTCTGGGTTGGGGCAAGGTGGGCAGCAGGACCCATGGTGCCATCCCAGCCATCCCCAGCAGACACGACTCCAGGGCCCGGCATTCTAGGGGACGAGCTGGGCCATATGAGCAGAGGAGCAGATTTCCCCCAAGAAAAATGCAAGTCCTGCTGGCAGACAACGTAGGTGGGCAGAAACGGAAAGACACTCTGCAGGGCCCTCATTGGTTTCCTGGCTCCCCTCGCCTCTGCTGTGTGACCTTTGCCTCCTGAACCTCAATTTCTCAATCTGCAAATTGGGCACAACACCTGAGGAATGTCTGTAAGAATTCACTGAGTGAGGATGCCCACCCAGGAGGTGCCCAGCCTCTGCCATCTTAACCCCATCTGTGCATCCCACACCTGGACGGGACTGCCCCCAGCGTCCAGGGCCTGGTGCTTCTCCAACACTTGGCCACTGGTTTAATTAATGCTCCCCTCTGGGCAGGCGTCTCTGGGCTGTGAGCTGTTCCATCTGCCTTTTCTCTCAGGGCTCTCCCCTGCGGCTAGGAAGCTCTAAGTGGAAGCCCTAGTGACCGCTGGACATTCAGCACTGCTTACGGAGCCCCACCAGGAAGGAGCAGTTTGGTAGGCAAAGGGGGTGCAGTTGAGATCAAGGCTTGCACCACTCAGACACGCCTGAGCCCCACGGTGCTAGCCTGTGTGTGAGCCGTGGCCTTCATCCTCCTCGCAAGGGGCAGGTTGAGGTCCCCTCAGCAACGCCTCCAGGCATGACTATGCTCATCACAGACTAGGAAACTGAGTCTCAGGGAAGGCAACCCCCCCCCCTGCCCCCCAGGCCAGGACATCACTCAGCAAGCAAGCAGCATAAAGAGGTTGCTTCCCTATTCCTTCCCAGACCAAAGCCCAAGTCAGGCCCCGTGCAGAACTCAATGACAATTAATTATAATGACAGCTCCTATAAAAATCAAATGGGCCATCTTCCAGGAAGCTGGAGGAGAGGAAAAAAAAAAAAAAAAAAGACACCCATGTGCAGAGTCGGCCCGGGGTCTGGGATGAGCCTTGTTGAATCCATACATGGAAATCCACATCCACCAGGATGGACCGCCCGGGAGGCGGGCGAGGAGCCCCTGCGGAGGGCCCTAGCGTTAGGGAGGATGGAGCAATTGGAGCCGCAACCAGCAAGAAGACAGCAGCCAGGCCCCGATGAAGCAATTGGCTGGGCCACCGCCAGGCCCAAACCCGCCCTGTGGGAGAGGCCTGGGGTCCCTGAGGAAGCTACACACGCCCCCCTCCCCAGCCCGCTCAGCAAGAAGGCCCTGGTGAGGCCATGAGAATGGGTTGACGAAGGCCCAAGAGCTAACCTGGCTCACGTTCAAGGCAGAGGTCAGCAGTGACTTTGGAACCTGGCAGAACGTCCTTGGCTGGAGGACTCCGGGCAGTAGACCGCCTCTCTGAGCCTTGCCGCTCCCATCTGCAAAGTGGGGTGGCTCAGACCTCCTTCGAAGAGTTGCTACACACTACACGGGAGGTCCAAGGCTGCCACTATGCACACATTGTACCACGTGATCCGGGCTAGTAAGGATCCGAGTTGTCAGCTGCCCATGAAGAAACTGAGGCTCAGAACAGCAAGTCCACAGGCCAGAGTCATAAGCCGGTCGCTGCGGTCTGTCCAAGAGTGTGGCAGGACTCCGCCCCCTGGCCCACACACTATGCACTTTCCCTATACACTTCCACGCTGGCAGCTTCTGGTTGGATCCTGCATTTGTCCTGCAGGGCATCAGTTCTGCAAGTGTTGGCTGTGTTCGCTTCCTGGTATGCTGTGAAGTCTTGGGAATTCAAATATACTTGTGAAACCCAAACAGCTGCAGTTATTAACGGTCCACAATGGGGCAGAGCCTCTTAGCTGCACAAACAGACAATCCACGGCCTTCCTCAGGCCCAGAGGAGACAAAAGGCTCTGTCTAGCTTCCAGAGCCAGGCGGGTGGCAGCTCAGCCCTCGGGGGAGAAGGCAGACGTTGTTGGGGGGCAGCTGCAGCTCTCCATCTGTTCCAGACACGGGATCCGGATGCAGAAGTCAGCCTATCTTGCCCAGGTATAAGGGCTTCAGGGGGCCAGCAGGTGCAGCAGGTGCAGCAGCCTTAGAGTAAGCAAGGCCCGGAAAATGAAGGGACGAGGGGACAAAGAGGAGGGAGGCTGGGGCACTGACACCCTGTCCCAAAGGCAGTGTGGTCAGCTCCAAAGAGCAGAGCCCCTCACCTCCCGTGGGTAAGGGGCTGTGCACCTGCTCCTAGAAGGGTCGGCAGAAATGGAGCTGACTTGGGCTCGGCTCAGTTTCCTCACAGTGATCACTTTTTAGGGCGCCTATAGCAAAAGGTTCAGTGATATCAGGCCTTGAGCAAGTTCAAGGCTCCCTGGCCACACAACTTCTATTCCCCCACCTGGTGGTTCCTAGCAAATGCTCCCAGCCTGGCTCCCTTTGGAAGGGGCATTGTGCCCCTTCAAAAGCAATGGCACCCACCTTCCCAGGCCACAGGCGATGGGGAGGGGTGGGATTTAGCTGGCCAGGTTCCAGCTTAAGCCTTTAAACTGCCCTGGTGCCCCTGCAGACCTGGGCTCAAATCCCAGGCCCTCCTTCCTGTGATCTTGGACAGCTCACTTCCTCTGCGATCCCTGACCTCTAGAATGGGGACGAGGGTTGGGCATTAGGCATGATACTAAGACTTGCTGCCTGGACACTGCATGCCATATGGGAGTGCCTGGTTCAAGTCCCAGCTCCTCCACCCCTGCTCCAGTTTCCTGCTAATGCTCAAGTACTTGGGTCTCTACCACCCATGTAGGAGATCCAGATTGAGGTTTGGACTCCTGGCTTCAACCTGGCTCACAAGAACACTAGGCACGGAGCAGTGTCCTTCAGGCCGCGTTAAAGGACACCCTTTTCCCAGGCGGGCAGCCAGGACGTGGGGCGAAGACCTGCCCATTTCTATCACCAGTCGACCTCTCCCAGGAAGTGGGCTCACGTGTTCAGTGGTCTCCTGGATGTCCCCACTTGGTCATTTAATAAGCAATGCATGCTTGATACATACAAGGCTGCATTCTTGATTTCTCCCCCACCCCCTCCAAACCTGCTTCTCCTGCACCCATCCCCATCTCCGCAAATGGATCCTGCACTCGGCCCATCCCTCTGGCCACAGATGTTGAAGGCCATCTTTGATTTTCTGTCTTGCCCTTATCTGATGCACCTTGGCTCTACCTTGAGAACATACCCAGAATCCAACCAGTTATCTCCACTTTTCACATCCACCTCCCTAAGTCTTTCGGGGTTGGGGAGGGGCTCCTGGACTGAATGAGCCTCCTGATGCCTTTCTGCCTCCTCCTGAGACCCCCGTGTCACTTATTCTCTGCAAAGGCACTGGAGGGTTCTGTGTGAGTTTGCTGTGGCTGCTGTAACAAGTCACCATGAACTTGATGTCCTATTAAAGGAATAAAAATTCGTTGGGTTGCAGCACTGGAGACCTGAAGGTGGGAATCGGTTTCCAGAACTAAAGGTAAGACGCCCAGGGGACCAGCTCCTCTGAGGCTCCCCAGGGTCCCATCCTAGCCTCTCCTAGCTCCTGGGGCCACCTGCATTCCTTGCTCACCCCCTCCAGCCTCTACTTTTGTTGACGCGTCTCCTCCTCCCTGTCCCAGCCTCTTCTGCTCCCCTCATACAAGGCAGCTGTGATGACATCAGTGAGCCCACCTGAATAATCTGGGACACTCTCCCATCTCAAAGATCTTGCCCTTAATCACAATCTGCAAAGCTTTCCCATCATTCAAAGCGACTTAGGAGAGTACTTTATAAAGGTCATAGAAAAGAGAATTGAAAGATAAATTTATTTGGATACAAAAGCAATTGAAATCCATGTACAGTGTCCTCAGAATACACATTTTTATTAATTCTGGAGATGCGATGTGAACGTATTTGGAGACCGTTTTTCAGCCTACCCCGGGGACCTTCAAGATCCAAATCGAGAGGGTAGGCATTTGGCCTGGTGGCAAAGAGGCCGGTTACAACACCCACATCCGGTGCCTGGATTCAGTTCCCGGCTCCAGCGCCTCACTCCAGCTTCCTGTCAGTGCAGACCCTGGGAGGCAGTGCCGATGGCTCAAGTAGTTGAATCCCTGCCCACCCATGTGAGAGACTTAGACTGAGCTCCCAGTTCCAGCCCCAGAAGTCCCAGCTGTTGTGGGCTCTTGGGGTGTGAACTAGCAGAAGGAAACTCTCTCCCTCTCTCTCTCTCTCTCTCTCTCTCTCTGCCTCGTGAATAAACCAATAAATAGGACAATCTTAGACTGCGAGTTGCATCAGATCTCTCCTCTCCCACTCCACACACTCTCCATCTCAGAGTTCAAGCTATGCCCTCACAGCAGCCCCCGCGGTCCTGCAATCCGGATCCCACACCTCTCTGACTTCAAGTCTGCTCTCCTCCCCCTCTCTCACTCTTGGGTCATATTGGTCTCCTTGTACCTCCTGAACCCCCCATCCTCTCTGCCCCTTCACTCTGCTTCATTTTTGTTCTTCGCCCTCATCGCCATCTGAGATTGCTATCTGTTTCCCTGACGTTTTTTAAAAGCAGGAATTTCGCTCACTGCTGCATTCCCAGTGCTATAGTCAGTGCCTAGCACACAGTAGGTGTGTTCATGAATGCTTTTTTTTAAGCTTTATTTATTTGAAAGAAAGTTACAGAGAGAGGCAGAGACAGAGAGAGAAAGAGATCTTCTATCTGCTGGTTCACTCCCCAAATGCCTGCAACAGCCAGGGCTGAGCCAGGTGGAAGCCAGGAGCCAGGAATTCCATAACCAAGCCTCCCACATGGATGGCAGGGACCCAAGCACTTGGGCCATCCTCTGCTGCTTTCCCAGGCCATTAGCAGGGAGCTGGATCAGAAAGAGGACTCAAACCGGCACTCGGATGTGGGATGCTGGCATCACAAGTGGCTACACACAGCTTCCAGCCCTTGCCCATAAGTTCCTGTGAGAGGGCCACTCCCATCTGACCCAGTGCTTTCCGATTCAGATGAAAACACAGCAAGCAATGGCCCCGCTAGATCCACTGCTGGGTCCTGGATGGGCCCGGCCCTCTGCTCCTTGTGTGGCACTCGCCTCCTGCTTCTGCATCAGACAACGTGTGGAACTAAGCCCGTGGAGGGCCCCACATGCCAGGACTGTCTACACCCCATATACGGCTTAGCTCACGCACCCCCAGCACAGCTCTGGGAGGCAGGTGTGTGTGCAGTCATCCTATTTTATGGATAAAGAAACAGAGGCATGGGAAGTCCCATTGTGTGCTCGTGGTCTGTACGTGGTACTGCGCTTTCCCCGGGGCAGAGCCCAAGCCTGGTTCATCCCCAGATCCCCTCCAGGAAGCTTAGGAGTGGGCAGAGGGTGGCTGTTTCCAAGCTCAGAACAGGCCAGCCAAAACGCACGTAAGGGCCCATGGAGCCCATGGCCTACCCCGGGCTCAAGGCTGCACTGTGACCGCTCGGAGGTCCCAGAGTGGGGGTTGAGGGTGGGAGGCTGGGGGCCTGGGGTGCTGATCTCCTAGGAGATTGAGGAAGCCCTGTGGGTGTAATGAGACAGGGCACTCAGCCCACTGGGGCACTGCCTGGAAGGGCTGGAAGGGACTCTTTAAGGAGCTGGCCTAGTAGTTGGAGGTCACACTGGGCTCACCCCTCCCAAACCACAGCAGGGAAGCTGGGGTTACAGTCCAGGAGAGGAGGCTGCAGCAGCCCCACCGAGGGGCCTGGCCTTCTTCTTTGGTGCAAGGAGCACACACTGCTCAATGAATGAAGAATATATGTAAAGGGTTGGGGTCAAGGGCAGATCCTCCCCCACCCCGGCACACACCTGCTGGCCCTGCATTCATGGCGGGTGCAGTCACCCCATCTGGCCACTGGCATCCTCCTCTGAGCCTCCCCGTGCCAAGCAAGGGCTGTACTGCGGGAGCTGAGTGGGCTCCGTCCGCCTGCAGCCACGGGGCAGCCAGCTGCCCTCATCCAACTGCTCAGCCCCTGTCTGACCCCAGCCCTATCCCTGAGAACAGCTGTGTGACAAAACAGGTGAGCAAGGTCCTGGCTGACTTGGGTGGCTCTGGGGGCTGGGGGCCTAAATCTGAAAACTTCAGTGCAAGCATGAGGCATGGGTGAATGAAAGGCACCGGAGGAGAGCATCGCATATCAACCCCACAGCAGGCTGATCCTCCCGAATCACTCCTCTCCATGGCTAAGATCTTCCAACATCTGACCTCATGGATTAGCTTTTCTTAACTCGAAGCCTCCACATCCATGGGCAGTGAGCTCCCCGTTCACCGGTAATAACAACAAACAGCTCCGGTTTTCACGCCCCGCCTTCTCCCGCCTGTGACCAGAATCCTTCCGTGGGAGGGCCGGCTCCTCCCACTTCACAGACAAGATAGCAGAGGCAACAGCACTTGCCCAAGGACATACAGCTTGTAAGCGGCAGCCTCAGGATACGAGTGTCACAGCTCCAACTGGGAGCCGCTCCACTAGGCCACCATGCACTCCTGTGCTTGGTAACAGTCTGCACACATGTGCTCATGTACACGTGTGTGCGCACACACACACCACACATGCTGAGGAACACAGTCCCTGGTGGCAAGGGCTCAGCAAGGCTCACTCCCGTGATGCCACTCAAACAGGGGCTGGTTGTGGACGGAATGTCCGTGCCCCACCCCCAAATCCACATGTTGAAGCCCTGACCCCGCCCCAAGGTGCCAGATGTGGAGAAGGACCTTTGTGGCAGTAATGGAGGTGAAATGAGGCCAGAGGACGTGGTCCTCAGCCCGACCCACCAATGTCCTTACGAGAAGTGACAGCAGCTCGCAGGCTCCACGCACGCACAGAGCCTGAGTGAGGACGCAGGGAGAAGGCGGCTGTCACAGCCATAAGAGGGTCCTCACCAGAGACCCGCACTGCCGGGCTGGCCGGGACACCTCCAGCTATGTCATCATAAACGCCTGTGTTAAGCTACCTGGTTAATTTGCTGCAACAGGCGAGCTGACCACACAGCGCTCAGTCGGTTTTGTTTGTGGACTTCAAACCTGGTTCATGGCACTGGTCTTGAAAAGAGGATGTTTGATGTCCCCACGCCCCCTCCCCCACTCAGCCCCCCTCGTTTTCCTGCCCAGCCCCCAGGGGCCCTTATGTGTGGTTCTTCTCTGAGCAGGTCCCAAGGGTCACACGAGGCCCGAGGCTAGGTCGGATCCCGTTGCTTGGCTCCCAGAGCCCTCCCAGGTGGGAGCCCCGGGTGAGTGCCTGGGGGCCTTGCCTACCTTGCAGGCGCTCGCAGCTCCCAGCCTTCAGCTCACTCCTCAGCGACAGGGTCTCGCCACCCTCACGTGGCCTCTGCGGACAGGTCCTCTGCAAACCTGCCCTCTGCATGGTGGCCCTGGACGGGGCCCCCAGCTCCACGGGGAAGCCCTGTGCGCTCCTCACAGTTTCCTAAAGCCCACCCGGTGAGCAGCACGGCCAGCGATGAAATCTAAGAGGGTAACTGGAGTGGCTGCCAATGCCCAGGGGAGAGGCCGCCCCCCGCCCCCCGGCCCTCGGAGCCCAGCTGCCGCGCTCACTGTCCTGCCACAGAGCAGGCTGCCCAGGCGCCGGCAGCAGGGTGGCCTCTGAGGCTGTGGGGGCGGCTGGGGGATGGAGTCCTGTGCCTGGACCGTGGCCAGACACCTTCCCATCAGGGCACAGTTGCTTTGTCCCTCCCTAAAGCGGGGACAGCAGGCCCTTGGCACCTGATCCGAGTCCAGACAGACAACAAACGTGGCGGCAAGATGAGGGTGATGGAGGGACTGGGGTTGGGTGGGTTTGGGAGTGTTCCCTGTCCTGGAGGCTTGGGCCCCAGCATGGTGCTACTGAGCACCTGTGACGAGCCTTTAAGAGGCGGGACTTCCACCAGGTAAGCAGGTCCCTGGGAACCCCACTCACGTGAGTGGTTAGTGCCCGTCTCACCAGCTGAGTTGGGTTCTTGCAGGAGCGAGTTAGTGCCTGCAAGAACAGTTGTTACACAAGACTGAGCCTGTCCCCCCACCCCGTCCCCTTGCTCTGGCCTCCTGTCCCATCACATGATCTCTCTCACACATGCTGCCACCATCACAATGCCCTCACCACAGCCCAGAAGGTGCTGTGTGCTAAACAAATTGTCTTCTATACAAAGTCTCCAACACGGAACAGACTAAAACCAGCACCCACCATGCGCCGGTGTTTGCGCTCTCCCAGGCGGCACCAGCTGAGCACTTGCTGAGGGCCAGGATCCGTGGTGGATGCTGCATACATTATCAGTGTCTTCTATCACCTCACTGGACTCTCACCAAATATCTAGATATTTCCATCCTTGTCTGATGAACAAGGAAAATGAGACCCAGAGAAGTCATTTGACAGCCCCAAGGGCCCACAGCGGAGGAGACGCAGAGCTGGGATCCTCGGCCGGGTTCCCAAACACTGTTCCCCATTTCCTATTGCCCAGCAGACAGTAATAATAAAAGCTCAGGTTTATGGGATACATCCTGTGTGTCAGGCATGCTCAAGCAGTTGCATTTATGAGCCCATGTAGCTCTTCCAGACACATGTTTTGATTCTGCCCATTTTCACAGATGAGGAAAGTGAGGTTCAGAGAGATTACATGCTATGCCTGAGATGATCCAGCAGCCAGTACTCGGTACCAGCAGGTGAATAGCCAGGCAGTCTGACTTGGAACCCTCAACCAGAAGGCCACACTGGCTCACAGGGAGCCCCAGTGGGAAGCCTTGGGCCGGTGTTTCTTCACTATAACAAAATATCCAGGATAGGCTAACTTTATAAAGAAAAGGGGTGTGTTTTGCCCATGGTTTTGAAGGCTGGAAGTCCAAATTGGGTGGCTGCATCAATTTGACCTCTGGCAAGGGCCTTGTGACACCTAACATCATGGCAGGAGCAACCCCTCTACCACTGCAGGCACTGTGGGAGTGAGCCAGTGGATGAGAGGGGTCTCTCTCTACCCCTTCCTCCTCATCTCTCTGCCTCTGGAAGGAAGGAAGGAAGGAAGGAAGGAAGGAAGGGAGAGAGGGAAGGAGGGAGGGTAAGAAAGGGAGAGAGGGAGGGCTAAATAAGGGGATATACTATGTTCATGGATTAGAAGACCCAATATAGTTGAGGGATGCTATTTCTTTTTAAGTAAATCCATAGAGCCAATATAATATTCACTAAAACTCAAGCAGGATTTTTAGATAAATTGAGAAATTAAGATTTGTACAAAAGGCAAAGGAACTAGAATATCTCAAATAATTATGAAAAGAACAAAATTGGAGGACTTATGACACCTGATTCTGTGACATCTTATAAAGCTAAAGCAATTAAAACAGTATGGTGCTTGTGTAAGGACAGACTCACTGACCAGTGGAGCAGAGGGAGTCCAGAAGTGGATTTGTCACAGGTGTACGGCCAGCTGGTTTTTGGCAAAGGTATACAGAAATACCAGTCTTCTCAATAAATGTTGAAACAACAGGACTTCAAATGCAAAAAAGTAGAACAAGCCAGAAAACCTGTGCCCTGTCTCACATTATAAGTAAAAAAGTCACTTGAAACTGTTCATAGACCTTAACATATGACACCTAAAACTGTGAAACTACTAGGAGAGAACACTGGAAAACAATTTTTGCAGCTTTGGCTTAGGCAAAGATATTTTGGGACACAAAAAGCACAAACTACAAAGAGAAAAGAACTGAGAACATGGACTTTATCCAATTTTAAATTTCTGACCTTCAGAAGACATTATTAAGGGAATGAAAAGTCATAGACTGGAGAAAATATTCTCAAAACATAGATTTGAAAAAAGACTTGTTTCCCAAATATATAAACAACCCAATCTTAAAAGGGCTGAACACCCACTTCCCTGCAGGAGAGACACGAATAAGGACTTGGAAAACTACTCGGCATCATTAAGCCCCAGCTAACTGCACACTGGACTACAGGGATGGCAGCACGCATGTCAAGTGCTGCCGAGGACTGGGCCGACGGGAGCCCTCCCTGCTTTGGAAGACACTGTGGCAGTGCAGGGTCTCATGGTGGCCCGTATGCTACCATAGGACCCACTCATGCCGTGAACACACACCCAGCCAAAACCCACATGCGTATGCTCAAAGCAGTCTTATTCATAACAGTCAACAACTGAAAACAGCCCGGCATCCATTGAAACACAATGGACTGTGACTCGGCCATAATGGGGAAGCTTTGTGAATATCTTCGGCAAAATGCATGAGTCACGAGAGCATTGCGCAAGGGAAAGAGGGCAGACACAAGAGGCTACATTCCGAACGATGCCATTGATTCACTGTTCTGATAAAGGCAGAGCTATCGGGACAGAAATCAGTCAGCCACCGCCAGGGGCTGGGAATCAGGGTGGCGTGGAGGGGGCAACAAAAGGGCAGGGGGAACGTTTTGTGGAGGAAACACATGCTATCTTGGTGGTGGTGGCAATTAAAAAGCATGGATCCTACTTTTAGTAAAGGGCACATCAAATGCTACTTTACAAAAGGTGCACGAGGGCCACCAAACAAAGCATTCGCTTGACCACAAGAAGATATGCAGTGTTGGTTATGCACCGTCAACCACACGACCTGGGGTCTTGGTCCCATGGAGCGGTGTCCCTCCATGGTGCGTGTGCACCTGTGCGGCTCATGGGTGGAAGTCCCTCGAATCTGTGCTTCTGTTTGCTCGCTGACCTCTCTAGATGTTTGTTTACAAGTTTGGGGCAGAGTTTGCCATTGCTGCTGGTTGGAGGGTTCGTCGGATACAAGCCCCTCCAGCAAGAGCAGACCCAGGCCTGCAGCGAGACGAGAAGGCTGATGCTGAGAAAGCCATGACGATTTTGCAGATGCCACAAAAAGCTCCAGTGACGGGAATGCAGTCGTGGGCCATGGAAGGACGTCTTGGTTCATAATAGACTGCACGTGCTTGGCAGTTTCGTGAGAGGATGTGGAGCTGAAAAGCTCCCGTTGCCTCGTGATGTCAGCGCCATTGTTACGTCACAAGCAACACGACTCCAGTGTGTGTGGCGGTGCTGCTGCAAAGCAGCCATGGCCCTGCCAGCCGTGAAAGAGAGCAGCATGTACAGTCACGTACAGCACATGGTTCTAGATAACGGCAAGGAGCAACTGTGTCCCTGGTGTGCGCATTTACCATGCTATTGTTTGTCAGCATTTTAGGGTTAACTCCTTCTACTTAGAATTTTTAAAGTTTATTCCTGGGGTGGCACCGAGGCAAAGCAGGTAAAGCCGTGGCAACAGCACTGGCATCCCACATGGGCACCAGTTCAAGTCCTGGCTGCTCTGCTTCTGATCCAGCTCCCTGCTAATGCACCTGGGAGAGCAGCAGAAGAGGGTCCAAGTGCTTGGGCCCCTGCACGCATGTGGGAGACCCTGAGAAGCTCCTGGATCCTGGTTTCAGCTTGGTGCAGTCCTGGCCATTGTAGCCATTTGGGGAGTGAACCAGAAGATGGAATCTCTCTCTCTCTCTCTGTAACTCTGAATTTCAAATAAATAAATTTAAAAAAAAAAAAAGTTTACTGGGGCCAGCACCATGGCGCACTAAGTTAATCCTCTACCTGCAGTGCTGGCATCCCATATGGGCACCGGTTCTAGTCCTGGCTGCCCCTCTTCCAGTCCAGCTCTCTGCTATGGCCTGGGAAAGCAGTAGAAGATGGCCTGAGTCCTTGGACCCCTGTACCTGCGTGGGAGACCCGGAGGAAGCTCCTGGCTCCTGGCTTCAGATCAGCGCAGCTCTGGCCATCACAGCTATTTAGGGAGTGAACCAACAGAAGGAAGACCTTTCTCGCTCTCCCTCTCACTGTCTGTAACTCTACCTCTCAAATAAATAAATAAAATCTTTAAAAAAAAAAAAAAAAAGCTTACTGTCAGCCTCTATCTGTGTAGCCAACAGCAGGCTCACACATCTCACGTCTACCGCATCTTGGTGGCGCCAGGGGACCACAGGAGAGAGGGACCACAGGAGAGAGGGACCACAGGAGAGCATCTAGGTTTGCACAGTGCTGATGCCGTCTAAGGGAGCGTATCTCCCAGCATGTGCCTGTCGCTGAAGGATGCAGGACTGTGTATAATTCCAGAGTGCTTTTATTGTTCAGATATTCTGATATTTCATAACACGCCTGCAATCTTGATAGCATACCGGGTTGCCAGGAAATAAAAAATAATGATCGTGTTCCATATTTTAATAAAAATATTTATTCTTTCATTCAACAAACATCAGCTGGAGCAGCGCCAGTGGAAGATGCACATTGAGACTCCTCGTTCGACAAGCAGGAGAGCACTGCTCGAGGCCCACGGAAAGCTCTTCCTTCTGCAGCAGTACGACGCTTTTCCTTTGCTGTTGGAGGCCCTTCTGAGGCAAGACACATTTAAAATTGTCACTACCAGTATGAACCGACTGTTCATCTTCATGCCATTGCTGTTCTCAATGCAAATGCCAGAGCATTTATCTCAAAAGCAAAATCACTGACGCTAAACAATTCGTCTTCTGTGGCTCATTCCAGTGCCTCAAGTGACCCCAAGAGACAAATAAGCCATTGGAAGGTTGAAATGAGGCAGAGACACATGTACGCACTCACACGCAGAGTCAGCGGTTAGAGCGCTCCTGGACACAGGGATACACAGGCATGGCGGATATTAGGAGGAAGACACACAGGTTCCCAGGTGCCCAGGGGCCTCACCCTACAACATAGAACACAGAGCACACGTGCTGTTTTGCATCCGAGGGCTACCGGTTTGCTCCCTGCCAGTTACTGGACCGATACCACCCGCCCTGGACAGAGCTGGGTCTGGGCAGCTGAGTCAGGCCTGCTCCCCTTCCCACTGCCGCTGCCCAAATCCACAGTGGAGTGTGTGTGTGTGTTGGTGGGGGGGAATCCCTAAGGATCTTTCACCTCTGAGCCAACAAGTGCTGGGGAGCTGGACCTGGAGGTGTGAAAGCCTAGACCTTGTGGGGTAGGAGGAACACTGGGAGCTTCTCCCTGGCTGAAGACCATGGCCCCTGCCAGACACTTGGCCCTCCCACTGCCAGGGGCTGCTAGGCAGGGTGCGGGAGTGAGGTTCTGAGCATGCATCTTGGGAGGCAGGGTGTGGGCTGAGGCCCCACGTTCTCAGTGTGTGTGCCATGGTCCCGCCAGACCTCACTTACAAAACACAAATGCAAAGATAAAATTGATCCAAATTTCAAGGCACAGTGACTAAGCAGAAGACCGTTCCTCCTGAGTATATGGCCTTGACACAAGGCATTGGTCACAAGCCCAGGACACCAGCCTTAAGCCATGGATCAGACACAATCCCTGCCATCCCTTTGCTCTTGCATTCAGGCAACAAGCATGGGTCAGGCACAGTGGGAGGACTGGGGACAGAGGAGACCACCAGGGAAGGTGTCCCCACTGACATCTGCTAATTAGGTGGGAACTATCAGTGACCAAGGGCACGGACCAGGAGCCCAGCCTCGGGCATGCACCGTAGGGCAGCAAGGAAAGGCACACAGTACTGACGCTGAGTCCTGGGCAGCAAGGGGCTGGAGGAGAGCACACAAGGCAAAGACTGGGTGTGCCAAAGCCCGAGGCTGGAGTAAGCCTGGCATGGCGGACAGACCGAAAGAACACATCATCATTCAGAGCCATGGGCACTGTGCCACCCCACGGAACAGCCTAGACTGGATTTGTGCTGCAGGCGCGGGCTCCTATTACTGTGACAGTCGCCCAATGACCCACCTGGGACATTCTGCGTCTGTGAGCTTGTGGTGGGCGGTTATTAGCAAAAGTACAAGCAGTCCCTGATTCTCCCAGTTTCATTTAGATAGCCTGGCTCTCCCCCACAAATGGCTCTGCCTGCCAGCTTCATCAAGGGGCACTGCTAGCCACCAGAAGGCTAAGTCAGGGCCTGGGATCCCGCTCCACCCCTGTCCTCCACTCCCCCACACTTCCCATCAGATGATTTATTCCCCCACCCCACCCCCAGGTCTGCAGCTCCCACCTCTGTGGCCTGAGCCACTACTGTGCCCCATGCTCATCTCCTCCTCAGTGACAGGAGCCATGCAGGGCTACAAAGGCCTCTGTGCAGCACCATCTGCAGCCCTGAATGTAGGGGGTGAGTGGCCGTGTGGCTGGCCCAAAAGCCCAGGCTCTCCCTGGAACTCACGTCTTGTGTGCCATTTAGCTCTGACCTGGCACTGGAAAATGGATTCAGGTTTTGTGTGTGACAACTGTACAGTGCAAACAAAATAAAGCAAATGCATGCAAACCACAAAGAACAGAAGAGGAAAAGGAAAGTGCCAGAACTCATTCTGATGGCACTAGCTTGGGTCCCAGGACCATCTCTGAACCAATCACTACAACCAGCGGGTGTCGGTGTATCGCCGGGCAGGTGTGGAGGGGGGTCGGGTGGGTGCTCCTCAAAGTCAGGGGTGGGGAATGCTCCAAAAAAGGAGATGGATGGGGCAGCCAAAGCCAAAACACCTTCAGCATTGCACTCTGCCTGCCCTTCCCCACTGAGCTGCTGGTGTTAACTTCCAACCATGTGTTTGGGGTCCTGGAGAGAATACCTTTTGGAAAGGAAACTAGTCCTGGCTTCTCTCCTGTACTCCTTGAGCCTAGATCTCTCCTTTATTAAGATGCCGAAAATACAGAGCAAGCCATGAGCTTAAGCACACAGAGAGGGCTGAGCACCCACCAAGCCTGATTAGCAGCTACACAAACAGCACCTTGCACCCATACAACCACACACAGCCTGAAAATGCTGATTCACTTTTCCAGAAGGATCTTCTGTCTCCCGTGGGCACATCCTCTCAAACCCCACCTGCATGGCTGCCTCCTCCATGAGCCCTTCACAGCAAAGTGGTCAAGGGCATGCATCTGGAGTCAGAACAGCCTGAGTTCAAATCCACCCAACCTCTCTGAGCTCCTAGTTCTTCATTTGTAAAGTGGGCATCATGGCACCCATCTCATGAGGTTTTCAGAAGAATTAAATGGGGTCATTTGGGCAAGGTGTCTAGTTCACACATGCTCACTGAAGATGGACTCATCCGTTACTACGTGCACCCCATTCTGTTGCAATTGTCTTTTGGGGGCCAGCCTCTTACATTAGAAGTTGAGCTTCTCGACTCCAGGGGCCCTGCTGAACTCACTTTCATTTTACTTTACCCTAGGACCCTACCCAAACACTCGGCCAGAGCCAGGTACCTAATAGTTGCCCAAGAAAAGCCTACGGGATGCTTGGATGAAGCCAATGCCTGCCGTGGCAAAGCTTCCTACTTTCTAGGAAGAGGTGAAGTAGCCCACTGCCCCTCTTCTCACCCACTCTCTTTCTTAGCTGCTATGCCTCTCTGTTTTGAGGTTGGAGGAAGATGGAAGGGGAGCAGAGGAAAAATAAGGAGCAGGAACTCTTTCACTTACTGGGTCTGCTTAAGATGTCCTCCACTCTTACGTCCAAAGCTGACTCTTGTGGGCGTCTCTGTGTCCCCCAGTGTGGACGATGTCCTTTTGAGGCTCATGCTTCCTCCATCTGTAGCACTTGGGAATCAGCTCTCCCTTCCAGCTTCCAGACGCTAAGAGCCGACCAGCTTCCAGGTGGTTCTCTGGTGCAGAGAACCTGTTTGCCCAGGTGGTCCTCATCCAGCATGGGAAACATCCTTCTCCAAGAAATTCCAGAAATTTGGCCAATCCCAGTGCAGCATCAGCCTCTCCTGTCATGTCTGCTGTTGGAATACTCAGCTAGATCTTATCTCATAATTTTCTGAGTGAGAGCTAGACACTTCCCGTGACTATATCCTCTCACCCCAGCTGTCAGAGATAAGAGATAACACTTTCAAGCCTTCTGAGTGATCTAATCAATCTCTCTCTTGACTTGCAGTAAAAGAGAAACCACGCTTGAGTGTGGTGGGGCTCCCAGCCCCAGCTCTTCTCCCACTCCTGATTCCCTCACCACTTACACTCTCAGTGAGAGCGAGGGGTTTAAGGGATAGGTAGCCAGAGGTTGCATAGGTCCTCTTAAGTGCCCAAGGTGACCATTTCACCAAGTAGGTTGGATTCTGACATTTACTGTGCCATGGAAGCTCATCAGAAGTCTCCAAATTCATTTCCTATGACCTGATTTAGTAAATGACTCAAGATTCATTTTGAGGGTTTATAGGCTGAATATTTTGCCGACAACAAAGAAGTCTGTGTCTCACTGCTAGTAAATTAAAGAGCCCTAAAGGAGGGGCCAGCACTCTGACGCAGTAGGTTAAGCTACTGCCTGCAATGCCGGCATCCCAGATGGCACCAGTTGGAGTCCTGGCTGCTCCACTTCCTGTCCAGATCCCTGCTAATGAGCTAAGGAAAACGGAGGAAGATGACCCAAGTGCTTGAGCCCCTGCACTCACTTAGAAGACCCAGAAGAAGCTCCTGACTCCTGGCTCTGGCCTGGCCCAGCCTTGACTGTTGAGGCCATTTGGGAGTGAACCAGAGGGTGGAAGAACTCTCTCTCTCTCTCTCTCTCTCTCTCTCTGCCTTTCAAATCAATCAATAAAAAATAAAATAAAGAAGTTCCTAAACCTACTCCCACCTACCCAGCTCTTAGTTAACCTGAGTTTAAAACAAGTCAACAGGCTCTGGAATCCAAAAGATCTATTCTTGATTTCTGGCTTCTCTGATTTTACGTAACTTATTTTACCACTCTATGCCTCAGTTTCTCCATCTGAAAAGCAAGAGTGATGGTAACAGCATGTGTTTGAAGTGTTTCATGAGGACTAGTAACTAAGGAATATGTGGGAGGTGTTCAAATGGTGGCAGAGAAGGGCTCAGCATTGGCTCTTGCTGCCATGGTGTTAGCTCAGCCCAGAGCCTGCCTGCACACACCAGGCTTCAGCCAGCACCAGGGAGCTCCAAAAAGCTCCCAGAAAATGGAAGGAAAGGGCAAGTTTCTTGGGTGCAAGAAAACTGTGAAACCCACGCCTACTTCCTTCATAGCACAAGTTTTCCCCTTACATGCAAAAATGTTTTGCACCAGAATGAACTTCTATTTTAATTCCTTTTTTTTTTCCAAGAACTTTTTGAAGTATTCATCTGCGCTCCTTCACCTCGGGATGTGGATTTGAAGGACTCGTGAGTGGGCGACTGTACCCTCCCCACTTTCCTGGGCATTCATTAGCTGGTTCCTACCTTTTTACATTCACTGAGTGTCTTGTCACCACCTTGTCCTTACAGTAAAAACGGCAGCACCAACTCTCATGTTTCCTTTGTGCTAAGTCTTTGTCGGTTGTGAGATGCTTCACCAAGTTGAACTTTGTCCTGAATATCCCCCCAAGAACTTCTTATATCTTATCCCTATAAAATCTACCCACAAGGGCACACAGCCTACTCTGAGTCAATCATAGCATTCCATTCCCCTGGCCACTGACTGATCCAGAAAAGGACAAGTGACCCAAAGCGGGCCAATCAGAGTTCTCTGGAACGTTTTGACAGAACTTGCTAGAAAAGGCTCCTTGCCTCTTGGGTCATGGAGCTGGAAGGCTGTGAGCCTGCAGACGCCAGAGCTGGAGAGAAGAGAACAGAGGATGGAATGGCACACGAGGCCTTGGGGCAGCTCCATCCCTGGTCTTTCCTCAGACTGTCTATGAGAAGCCACTAAGATTCCCCCTGTCGGATTAATCCCTGTTGAGTTTGGTTTCTTTCTTTCTTTCTTTCTTTTTCTTTTTTTTTTTTTTTTTTGGACAGGCAGAGTGGACAGTGAGAGAGACAGAGAGAAAGGTCTTCCTTTGCCGTTGGTTCACCCTCCAATGGCCGCCACAGCCGGTGCGCTGCAGCCAGCGCACCGCACTGATCCGATGGCAGGAGCCAGGTGCTTCTCCTGGTCTCCCATGGAGTGCAGGGCCCAAGCACTTGGGCCATCCTCCACTGCACTCCCTGGCCACAGCAGAGAGCTGGCCTGGAAGAGGGGCAACCGGGACAGAATCCGGCGCCCCGACCGGGACTAGAACCTGGTGTGCTGGCGCCGCAAGGCGGAGGATTAGCCTAGTGAGCCACGGCGCTGGCTGAGTTTGGTTTCTGTTGCTTGCAAACAGCCTTGCTTTGCATCCGTGACCCCCACTGGTACACAGGCAAAGACACATTCATGGGAAAGAGAAGGCTCCCGAGATGGCAAGACACTGGACAGAGAAGCCTTGACCAGGGCAGGGGAGAAGGGATGTCAGGCTTGGGCTTCGGAGAGACACTGCAGACATCTGTCTTGGTCCATTTGCAGCTGCTGTGATGGAGCACCACACACCAGGTAAGTTTTACAGAAGAGAACTTTAGCTCTTATGGTTCTGGGAGCCAGGGAGTCCAATATCCAGGTGCCAGAACCAGGCAAGGGCCTCTTGCTGCATCATGACATGGTGCAGGGCATCCCTTGGCAACACAGCCCACAGCACTAGCTCAGGCCACTCCCCCTCTTTTTTTATTTATTTGAGAGGCAGAGGCAGAGAGAGAGAGAGAGAGAGCGAGAGCGAGAGAGAAAGTCTTCCATCCACTGGTTCATTCCCCTGATGGCCACAATGGCCAGAGCCAGGCCAGGTCAAAGCCAGGAGCCAGGGTCTCCCACATAGGTGCAGGGACCCAAGAACTTGGGTCATCTTCCACTGTTACACTGCTTTAGCATTAGCAGGGAGCTGGATCAGAAGTGGAGCAGCTGGGACTTGAACCGGTGCCCATGTGGGATGTTGGCACTGCAGGTGGTTAAGCCACCGCATTGACCCATGGAGGACACATGTAAGCCAGATCAGCACCCCCACAGGAGAGGGAAGCAGAGCAGACTGAAGACAAGCTGGGCAACTTCCCCCACACACTTTTGTTTGAGAGAGCCTCCAAGGCAGTCAGCAAGAAGCGATCTCCTCAGCTAAGAGCAACTCCTGCACCAGTGACGTGGACACACGGGCAGGGTCACTTGCCTCCTGCACATGAAACAGGCTTTAGCTGCAAATCTTTGCTCTTTGAACACCAGCCCTGGAGTCAGGACACTGGGGTCCTGCTTCCAGCTCAGCTGCGTGCCCAGGACCCGGCCACCTCCCCTCTTGAGGACTCATCTGGAAAACAGACGTCAAGACCACACACTTCCAGAGTTATCACCAAGGGAGAAGCAAAATAGCCCATCAGGAGCAGCACATCCAATGGGCTCCAACATGAGGAGACTTCGAAGAGTTGGTGCAAAAATGGAATTGAAAGATACTTTTGTATTGGTGCAAAACAATTTGGAAATTCTTGCATAGTTTTTTCATTATGTGAGTCTTCATGGTCCTTTTGAAGATCCCTCACATGCATGGCTTTCAAAACAAATTTTGCATCCTGACAAACGTTTTTTAATTCCATTTTAAAGAAACTCTTTTGGGGCTGGCGCTGTGGCGTAGTGGGTGAAGCCGCCGCCTCAGTGCCGGCATCCCATATGGGTACCAGTTCGAGTCCTGACTGCTCCACTTCCAATCCAGCTCTCTGCTATGGCCTGGGAAAACAGTAGAAGATGTCCCAGGTCCTTGGACCCCTGTACCTGCGTGGGAGACCTGGAAGAAGATCCTGGCTCCTGGCTTTGGATTGGTGCAGCTCCGGCTGTGGTGGCCAATTGGGGAGTGAACCAGCGAATGGAAGACCTCTCTCTCTCTGCCTTTCCTTCTCTCTGTGTGTAACTCTGACTTTCAAATAAATAAATAAATCTTTAAAAAAATAAATAC
The DNA here is from genome assembly GCF_964237555.1 of Oryctolagus cuniculus. Lineage (NCBI taxonomy): Eukaryota > Metazoa > Chordata > Mammalia > Lagomorpha > Leporidae > Oryctolagus > Oryctolagus cuniculus. The sequence goes on along the minus strand of NC_091437.1, from coordinate 59,114,830 downwards.
ACTTTTTGCTGTACCCTCATAGGTGGTAGCTATTTGGATGGAAGGGTTTCTCTCCAGAAAAACTATCCTGGACACACAACTGGCTCTTAGGAGGAGTCGGGGAAGCTCCAAACAAGAAAACCCAATACTATACTCCAAACCGTTCTGTCCATCTGACTTACTACAGTAGTCCACCCTTATTCACAGTTTCTCTTTCCACAGCTTTAGTTAGCTGTGGTCAGCCACAGGCTGAAAATATTAAATGGAACATTCCAGAAGTAAACAATATCTACATTTTAAATGGCTAGCCACTCTGAGTAGCCTGATGAAATCTGGCATGGTTCCACTCTGTCTGGCCAGAGATGTGACTCCTCCCTTGGCGCAGTGTATCCACACAGTAGGCACTGCCTGCCTGATAGGAGCCATCTTGGGTATCAGGTCTTCGGTTGTGGTATCCCAATACTTGTGTTCAAAGCAGATGATCCGCCTCTGATGCATCATCAGGTCAACAGCAGCCCGACGCTGTGTCACAATGCCTTCATCCTTCACCTCAGTTCATCTCATCACGTAAGCAGTGCAGCATCTTAGATCATCAGGAGAAGGAGCACTTGCTTTTGTTGCAGTATACTGTCATAATGTTCTAGTTTATTAGTAGTTATTGTTGCTAACCTCTTGCTTTGCCTAATCCATAAATTAAACTTTGTAATAGATATTTCTGGATAGAAAACATGCAGTCTATACAGTTTGGTGCTATCTGCTGTTCCAGGCATCAACTGGGGGTCATGGAACCTGTCCCTTTGAGCACACTGGGGAACAACCTTGTCACTTTAGAATTCCCTGGGATTAGGGAGCAGACCTGGAGACAGAATGAAGGGCCGGCAGCTGCAGGTTAAGGATGTAGACAGAAAAGGGAACACACCAGAGAGCAGAGAGAATGGCAGACCACGCCCAGCAGGACAGAGAGCCACGCGACAGGAGCAGCAGGCACACAGCAGGGAGCCCCAGCCTGGGCAGCAAGTTCCTCCCCATCTGCGCTGGCCTGGCCTGGCTGTGGAGTCCACAAGGAGAGGGGGCTGTGGGAGAGGAGACAGAACAGCCAAGCTCCAGAAGGGTTACATCCAATCCCAGAACTCAACTGCCAAAGACAGCTCTGCACATAGCTCCCAGCACACTGGCCTAGTCTCGGCTAGCGCTTACAAAACTTGCTTTTGTAGACAAAGACAATTGCAATATCCAGCGTCTGGGAGGTGACAGAGAGAAGGGCGCTCCTGTGGCCTGGTGCGTGCCTGCTCAAGTGGCAATCCAGCCTGGAGCAGCAGCAGCCGACAGGGCATGTTATGCTTTGGCTAGCAATTCCACTCTCAGAATTTATATAAAGGATTTACTCAGAAAAGTGCGCTAAGATGTATATACAAGGACATTCATCACAGTATTGTTTATAACAGGAACATACTGGAAATGATCTAACTATCCATCAATGAGTGCTTGTCTAAATAAAGTGTTACAACCCTACTATGGAATGCCACGCAGGCTTCTGAAAAGGATGTTGCAAATCTACATGTGTTGACAATGGAAAGATGCCCATGGTATGTTGTTGAGTGAAAGGAAAAAAATAATGGATTGCAACACAGTACATATAGCACAAGCGAATTTCTGTCAAATTACACACATCTATAAATCTACATATAAATGTGCAGACAGAGGAGTCTGGAGGGAGAGCATCAGAATGTGGCTGTCCCTGGACAGTGGACAGGGGAGACTGTAAGCCTATTTTGGTGCACAATTTTGACATCCATGCAGGTTTTTTTCATAATGCACGTTTTCCATGAACCTTCCAACACCCCTTGTATAGATCATTTTATCCAGTAGAATTCCCTGAGCAGGGTTTCTTAGCCTTGGCACTGGAAAACTCCTTGTTGACATAGAAAATTCTTTGTTGTGGGGGCCCGTCCTGTGCACTGTAGAACAGTTAGGGTCCTCTCTGATCCTGACCTGCAAATAGCGTTAGCACTCCCTTCTCTCCTCCCCCAACTCCTATTGTGCCAATCAAAACTTTCTCCAGACGTCGCCAAATGTCCCCTGGGTGACAAGATCATCCCTGGTTGAGACCCGCTGTTCCATAGGAGAGCGAGGCAGGCTGCCCAGTGGGGAAGACTTGGAAGGGGAGATGAGATGACACTGCCCAGCAGGGGCGGAGAGAAGAACCCTGGGTAGGGAATGGGTGATAGGCAGCAGTGGGCCAGATGGAACCCCAACCAAACTATTTTTTTTTTTGACAGGCAGAGTGGACAGTGAGAGAGAGAGACAGAGAGACGAGAGAAAGGTCTTCCTTTGCCGTTGGTTCACCCTCCAATGGCCGCCGCGGCCGGCACGCTGTGGCCAGCGCACCACGCTGATCTGATGGCAGGAGCCAGGTACTTATCCTGGTCTCCCATGGGGTGCAGGGCCCAAGCACTTGGGCCATCCTCCACTGCACTCCCTGGCCACAGCAGAGAGCTGGCCTGGAAGAGGGGCAACCGGGACAGAATCTGGTGCCCCGACCGGGACTAGAACCCAGTGTGCCGGTGCCGTAAGGCGGAGGATTAGCCTAGTGAGCCGCAGCGCCGGCCTCCCAACCAAACTATTATCCCTCCCTTCTTCTTTGCAGCTCCACGTCCTGAGCTAGACTAGAGGTACTACGGAAAAGCCAGATGAAGCCGGATCAAGGCGGCGGGCTCCGGCAAGGGACAGGCGCGGTGAGGACCAACAGGAAGCCAGTGAAGAGCTGGCTACCTCAAGGGCGGCATGAAGCTTCACCCAAGCTGTGAACATGAGATTCGGGGCTGCCGAGTCTGTGCAGCTCACTGAGGCCCTCAACAACTCCAAGTCACACCGCTGCTGGCTCATCACATGTGGTTGCTGTCTCCACCCAAAACAAGGCCGTCTGGGGTGACTCAGGACTCTGTGCCACAAATGGCCCCTGAAATACAAAAATCACTCACATGTATTAAAAGCATAACTGCATTCCAGGCCCTGTCAGAGACCATTCAAACATGCCCCTCCCTCAATCTGCACAGCAGCCCTGTGAGGTAAGTGTGACCATTCCTGTGTGACAGATGGGGAAACTGAGGCATGGAGCCATAAAAGAAGTTACCTTGGGGCCGGTGCCTTGGCGTGGTGGGTGAAGCTGCCACCTGCAATGCTGGCATCCCGTATGGGCACCAGTTCAAGTCCTGGCTGCTTCACTTCCGATCCAGCTCTCTGCTATGGCCTGGAAAAGCTGTAGAAGATGGCCCAAGTCATTGGGACCCTGTAACCACGTGGGAGACTTGGAGGAAGCTCCTGATTCCTGGCTTCAGATCAGCCCAGCTCCAGCCATTGCGGCCATTTGGGGAGTGAACCAGCGGATGGAAGACCTCTTTCTCTCTCTCTCTGCCTCTGCTTCTCTGTAACTCTGCCTTTCAAAATCAATCAATCAATCAATCAATCTTTCAAAAAAAAATAAGAAGTTGTCCAAGACCCCGCACTATTATGTGTCACGACTGGGTTTCAGGCAGTCTGTCCCCAGAGTCCTACCCAGCCTGCTCTTGTGCCTCTGGAATGGTGCGGGTGAGCAGGAGTGACAACACTGCCGACCACGGGGCTGAACTGCCTCTTGAATGCTAGCGTCTTCTGTCAGCCCCAGGCCCTGCACATGCCAAGACAAGAGAAGGTGCTTTACATACACTTTTTTCATCCCCCACCATGCTGCGTCATTTTACAGATGGACAAACTGAGGCCAGACCCACTGTCCTCTCCTTTGTGCCAACACCGCGCCCCTTTGATCCCTGTGTCGCAGGGGTGTATGCACTTGTCATCCCTCCTAAAGGCAGGGGCCGTGCCTGACTGTCCCTTCACCATCAGGGTCCAGCCCTGATTGTACCCCAGTGCAGTGCATTTCATCATGTTCCATCCACCCAAGTCTGCACCCACTTCCTGCACTTGGATAACGACTGCTGTAGGAGAACCGATAAGTCCCACCTCTCTCAACAGAAGCCAAAAGGGCCGGATGCATGACCCCTACAGTGTAGCCAGGCGATCTCACCTGGGACACAAGCCTGGATAAAGGCCAGGGAGAAGCAGAAGTGCCTCTATTCACTCCATCAGCAGGCTGGGGCATCTGGAACTTGGCGTGCTGGGTGGGAGCAGCATGGGGCTGAGAGCAGTGGTCAGCAGCCAGTGGCAGCCATAGCGGCCACTGTGTTCCCATCACGCCTGCAGCCAGCCCGCTTCTCCTGCAGTGCTTCTGCAAGCCACCAACCCTGTGTCCTCGCAATAACCCCTGGGCTACCCCAAGAAGTCAGTATGTCTTTCTGTTGTCTGCAATTTGTGTGGATTGGGAGTAGGCACAACAAGGAGGAGAGGGCAAGAGGGAAGCAAGCTACGCATCACCGTCACCTGCAAGAATCGCTAGCTATGTCCGCTCTTGCCACGTGAAGCCGCGGGGTGAGAGCCACAGGTGTCCTGGGTGCAAGTGCTCCCTTGTGCAAACTCCCTTGTCCAAAGGCAACTGCACCAGACCTGGGAGAGGGAGCTGGGGGACAGAGCCAAGTCGCTGCTGGAAAATCCCATTCCTACTGACACTCGTCCCAGCCGACCTAACTTGAGGTCTCTTCATCCTAATTGCTCCTGCAGTGCAGGTGTTGATGGGGACTCCCTTGTTCAGTGCACTTGGGCAAGTGCCCCAAATACCTGCAGTCCTGGGCCCTAGGATTCCAAGACCCCAAGCTTGCCAGCTGGGAGCAAGGATGATGCGGAACTAAGCACAGCCACTGTGGCCCGAAGGATGGTTCAGGATGGGCCCTGGAACTCGCATCATGGGACCAGAGTGCTCAGGCCAGTATTTGCTGTGTCCCAGGTGCTCCAGGGGAAACTGGATCATCAGAGTAGCCAGGACCCCAGCCTGTATTCTGACCTGGGATGCAGGCGTCCCAAGCGGTGGCCTAACCCACATGCCAGGATGCCCAGTCCTTAACTGCATTTTCCTACCACCTAACTCCTATAGTTACTGTACATTTTAATTCTAGATCTATTTAAGAGTCCCTGATACATGGTCAGTACTGTTTCATATTGTTGGTGTTCAACCACATTTATCTCTTTCTTTGCTAGTTATTTCTTCTTTGTTTTGAAAGTGTTGAGTTATTACGTTAATTTTTTTTTTTAAAGAATTGTATATGTGATGCAGCTCACTAGCTTGAAGAAGACAATTCGATGAATTCCCTCACTGCAGGTAAGCATGTTCCCAGGCTTACCTCCCGCCTGGGTACCTTCCTTGATGCGGGATGTGTTCAGGACTTTGGCCCACTGTTTAATCAGGTTATTTTGTAGTTGTTGAATTTTAAGAGTTCTTTATGCATTTTGCATTAATCCCTTGTTAGATGTCTTTTGCAAATGTTTTCTTCCAGTCTGTGCCTCCTTGTCTTCTCATTCTTTTCCTTCTCTCTCTCTTTTTTTAAGATTTATTTATTTATTTATTTGAAAGGCAGAGTTACAGAGAGAGAGAGAGAGAGAGAGAGAGAGATCTTCCATTTGCTGATTCATTCTCCAAATGGCCACAATGGCCGGGGCTGGCCCAGACCAAAGCCAGGAGCCAGGAGTTTCTTCTGGGTCTCCCACATGGGTGCAGGGACCCAAGGACTTGAGCCATCTTCCACTATTTTCCCAGGCACATTAGCAGAGAGCTGGATTGGAAGTGGAGCAGCCAGGACTCAAACCGGTGCCCAAATGGGGATGCCAGCACTGTAGAAGGCGGCTTAACCTACTATGCAACAGCGCTGGCCCCCTTCTCTTTCTCTTGACAGTGTCTTTTGTGTAGCAGAAGTTTTTAATTTAATGAAGTCCAACTTGTCAATTATTCCTTGTTATAGGTTAGACAGTTCCTCCGTAGGTCCTGGTTCCCAGGCAGGCTCTGCTCCCAGCTTTCTGTTCCTCCAGTGGGGATTCTCTGGGTTTTTCTGTCTCTCCAACTTCAGAGACCAGATTCACACTGTGCCCCAGTCCTCAGATGTGGGTAATTCTTCAGTTTTACCTGTTGTGAAGACAGAGTGGGGACGTCTAAGCCCCTTTCATGGTGGCCTGGAAACTCGAATCCCCTGCCTTCCTTGCGACAGCCGACTAACACCCCGTTGTAGAGATACGCCACGTTAGCCGTGCGCTGATGCCTGGCATCTTGTCTCTCAATGCTGCTGTCAACGTTCGTGCGCAGGCGTTCATGCGGACAAACCTTTTCATTTCTTGAAATGAAGAGTGGCATTGCTAGATCACATGGTCCCTGTTTAATCACTTGCAGAGCCGCCAGGTTTCTTCCCAGCGTCTGCACCCTTTGCCATCCCCACTGGCAGTGTGTGGAGGAGGGGATTTCTCCACATCCTCACCGACACTTGCTCTCACCTGGTTTATTCTCGCCATTCTCATGGGTGTGAAGCGTCTCAGGGGCTTTGCTTTGGATCTCCCTGATGACTAATCACGTCGTGCATGTTTTCACACGCTTATTGGCATTTGTATGTCTTCTTTGGTCTGCTCAGATCATCTGCCCATTTGTAATTGTTATTTCTCTTGTAGTTGTAAGAGTGTTTTCATAGATTCTAGATACAGATTCCTTTTATGTATCATATATGCAAAATATAAGATTTGAGAATATTTTTCTCCCATTCTGTGGGTTATCATTTCGGGGTTTTTTTATGTTTTTGATGCACCATGTTTTTCATTTTTATGAGATCCAACTTATCTATTTTCCCTATTTATTTATTTACAGTCTTTTTTCTGGAACCATTTCCTTCTGAAGGCTACCCTTAGTGAATTGTCTGCTGGTGACCAAGTATCGGATTTTGTTTGTCAAAATTCACATTTTGGCTGGCGCCGTGGCTCACTAGGCTAATCCTCTGCCTGCAGCCCGGCACCCGAGGTTCTAGTCCCAGTTGGAGAGCCAGATTCTGTCCCAGTTGCTCCTCTTCCAGTCCAGCTCTCTGCTGTGGCCCAAGAGGGCAGTGGAGGATGGCCCAGGCCCTGCACCCACATGGGAGACCAGGAGGAAGCACCTGGCTCCTGGCTTCAGATGGGTGCAGCGCCGGCCGCAGCGGCCACTGGGGGATGAACCAATGGAAAAAAGGAAGACCTTTCTCTCTGTCTCTCTCTCTCTCACTGTCTAACTCTGCCTGTCAAAAAAAAAAAAAAAAATTTAGGGGCTGGCGCCGCGGCTCACTTGGCTAATCCTCCGCCTGCAGTGCCGGAATCCCATATGGGCCCTGGGTTCTAGTCCCGGTTGCTCCTCTTCCACTCTAGCTCTCTGCTGTGGCCTGGGAAGGCAGTGGAGGATGGCCCAAGTGCTTGAGCCCTGCACCCGCATGGGAGACCAGGAAGAAGCACCTGGCTCCTGGCTTCAGAACAGCACAGCACGCTGGCCGTAGCGGCCATTTGGGGGGTGAACCAACAGAAGGAAGACCTTTCTCTCTGTCTCTCTCTCTCACTAGCTGTAACTCTACCTGTCAAATAGATAAAACAAAAAACCTTTGAAAAAACTTCTCATTTTATTTCCATCCTTGGAGGCCATTTCCCCGAGTAGAGAAACCTCACTCCTGGCTGCTTCCGTTCAGCACATTCGCCACACTGCTTTGCTGCGCTCTGGCCCCCAGCATTGTTGTGGAAGAGCCAGCTTCCCTTCTTCACTCCTTCACAATTCATCCCCCTTTTCTCTTGCTCTGCCTTGCTGCGGCTAGCTTCAGAGTCACTGCGATACCTCTGGGTAGTTTCACTTCTAATATTTTACTTGGACTTTTTGAGCTCATGAATATGAGAGTTGGTATCTTTCAAGAGACCTGAAAAGTGTCAGTCATTAGCTCTGTGTATCCTTTTTGTCTTGAACTCTGCTCCAATTAGATATACATTAAATGTTCTAACTGTATTCACTTATTCTTTCTTCAATATTTTTGTCTCTGGATACTTTCTTTCAAGCTGTCTTCTGGTTCATTAATTTTCTCTCCACCTGCATCTCATATACCATTAAACTGAGTCTTTAAATTTTTAATTTTCCAATTCTCAAACTTTATTTTTTTCTAAAATTTAAAATGCTGCCTTTTATAGTTTCTTGCCCCCTGGTATTTCTTAAAGCATTGTAAACATTTTAACTTGTCATTTGTGTCTGGCACTTCTAATGACTAAAAACTTTGTATATTCCTGATGTCTGAGGTTACTGTTGCTTCTCACTCACATTTCTTATTTCCTGGAGCGACTGTTTTTCACCATGTACTGGGCGTTTTAGTTGAAGGTTTATTTTTAAGGATGACTTGTCACCTGAGATGGTGCCCCTTTTTTGTTCCTGTTGGGAGTCTGAGAACTTCGCCAGCCTGGAACCACCCTAAGCAGGCTCAGGGCTTGAGGCGTCTTGGATAATCAGAAAAACAGAACATGAAATCAATAGAAAAATGGTTTACTTATGACTCATTGTAACTTTCAAGTGAGCTCATTTTTTTTTTTAAGATTTATTTATTTATTTGAAAGGCAGAGAGAGAGAGGTCTTCCACATGCTGGTTCACTCCCTAGATGGCCACAGTGGTTGGAACTGGGCTGATCAGAAGCCAGGAGCCAAGAGCTTCTTCCGGGTCTCTCACATGGGTGCAGGGGCCCAAGGACTTGGACTATCTTCTACTGCTTTCCCAGGCCATAGCAGAGAGCTGGATTGGAAGAGGAACAGCAGGGACTCAAACCGGTGCCCATGTGGGATGCTGGCACTGCAAGTGGCGGCTCTACCCACTAAGCCATGGCGCCAGCCCCGTGAGCTTGCCTTAAAGTGAGAAGGAAGGAGCATTTATTACAGCCACTGCTTTTAATTGGCACTGGGCCTTCAGTTTTTGTCCTAAGATCATCAAAACCACAACAGTTTCTTCTGGTTGGTAAAATGCAGTTTTAGGTGCTAGGCTTACTTCTCTGGATTCTCTTTTTTATTACACTTTGGTCAACTAATTCTTTATTCTCTTATTGGCTCTTCTGTGTTTTCCAGATGTGTCTATATTCCATAAAGCTCCTCTGTGCTCTGGGGAGGACGTGGGTCTCAGGAGCTCTTCCCCCATTCAGAGCCTCACACCAGCTTCACAGAAATTCTGTGTGTGCCTACAATGATCTTGTTGCGGTGGAAACTGAGGCCCGGAGTGAGGAAGCGACTTGCCTCGATCACACAGAGGAAGTGGCAGGGCGCAGGCCGTACCACAAGAAGCCGAATCTTCTTTGTCCCACCCTCATCACAAAACAGGTGACAGCTCTACCTGAGAGAGAGGGACGATGCATTTCTACACCACGGACCTGGGTAGAGCCGCTGAGATGGCACTTAGGAAAGGGCCTTCCAGTGTGGCAAACTGCCTGCATGCTGCAGAGACGATTACAAGGGAATGTTCCTCACCAGTGACAGCGGCTTTTCTCAGAAGTGACTTCAAGACTCCCTGGCACCTGAGTCTTTGATTCTAGGAGATGAGCTCAGGTTTAGAATTGCCTCTTCTTTCATTGCCTTTGTCCTTTAGTGTTCAGCTCACAGCTACTCCAGGCAGGTGTGTGGGCAGAGCTCTCTTGTCCTGGGGAAAGGATCTGGGGAGAACGGTGTGCCATGGTGTGACTGGCCCCTGCATGGCTGCAAGGAGTATCGGGTAGAGATGATGATAAATTAAACAACTCCTGTTTATTAGACAGTCACCACATGCCAGGCATTCACAGCTCTGAGATGAACTCACACAGCAGGGCCTAGGGCTTAGGACCTGAATGTCCTTTTTAAAGATTTATTTATTTGAAAGTTAGAGTTACACAGAGAGAGAAGGAGAGGCAGAGGGAGAGAGGTCTTCCATCCGCTGGTTCACTCCCCAGTGGGCCGCAACAGCCAGAGCTGTACCGATCCGAAGCCAGGAGCCAGGAGCTTCTTCCGGGTCTCCCACGTGCGGGTGCAGGGGCCCAAGGACGTGGGCCATCTTCTACTGCTTTCCCAGGACATAGCAGAGAGCTGGATCAGAAGAGGAGCAGCCGGGACTTGAACCAGCGCCCATATAGGATGCCGGCACTGCAGGCAGTGCCTTTAGTGCTACACCACAGCGCCGGCCCCAAGACCTGAATGTCTTTAAGGTCATTCGCTACCTCCTCTCTCAATATAGATCTAAGTATAGGTTGCAAAGGTGCTCAAAAAGTTCATTAAATGTGTATTTATGAAAAAATCATACATAGATTTTATTTTTGCACCAAAATAAACATATATTAATATATTTTTTGAAAGGCAGAGAGAGCAAGCTTCCATCTGCTGGTTTACTCCCCCAACGCCCACAGTGGTTGCATCTGGGCCAGGCTGAAGCTAGGAGACTGGCACTCCATCCAGGTCTCCCCCAAGGGTGGCAGGGACTTGATAACCTAAGGCATCACCTGCTGCCTCCCAACGTGTATATTAGCTGGAAGCTGGAAATGACAGCAGAGCCAGGACTCAACCAGGCACTCCATTATGGGACACGAGTATCCCAGGCAGCACCTTAACTGCTGTACCAGGTACCCCCTCCTGAACTTAGCTTTTCATTCCATTTTCCACGAACTTTCTGAAGTATTGTGTGTGTGTGTGTGTGTGTGTGTGTGACCTTCAAAAGAGGTAGAGGGAGGTATACTGGTCACTTCCCAACTATGAGACTCCTTGGCAGGTTATTTTACACCTAATACATGAGGCTAAAGGTAAACCCTACCTCCCGTGTTGGTCGAAAGGAAAGACCTTGATAAACCAGCCACCGCTCACCAGCCCTCTTGTCAGATGCGGACACTGAAGCTCAGAGACTTCAGCCCTTCGACAGATCCTGCAGTTGGTAAGCAAGCAGGCATTACTGAGCACCCACTGTGCGAGCCAGCTCTGCAGCGGGGAGCTGGGTGTGTTTCCACATTCATTCAGACACTGTCCCCTTTCTCAGCCTACACAGCCCAGCCTCTGGCCCCAAAGCTCTGACTTTACCATTGGTGTGGGCAACCTAACACAGGGAGCTGGCACGCGGCTGCCCTCACAGAGCACAAAGAGTGGTAGACCAGATGGAAAAGCTGAGTGGGGCTGTTTAGGCAGAAGGAACAATGTGTACAGCAAATCAGGACTTGGGCCTTTCTCTTCCATGCACTATGCGGGTAGAAACACATCCTTCACCTGTGTTTTCCACCCAAGCAATGACATGGCATCCTTATCACAAGGAAGTAGGTCACATTTCCAGTGCCTCAAAAGGAAACCACTGCCTCCGTTGTCACAGGGTGTGAAACCACCCCGTCCCCTGCCCCGCGCGGCTTGTCCCACGAGCCTCCCTGTGGCCCCAGCTCCCTGAGCTCTGCTCTTCCCAGAGCAGTTTTCTCTCCCTCCCGGCTGAGTGAGCCATGCAGTCAAGTTCATGTGCAGTCCCTGAGCTGGCCCTGATAGAGAAGGGGGTGCAGTGCGGAGAGGCGCAGGTTGGTGTGGGCACGCCGCCTGCCCCGGTTGATTCGTACCAACTGGGAGATGGCTGTCCCAGGAAAAGAAAGCCCACGTGGTGAACCTTGCCAAGATGTGTCACAAGCGCTACACGTGGCTCTGCTCACGCGAACCTCTGGAGCCTTCCTTAGGAGGGTTGCAGAGATCCTGGAGGTGGCTCCGGCTGAGAGCAAACCCAGGTCTGAGCACCGTGTCACACCAAGGACCTGCACCCATGGGCTCTGTGGTGCCTGCACCTGCTTCCTGAGCTGTCAAGGACATCACTGTGCCAGGGCAGCAGCATGCTGCCAAACACCAAATTCAGCCTAAGGACATCCCATATGGGCACCTGCAGTGCCAGAATCCCATTTGGGCACCCGTTCGAGACACAGCTGTTCCACTTCCAAGCCAGCTCTCTGCCATGTCCTGGGAAAGCAGTAGAAGATGGCCCAGGTCCTTGGGAGCCCTGGAAGAGGCTCCTGGCTCCAGATCGGCACAGTTCCAATCGTTGCAGCCATCTGGGGAGTGAACCAGTAGATGGAAGACTTCTCTCTCTCTCTCTCTCTCTCTCTCTCTCTCCTCTCTCTCTCTCTCCTCTCTCTCTCTGCCTCTGCCTTTCAAATAAATAAATCTTAAAAAAAAAAAAAAAGTAGTCATTCTTGCTTTCTCTTTCCATCTGTGGTGACAAAGGAATGAGACCCTGGGCAGGGGAAGTCCCATCTAGACAGTGCTCTGTACAACCAAGGTGCCTCCAGCTGTGGTTTTGACAAATGTTGTTGCCATATCGGTTTCCTGCGGCTGCCGTGACAGAGTAGCACGAAGCTGGGGGTTCAAAATGACAGAAATCTGTTGTCACAGCTCTGGGTTCACAAGTCCAAACCTGAGGTGTTAGCAGGGCCACGCTGGCTCCCGAGGCCATGGGAATTCACGCCGAGCCCTGCTCCCCGCATCTGGTGGCTGCCCACGGTCCTTGGCAACACTCCAGTGTCTGCCTCTGCCCTCCCATCACCCTCTCCTCTTTGGGTCTGCCTTCTCCTCCGCGAGTCTCTTATAAGGACACTTGTCTTTGGATATTTTTTTTAAGAATTGTTTATTTTATTTGAAAGAGTTACACAGAGAGAGGAGAGGCAGAGAGAGAGAGAGAGAGAGAGAGGTCTTCCATCTGCTGGTTCACTCCCTAATTGGCCAAAACAGCCTGAGCTGTGCCGATCTGAAGCCAGGAGCCAGGAGCTTCTTTCGGGTCTCCCACGCACTCCAAACCCTGGAGTAAGGGAAAGAGTTTATTGGGGAAAACTCAGCAGGCTGGAGGGAAGGGGCGAAGAAGGCAAAGAGAAAGAAGGAGAGTATAAGAGAGAAACAGAGAGGAGAGGAGCTAGCAAGGAGAGAAGAGAGAGACGAGAGGAGAGGAGCCAAGAGAGCAGGAGAGAAGAGCCAAGAGCGCGTGTTCAGGAGCAGGTCCTTTTAAAACTTTGCCCGAGGGCAGGCAGGGAAGCAGGAGCATCGAATCCCATTAGGATGGGGGTGGAGCTTGACAACAGTGGTTGGGCCATGTGGCCACCTGGCTTCCAGCAATGGCGGCGGGGGATAGAGCTTAGGATGTAAATCAGGGTGTAGATCCCGCCATAGAGAAAACTGCGCCATTTTCCTAACACATGCAAGTGCAGGGGCCTAAGGACTTGGGCCATCTTCTACTGCTTTCCCAGGCCATAGCAGAGAGCTGGACCGGAAGTGGAGCAGCCGCATCTCGAACTGGCACCCATATGGGAGGTCAGCACTAAAGGCGGCGGCTCCACCCGCTTTGCCACAGTGCCAGCCCCTATCTTTGGATTTAGAGTTCACTCAAACAATCCACGAAGATGTCATCTCGAGATCCTCAGTTATATCAGCAATAATGCTTTGACCAATTAAGATCACAGTCACAGACTTCACGGGGCCAGCACCATGGCACAGTAGGTTAATCCTCTGCCTGTGCCGCCAGCATCCCATATGGGCGCTGGTTCTAGCCCTGGCTGCTCCTCTTCCAGTCCAGCTCTCTGCTGTGGCCCAGGAGGGCAGTGGAGGATGGCCCAGGTCCTTGGGCCCCTGTACCCGCATGAGACACTAGGAAGAAGCACCTGGCTCCTGGTTTCGGATTGGCGCAGCTCTAGCCGTTGTGGCGATTTGGGGAGTGAACCAGAGAATGGAAGACCTTTCTCTCTGTCTCTCCCTCTTACTGTCTGTAACTCTACCTCTCAAATAAATAAATAAAATCTTTAAAAAAAAATCAGTCACAGACTTCAGGGATTCCAACATGGGCATATCTTTTGGGGGCCTCCATTCAGCCCACTCTAACCCCCTTCCGATGTCTCCAGCAGATCTAAGGGGGCTTATTCAAGATCCAAGATACATTGTGAAGGTGGAGCCATGGATAGGTTGGGCCTGCAAGCTGAGGGCCAGGCAATCGTCAAGATCTTCCAGCTGAGTGGAGGCCCTTTCCCACGAGGGGAAGGGCTGGGGGTCGGTGGGCAGTTTGGGGAAATGTCAAGAACGTGCCGTGGACTTGGAGCCCATCGCCGTGCAAGCGGACGAGCCAGCCAGGGAGTCCACAGAGGGCAGAGAAGAGGCAGTGGGGCCTGCAGGATCACAGAGCTTCTTGAGAGAAGAAAGGGAGATTCATCTGGAGTCCCAGGGTGAGCGATTTACTGCAATCAATTAATTTACTGCATTAATTAAGTGCTTCCTGTATACCAGGCCCCGTGCAGGGCATTTTAGACGCATTGTCTTTTCCTCTTACGATAACTTTGTGAGCTGTGCATTGTTCTCTCCATCTAAAGCATGGTGCAGCTAGGGCTCAGGGAGGTGAAGTGACTTCTCCAAGGTCCCACGGCCAGCAAGCAGCAGAACTGGCGCTCAAACTCCATCGCGGCTTGCTACAGAACTTGCCCGGAGTTCCTGTTTTGCATCTCATCCTGTCCCGCTTCCCCCCGCCAGGGACCGTGGCCTCACCTCTTTGAAGGAAAGCCTCGCAGCTGTTTCTTCCTGACAGCTGTGAGGCTACTTCTCACAGCCGATCCAGCCCCTTCCAGGAAAGGGCCCCTGAATTACAGGATTCCACCCACCCTCATTCCTCTGACATCAAAATCAGACCTGGCCACTCCCACACAAAGCCCTCAGCTCCCGCATTCCCCGCTTCTGTGCAGACAGCTCCTGCGAGGGTGGGGCTCGGCGTCCCGGGCCCTGCTCCTCTCCCTGGCCAGGGCCCCCGTTTGTGCTCCCCGTGTTGTCCTTGTTGTTGACGGAGATCGCTGGCACTGGCTCTGAGTCGCCGAGGACCCACGGACTACCAGGCTCTCTCCGGATAGCAAGGCTGATTTCCCCAGCGCCATCTTCCCATCCTCATTTTCAACCTTGGGAGCCTGAGACTCATGGCGAGAAGGAGCCTGTCCAAGGTCATGATGCTGGGAAGAGGCTGAGCAAGGGCCCGGCCAAGACCAGGCTCAGTGCTGCCTTGCCCGTGCTTGGTAATGACCTTTTGAGTGGACTCAAGTCCACCAGAGGTTCTGCCCACAAAGCTTCCTCCTGCCTCGGAGCTGCGGGGTCAGGAACACTGGCCAAGGTGAAAGGTACAAAAAATTTTGTGCTCAACCCTGGCCCTTGCCTCTGCCTTCTTCAGGCTCTGGGTTGCCAACACCCATCCCACTGCTAGTTCTGTCTGTTCCAGCACAGCCTCACCCAGCCACACCCAGCCCAGCCCTGCCTGAGCCAGGACACAGCCTGGAAAATACTCCGGTCCTCATCCCACAGCTGCTTTCTCCTCCAGGCAGCCCAGGTCTGGAAGGAGGAAGTGGAAGGCAGAGGCCAGTAAGGTGGGCGGGTGGGTGCCGCTGGCTGGGCCAGAGGAGCAAAGAGAACAGCAGGCTCTGCATTTTGCTACTTTGAGCCCAGACACGTTCCTGTGCACACTGCACGGCCTGCACAGTCCAGTTGCAACCACACAGACAGGCACTGAGTGTCCTCTGGGTTAATCAGGGCTGGCCCCTGCCCCTCATCTTGGTGGCTTAGCACAGTAAAGACTGTCTGGATTTTTGTTTTGTTTGTCTTTGTATGCAATGTCTTGGAATTACTTTAATAAAACAATCCGGCAAACAACTTAAAAAGTGGAATGGACGTGACTAGTGACCAGGGAATGTTGATAGTTTTTCAGAGCTGAATGGTGGGGGGCTTGCATGGGCTGCTATGCCGTGCTCTCTCCCTCTTCTGCGTATCATGTGTGCCTCCTGGCCTGGCTGGCCTTCCTCTGGTGGTGGCTCTGGGACGCGGGCCACTCTTATCCGGAGACTCCCCAGTACCTAACACCTCCATCAGACCGTGCCCAGCATTCCTCCCGCTCATGCTGCATTGGTAAGAACGGGTCACGTGATCAGGAGGGGTGCTGGGAACTGTGGTTCTTCCCCGCACCTTCACCGTAGGCTGCAAGGAGAACTTGAGCCTTGTTGGTGAGCTGACGGTCACAGCGGCACCCACTGAGTGTTGGGTGTGGCTATATCGAGGGTAAGGCCCAAAGGGATGGCCTGGTTTTCCTGGGAGAAGGTAGCAAAAGGGTTAGTATGGGTGAACTTGTGAGTTGCTTGCTACAAGGTTTTCCAAATGTATTCCAGGACACACCTGGACAATGGTCTTGGCTCATGGAAGCAGACTCTGGATCACCCAGGATCTATGGGCATCTGTTCTTCAACACACTGGCGCCCCCGTCCCAAGACAAGGGAACTGCAAAATGCTACCCTTGGAAGAAAATGGTCACAACATAAAAGAGGTCGCTCTGATTTCTTACTGTTATGTGCAAACCGACAATTACCTCGGTATAAAAGAGGGCAGAGGCCAAGAAGAGACCCTGGGAGACAAGGCACTGGAGGACGCCCCAGAGGAAGCCAGAGCCCTCTCTCCAGTCCCCGTCCCACTTCTCCGGGCCCTCAGGGCGACTGTCCTGAAGTCCAGATCCGCCTGGCCCCTCCACTGCGGCCTACGGCATCTTGTCCAGTCCTTGCCACAAGCAGACCTCGTCCCACACCACTTCCCCATCCTGGTCTTCTGCCCCGACACCTGCACCCTACACACACCTCCGTCTCGCCGAGCCCGTGGCTATGAGGCAGACACCACCACCACCACCCCGCCCCAGGCTTTCCTCCCCTCGACCCTTCCCACACGCTGCCCCCTGTGTCCTGCTCCACACCCGGAAATTCCTACAAGTACCCAAGAGCCCTGCTATGGTTTGGGTGCGATCTGGGTGAGCCCAAGACCTCATGTGTTGAAGGCTGGGTCCCCCAGGGTGTGCTGTTGAGGGGTCACTGGGGGAGTACCCACGGAAGGCCGTTCTCAAGGGATCCCTGGATGGTGGCCTTGAGGGGGTTGTTATGAAAGAGCCGGCCTGGCCCCTCCCTCTCCCTCCACATCCTGTGCAGGCGCTCTGTGTCTACCATTCGCCACTGAAACCAGTGGATGCCAAGGCCAAGCAGACTGCCTGGGTTTCATTCCTGGCCCTGCCACTGAGTATGTATGGCTCTGGCATGAGAGGTAACTTCTCTGAGCCTCCACTTTTCCATCTGTGAAATGGGGATGACAGTGGTATTAGGGTTCTCCAGAGAAACAGAGCCAACAGGAGGTAGGAGGAGCCTGTAGAGAGATACTTCCTTCAAGGAGCTGGCTCACTTGATTGTGGGGCTGGTGGGTCTGAGACCTGTAGGGCAGGCCAGCAGGCAGGAACCCCGGGCAGGCTTTCTGCACAGCAGTTGAGACAGAGTTCCTCCTCCTTCAGAATGCCCCGGTCCTGTCTCAAGGCCAATGACTAATTGGACGAGGCTCTCCCACGTTGTTGCGGAAACTCTGCTTTATTTAAAATCTCGTTATTTTTTTAAATAATTTCAAACTTACAAAAAGTTAGACTATACTTCTCTACAATATCAACCAAACTCTCCAACAGGCAAAGCAGAAGGGGAGGAGAATGAATCTCTTTTCTCCTAAACCATGTGGTTAAATAGACTCCTTAAAAATGCAGAGGAGGCCAGCACTGTGGCATAGTGGGTAAAGCCTCTGCCTTCAGTGCCAGCATCCAGAATGGGCACAGGTTCGAGTCCCGGCTGTTCCACTTCTGATCCAGCTCTCTGCTATGGCCTGGGAAAGTAGAAGACGGCCCAAGTCCTTGGGCCCCTGCACCTGCGCGGGAGACCTGGAAGAAGCTCCAGGCTCCTGGCTTCGGATCAGTGCAGCTCTGGCTGTTGTGGCCCTCTGGGGAGTGAACCAGTGGATGGAAGACACCTCTCTCTCTCTCTCTCTCTCTCTCTCTCTCTCTCTCTAAGATTTTTTTTTAAATCTTTAAAAAATGCAAAGATAGTGGTGGCTCTGGAACACCCACTTCCCTTTGCAGAGTGTCTGGAATCAAGTCCCGCCTCCACTCCTGACTCCAGCTTCCTGCCGATGCTCACCATCCGGGTCAGCAGGTGATGGCTCAATTACCTGCCCAGGAGCTGCTACTCTCGGCCTGACCCAGTTCTGCCTGTCGCAGGCACTGGGAAGTAAACCAAAGGTTGGAAGATCTCTGTCTCTGTCTCTCTCTGTCTCTCTGCCTTTCAAAGAAAATGAAACTAAACAAGTAAATAATTTTAATGGAAAGAGAATTGTAGCCCTTAAGTATATCAACAAAAAAGATACATTCACAGGAACTCTAAATCAAATGAAAATGGGTTTTATTTACACATTGTACTGCTTTGGAAAGTTTGCTCCCCAAAGACAGTCTCTTCTCAGTAAGTCTACACACTGGCCATCCTCACCCAGCCTTGCAAGAAGTCTGCAAAGTCAGAGATACACCAAGAGTTGATGGCCCAAGCATCTTGATTATAATTTTCAAATGTAGGCCTCACTATACTAAAGCTATTTATTTAGCATTTATTTGAGGGGGAGAGAAGAGAGAGAGAGAGAGAGAGAGAGAGAGAGAGAGAGAGAGAATCTTCCACCTGCTGGTTCACTCCTCAAATGCCAGCAATGGCCGTGACTGGGAGAGGCCAAAGCCAGGAGCTGGGAACTCGAGCCAGGTCTCCCGCACTGCAGGAACCCAATTACTTGAGCCATCACCATTGCTTTCCAGGGTCTACATTCACAAGAAACTCGAGTCAAGAACCAGAGCCAGAGGCTGGAGCTGTGGCTTAGCCAGTAACACCATGGCCTGCAGTGCCAGCATCCCATATGGGCACGGGTTTGAGTCCCACCTACTCTGCTCCCAATCCAGCTCCCTGCTCATGCGCCTGGGGAAAGCAGCAGAAGAGGGTCCAAGTGGGGTGCACCTGTTGCATGTGAGGTAGCAGGGACAACCCCATGGAGCACTAGAGCTGGGAATGCCAAGGAGGAGAAATCAGCCATGTTCCCAGCAGCGGACGCCAAGCACGCATCAGGTTCAGTCCTCCCCTGGGCCCTGTCAGAGGCCTTTACCGTGTTTATTTCAGGGCAGGAGACTGAGTGTACCAGCCAGGCCAGCCCAAGCTGAAGGCAGAGACACCCGAGCCAGTCGCACGCTCCCGTCCCCCAGGCAGCATCAGGGCTGTGTGAGAGCCAGAGTGACTTGGGAAATGGATAACAGGGTGGGAATTAACAGCTTCTGCTCTATGGAGGCTCAGAGAGGTCAAGACATTGGCCCAACAAGACACAGCTGATAAACGACGGCTGGGATTTGAACCCTCTCCAATGTCCAGTGCACAGCCTGCCCCCAGCCTCTGCTGCCTCCCAGGAAGCCACCTCCACTCCTTGGCATGGCTCTGAGTCCTCCATTCTCTCACACTTCCTCACTCATTCATTCCTTCACCCCCGCCCCAGCATCTGGCTCCCAGCACCCGGTCCCCATCATGGCTCCCTTGATCCCAGTGTATGTTTCCTGCCTTGGGCTGGGGTCCCCAGTTGCCCCCTTTCCAGCTCCTCTGCCCTCCAGCCCTTCAGCCCCCTCCCCCTCTCCCCTGAGGCATCCCAAGCCCCCAAGCAGACCTCGGGGAAGGAGCCGCATCACGGGCACTGGAGACGTGACCGGGCCCACAGCTCAGGCTGTGAGTGGTGGCACTGAGTTTTCCCAAAGAAAAGTGCCCTCCCTGCCGCCCCAGCCCGCTGCTGTGGGGGTTCCGAACAAAGACACCCCAGCCCCCTCCCCACGGACAGGCATCCCTCATGCAGGCCCGGCCCACGCGGAAGGGTTGAGAACAGCATCCTGGGAGCGGGGCCCCCCTGGCGCCCAGCCCCTCCTCCGTGCCCCCATGTGACACCAGGCAAGGGGCTTCCCGGCTCCGGGGTTCCATGGTCTCCTTCGCCAGCTAGAAAGGACAGGTGTCCTCTCACTGGCCCAGCTGACACAGGGTGGCTCCCATGTCAAGAGGCATAGCCAGGTCAGTACATGGAGGTGCCAGGGCCTGGGTTAGAACCCCTGGGCTCAGGAGAACGCCAGAGAGAACTATGGAAGCCCAGGAGTCGGGGTGCAGGGGTGCTGGGGCAAGCTGTCGGGGAATGCCCAGGCTCCATCCCTGGCTTGGGAACTCAGCCTTTGCAGCTGCAAAATGGGGGTGACAGGCCCTGCTCCCGCGCTGTCGTTGCACACCCCAGGAGATGACGCCCCCACCACCACCACCGTGCGACAGGCCAGTGCACTGCACCCCTCCATTCCCCTGCAGGATTCACCAATGGCTTTAAATGAATCCTGATTTAGTATTCAAGTCTGTTTATTCGAATTTGATTGAAACGAACCTCCCATCGTTACCATAAAAAGAAAAGCAGGCTGCTTGACTATAAACAGAGGATCATGTGAAAATAAACACAGTGAAGCCCAACGAACTGCGGGGCTCTGTGGCCGCCGGGGAGGGCTGGAGAGGGGCTCAGGCCCATGGGGCCCCGACCGGCCCCAGGTTCTCCTCCCACTGCTCCCGGCTCCCAGCTGCTGCTTGGAAATAAGACCGTGAACTCCCCTCTCCCACCCCACTCCATCCAGCAACACCCTCTCCCCGGAAAATACTGCCCTGCCTCCTGCACAGGGCAAAGCCACCTGGGCAGCAACCTCTACCTGCCCTACCCCAATGGCTGAGTTCACTGCAGACCCCAATTCAACATGGCCCAGGCGATGGCAGGCCATGTGCACTGTGCCTGGCCACATCTTGAATTTTCTTTTCATACTGTTTTGTTTTTTTGTTTTTTTGTTTTTTTTTACAGGCAGAGTGGACAGTGAGAGAGAGAGACAGAAAGGTCTTCCTTTTGCTGTTGGTTCACCCTCCAATGGCTGCCGCCGGCGCGCTGCGGCCGGCGCACCGCGCTGATCCGATGGCAGGAGCCAGGTACTTATCCTGGTCTCCCATGTGGGTGCAGGGCCCAAGCACTTGGGCCATCCTCCACTGCACTCCCTGGCCACAGCAGAGAGCTGGCCTGGAAGAGGGGCAACCGGGACAGAATCCGGCACCCCGACCAGAACTAGAACCCGGTATGCCGGCGCCAAAAGGTGCAGGATTAGCCTAGTGAGCCACGGTGCCAGCCACATCTTGAATTTTCTAACAGTGGCGCTAAATCCCTGCTGAGAGGTCCGACACCTGCTGCGCTCTAAGACCTCTGTGGCTCCCTACTGCCCAGAGGAGACCATCCACCTGCACCTCAGCTCTCCAGACAAGCTCTCCTCTCCTTGAGGTGTATTCTTGGCCACCTTCCCCTAAATCCAGCGCTCCTTCGACTGTCCTACAGTCTGGCGCCCTTGGTGGAAGCACTCAAGTTCTCCGAGCCACACCCCCACCCAGCTCACCCGAGAGCCCTAGCAAGGGAAGCCCATAGTCGGGGTGACCCCACTCCCTAGCATGCCCCTGGGGAGGCTGGGCACCCGCTGCCAGTCACAATGCATACTTCTCCAGTCTGCACCAGCTTTTCTGGATGACCTGGATGGGCCACTCAGCACTGGTGACAGTGGCTGTCATCTCGTCCCTTGGGACAGGGCCCCTACGTAGCTCCCCCCCCACCCCCACCCCCACCCCCACCCCCACCCCGCCCAGCTCTGTAGCTCTCCCTGTGCTTTCTGGCTGGAGCAGCCTGGAGCCATCCCAGAGCCACCCCGTATTCTCCCACTACCTTCCACAGTGCTGCTGCCGGACAGTGGGACTTCGCTGCTTGCACGCAGGAGCCACTGTCCCGCCCTGCTTCTCCCACACTGACTTCATCCCAGATTCGGGAGGCCAGGACCTAGCCTAGCCCTCCTGCAACTCCCCTTGTGCCCAGCGTGGGGTCACATGCCTGGGAGCTGTACTGGGGTGTCTGCGAGGTGCAAGCCTCAGCCATTCTTGATGTCGCCCTTACATTTTGTGCTAATTTCCACATTTCCTACAACAAATTTTTTGTGCTTAAATTTTTTTCAAAATAAATGCAGTCGGGGCTGGTGTTGCGGCCCAGCAGGTTAAGCCATCGCTTGCAGCACAAGCATCCCATATCAGAGCGCCAATTCGAGTCCAGTCTGCTCCATTTCCAAGCCAGCTCCCTGGGCAGGCAGCAGATTATGATGGCCCAAGTGCTTGGGCCCCTGCCACCCATGTGAGAGATCCGGTGGAGTTCCTGGTTCTTGGCTTCAGCCCAGCCCGGCCCTGGCTGTTGCAGGCATTTGGGGAGTGAACCAGCAGCTGAAGGATCTCTCTCCCTCTCTCTCTCTGTCATTCTACCTTTCAAATAAATGAAACTTTTAAAACAAACAAACAAAACCAAAATAAGCTAAAGAGTCCTCACAAAGTATCATGAAGTCATTGCATCCCAAATCCTGTCTGGAATGGGGCAATGGGGGGGGGGGGTCACAGGCCACCCTCCCTCTCTGAGTCACTAGCTGCCCATTCTCCAGAGAGCCCCAGCAGCAAACGAAGCCCCTGGATCAGGACAAGCCCCTTGTACCCTCCCCAGGGGACAACCCACCAGCTGCAGTGGGAAAAACTGACTTTGCAGGCCTGGGTTTCCGGAGGCGCCTTCTCCCCAGGCTGTCTGCGTCCACGCCTCCCCGGTGAGCTGTCACTGCTCAGAGCGGGCTCCAGGCAGCCGTCTGAGACGTCCCCTGGCCCAACGCCAAGAAGCAGAACCACTGGTGGGCAAAGGATAAGAAAACATCGCGAGACTTCGGACACACGCTCTTCGGTGGCTCCAGACTCCCGCTCACAGGGCAGCAGTCCCTGCTGCGTTCCCACGCTGCCCTGCCAGCACCGGGTCAAGCAGGCGAGCGCTGGAATTTCTCACCAGAAACCCCCCGGGCCTGCAGGGCTCAGGGTCCCTATCAGCCACTGATAGGGCTGATGGCAGCACAGGCCGTCTGGGCTCCCTGGGGGAAGCGAGGGGGCGGCCAGGGATCAAGTGCCCCTCAGCCCCCACAGAGCACGCACTCGGTCCTCCAGGAGCCGCCCTGGGGTTAAGAGCGTCTTTTCCCGTGATGGGTGCCACTTCCACCGCACGACCCGCAGGGCGCTGACCCTGGCTGAGCCCCCGCTTTCTCCCCGTGCCATCGGGATGACAGGACTGCTGGCCTCGCAGGGTGAACACTGAGATCCAGGGCGGATTTCCCAGGCCTGGGGCAGGGCAGCCGTGTTGAGCGGGCGGGAGGGCTCGGCGGGTGTGTGGAGGCGGATTGTGAACTGCAAAAGCTTTTCCTCTGCACCCAGGGGGCCCTGCTTCCTCCTTGGCTCTCCAAAGGAAAGGCATGGGAGCAAACCTTAGCATGCATGGACAAGGTCTGCCCCTGCAGGGACAGCAGCCCCTCCCATTCCTCCATAAGGATCTTGCCTTCCCTGTCCCCCAAGGCCCGCCGTGTTCTGGCCCCTAGCACCCCTCTAGCCGCAGCGCCTAGCACTCCACACCTCTGATCCCACAGCAGCCTCCATACAGCGCTCAGCACACACCAAGTACCGCCTCCCCCGCCCCCACAGCCTCAGGACCTTTGCGCTCCTCTTCTCCCCTCCAGGGATGCTCTTTCTGGACCACTGCAGGGGTCATCCAGCCTCAGCTCAAATCTCACCTCCCCAGAGAGGCCGCCCTGGTCACTGCACCTCACACGGCACCCTGACCTGCACGCCATTCCATCTTTTCCTAGTCTCTGCTCCTCACCTCTTTGTTTTTCTTCACAACACTAAAAATTATTTCATGCTGGCTTTATCTATTTGCTAATTCATTGTCTATCACCTCCCAAATAAGACCTAAGGCCCGAGAGGGCAGAGCCTCTGCTCCACGCACTGCCGTGCCCCCAGTACCCAGAGCAGTGCCCAGCACGTAACAGCTGCCCAGCCAACACTGACTCCCTGGAGCTTCTTAGCACCATGACCTCAGGAAAATCACTCCTCCCAGCCCCTGGCGATCTCATCCACACAGTGGGGCTACCAGCGTGGTATACCTGACTGACTGTTGTGGAGAGCCTGGGGCCGTGCAGACCTGCCAGGCCGAATCCCCTAGCAAGGGGGCAACACATGCCACCTCACACCGCTGTAGCCTAGCCTGTCCCGGTTTCAGGAAGGGAGCCAGCCAGGGAGGTGCCATGGGGTGAGGGTGAGGCACCTCTGCTGCTTATCCCACACTGACTCCCCCCCAGCTGGGCTCCTTCAGCCGGAGAATAACTGGTGATGTGCCGGTCCCTTCCAGAGTGGCTCATCACCTCTGGGAGGGAAAAGAGCCTTTGTCTGCTTTGTTCCCGGACGCGCCCTCCCTCTCTGCAGACAAGTCACGTGCCTCCATGCACGTGGATCTCAGCCAGTGGCCCTGGGGGCCTGGCCTTGGAGCCCAGAGGAGGGTCCTGGATAGAGAGCAAAGTGGAGATCTCCCAAGAGTGTAGGCGGCCAGCGGGCAAAGGGTGGAGGGAACGGCACACACCAGGCTGGCCCGAATCAGTCCAGGAGCCAACTCCAGCTCAGGTGTAGACACAGGCCTAATCCATCTCCACCCCACCCCCCCAGGAACTCTTAGACGCAGGCCTAAGACTGAGACCTGGAGCCGTCCTGAGAGCAGCCACGAGTCTGGTATTGGGCTGTCTCTCCACCAGGAGCCGATCGGGGCCAGGCACCGGGCCAGGCACACTTCACTCATCCTCCCATTCCTCCCTCACAGCCCCCTAGACAGGCAGGGTAAGCTCTCTTTTCACACAGCCCAGAAGGTAACAGAGAGGTGAGGTAACTTGCCCAAGATCACACAGCTAGCAAGTGGCAGGTCTGTCCAGTCCTGTGTCCAAGTTCAATCTGTAACACCAAAGAGACAAGCCCAGGGATTGAGGGAGAGTGTCTGGGATTGCTCACCCCCTCAGGCCAAGGCCAAGAGCACATCCCACTACAGGAGGCTCAGTGTGCCCCTCCCCCTCCCCCCTCCTCCACTGGCTCACCGGGACGTAGGAGAGCCGTAGCGGGGTAATCCTCAGGCACACACTCCACACACCTCCACCCAGCAGATTTAGTCACCCTCCCCATGGCCGTGACCTTGGTGCCATCAATCATATACCCAAATGGCCAGTCCCCGGGCTGGGCACTCCCCTAGGAATGGGAAATCCACCACTGAGCTCCTCCTTGATCAGGGCAAGCCACGGCTTTCCTGTTTCCCCATTGAAAACACAGTGGACCCGGTCGTCTCTCGGGGAACCCGAGTTCTAGAAGCTACGATCCCCGCCGGGTGGCTTTTAAAGCACTGCGGATGTTGCATCTCTTCCTACAGAGTGTGCAGCCCAGCTAGAGTCAGCGGCTGCTGGAGCCTCCATCCCTGCCTCCGTTCTACTGAGATCCACTTCCTCTTCCTATGTCACGGCGCAGAGCGCAAGCCCATGCTCCTGTAGCCTCAAGGGTACAGCGCTTGCTGCCCACCCTTCTCCCCAGCTCTTAGGCCATGCAGTGGTCAGGGAAGCTGAGGGACTCCACTCCAGGGTTCATCTGGGACCAGCCTGGCCACTTCGAGCACACACAGCCAAGACAGGCAGTTGGTACAGCAAGTGGTTAAGATGTCACTTGGGACACCTGCTCATACCACAGTGTCTGGGTTTGAATTCCAGCCTCACTCCCAATTCCAGCTCCCTGCTAATGCACCCTGGGAGGCAGCAGGTGATGGCCCAAGTACTTGGGTCTCTGCCATCTAAGTGGGAGACCCAGACTGAGTTCCAGGCTCCTGGCGTCGGCTTGGCCCATCCTCACCTGTTTCAGGCATCTGAGAAGTGAACAAGCAGACAGGAGATACCACAGAGGGAAGGGCCACCCTACTGCAGAGGCCTCGCCAAAGGAGCCGACCCCTAGAGCAGACGGAGGAAACCAGGTCGTGGATGAAGCCACTTTCACACTGCTCAGTTACACGAGCTGTCATCTGTCGCTTGGAAGTGAAGAATCCTAACTGGTGCTGGCACACAGCAGACGATCAGGCAGCAGGGATCAAGTCCAAGGTTATTCCAGAGCTCAGCACCAAGTCTGACATGGGAGGGCCATGGTTTAAGGTGCAGACGACCTGGAGCTGGCTGAGAGGGAGCTGCTCACCATGTGCCTGGGGCAGGGCTTGGTGCTGTTATGAGGACTAGGGAATTCCAGGAGTGGCTAGCCCGTGAATGCAAGGCGGGATGTGGCCACATGATCTGATCACGAATTCTACACATCCAAGGGCAAAATCACAGCACCTTAATTCAAAGAGCTTCATCGGCCTAGTTTTTATTCTAGAATCAGGCAACTCTTCATTCCATAAAACAGAGTAACTTTCTGAGGGGCTGTGCAGAAGAGATTGGTTTTAGAGAGAAGGGCTTTGAAAAGAAAGTAGAGGCCAGCGCCACGGCTCACTAGGCTAATCCTCCGCCTTGCGGCGCTGGCACACCGGGTTCTAGTCCCGGTTGGGGCGCCGGATTCTGTCCCGGTTGCCCCTCTTCCAGGCCAGCTCTCTGCTGTGGCCAGGGAGTGCAGTGGAGGATGGCCCAAGTCCTTGGGCCCTGCACCCCACGGGAGACCAGGATAAGTACCTGGCTCCTGGCTTCGGATCAGCGCGGTGCACCGGCCGCAGCGCGCCGGCGGCAGCCATTGGAGGGTGAACCAACGGCAAAGGAAGACCCTTCTCTCTGTATCTCTCTCTCTCACTGTCCACTCTGCCTGTCAAAATAAATAAATAAATAAATATAAAAGAAAAGAAAGTAGAAGCAAAGAGCAAAAGGGGCGGGGTCCTTTCAAACTGGCTTTCCTTGTAGGGTGGGGACAGCGCTACAGGACAGTAGGGAAACAGGTGTCCGGTTAGCACCAGCACCAGCTCACTTCCAGTTACCCTTCTGTGTAAGGGCTGGTGGAGGGAACCCCACCGTGGCGCCCTTGAAACTGGCCCATTTGGCAAATCTGGCTTTTCTCTCTCTCCCAATTTTTCAGAAGGTGCTTGGTGACATGCATCTTTAGCCTGAGTCACTCCATTTTGGTTTTTGGTCTGATCTGTTGCACCCAGTGTAGGAGCTTAGTCGCAAACAACAGCGGCCTTCTGTCATGTTCACAGGACACAGAGAGGGAAGATAAGTGGGTTTCCTATTTCCTTTGGCCAAGAGGCCCCTCCTTATTTATTTTTTAAAGATTTATTTATTTATTATTTGAAAGTCAGAGTTACACAGAGAGAGGAAAGGCAGAGAGAGAGAGAGGTCTTCCGTCTGATGGTTCACTCCCCAGATGGTTGCAATGGCCAGAGCTGCGCCGATCCGAAGCCAGGATCCAGAAGCTTCTTCCAGGTCTCCCACGCAGGTGCAGGGGCCCAAGGACTTGGACCATCTTCCACTGCTTTCCCAGGCCATAGCAGAGAGTTGGACTGGAAAAGGAGCAGCCGGGACTAGAACCGGCCCCCATTTGGGATGCCGGTGCTTCAGGCCAGGGCATTAATCTGCTGCGCCACAGCGCGGGCCCCGCCCCTTCCTATTGAAAGGTGGTGTCTCCCCTTCCCAGAAGCTACCACCAGACACAGCTTCTCATCATAGCTGGGACATCCACAGGCCTCCTGCTTGGGGAGCCCCTGAAGAGGCCACTCCACCAAGGACCCCTGTGTCAGCACTTGCCACTTCTTCCCCAGGACACTCAGGAGTCCCAGTCATCCCCTCTCCCCTCCACTCTGTTCCCCTCTTCTCTCTTGTCTCTCTCCACCCCACAAGGCTCGAACCTCCTGGGCTGCCCCCACCCACTTTGAGGCACCCATAGGAACAGAGGCAGTATTGGGGCGTCTGATGTGCAACCACACCAGACCAGTGCTGGTCAAGTGTTGGTGCCCGGACAGGAAGCCAGGCAGTCAGAGCGAGGCCCTCGTGAAGGCAGCCACCCCCGGGGGTTGCTGGGCTCAGCCCCATCACACTGCGGTCACCCATGGTACAGCAGCCTGCAGCTCAACAAGACGATACTGTTTAGGAGTACACACAATTCCATTTACAGTTGGTCCGTATCCATGGATACAACCCACTGCAGATCAAAAATATTCCCAAAATGTTGCAGTTCTGCAGAACATATAGACTTATTTTTCTTATCGTCATTCCCTAAACAATACAGCGTAACAGATACTCACACGGCATCCACACTGTCACTCATCTGGAGACCACTGAAAGTCCAGTCCTGCCTGCCTTGATATGGGTGACCAATGTGTCCCTAGGTGGCTTTGCCATTGTGTGAACACGATGAGGCGCACTTGCCCAAACACAGCCACTCACAGACCCATCACTCTCCATGCGTCCCTCACTGACCACATGCCGCTATGCAGGGCGTGGCTGCAGACAGGAGCAACCGTGTAGGTTATATGCGGATCCCAAATCATCTTATGTAAGACACCAGAGGACCTGGGGTCAGCATTGTGCTATAGCAGGTTAAACCGCCACCACCATGCCAGCAACCCATAGCTGAGCACCTGCTCCAGTCCTGGCTGCTCTGCTTTCTGATCCAGCTCCTTGCTAACGTGCACCCCACCTCCCTCCCTCCGTCTCTGTGTCACTCTGCCTTTCAAATAAATAAGCACCATCTGGGTGGGGTGGGGTGGGGTGGAGGCACCAACTCCCTTCGGATGACAGATACCAGGGAGGACTGCAAATGCCTCGGGGTCAGTAAGGTTCTTCCTCCGCTGACTGCACCTGCCTTTGGGGATGGGGTGGGGCTGTTCAATGGACTGTGGCCCCACTTGCAGGGTCCCCCTTTTCTTCCTCGTCCCCCAGGAGAATGCTCCTATAAATTGATTCTGAAAAAAATAGCAAATCCATTATCACCGCGAAACAGTGACGCTGTGCGTGCTCGCGAGAAGGGCTGTGCTCAAGGTGGAGAGCAGGGGACAGAAGAAGCGGACAGACAGGTGCAAACTCTACAGAAGCACAGGGCCCCCGCTGCTCCTGACCACCTGTGTGCCCCCCACAGGCCTTGCCCCCAGGCCTGGGGGATTTCCTGAGACAAAGGGAGCTGGGTGGGCGTCTTGTCAGCCACATTTCCATCTTTTTTCCGTACTTGACAAATCCAGTGCACGGTGCGGGCTGGGGGCGGTGGGGGGCTGCCGAGAGGAGAGGCCAGGCTTTCCTGGAGTGTGAGACCCAGGAGATGAAGGCTTTCGGGACAAATCTAAGCCCACAGGCAAACCAGCCTTTTAACAGTGATTCTTTTTTAAAATGTGACGTGCTCTGTTTTAATGACATCAGTAACGCATGGAGATTCTCTTATCAATTCAAACAGTCCTGATAAAGTTGGGGTCCCCCTGCCTATGCTGTCCCTCTCCCAGCCCCGCTGGAAGGTGACTCTCCAGCTCTAATTGCCAAACATCCTTCCAGAACTTTCTCCAGGCCTTGATCTACTCACTGAAATAGGAAATCTTGGCTTGCTTTTGTTTTTTAACAAGTACGATCTGTGCACATTCGTCAGCAACTTTGTTTTCTCTCAACAAGACTTAGAACAGCCAAGTTGGTCCCACAGTTCTTTTGTGTCCTTTCGAAACTCTACGGAGACCACAGCATGGATGGGCCATACCTCACTTAACCACCTGATCCAGTGATTCCTGGAAACAAGCGGAAACAGAAAATGTTTGCGATGGCTCCGCCCCCGCCGCCTCCCCGCCTGCTTTGTCACCTGTACCAGGAGCCTGGGCTGAATGGGCTCCTACACATTCCCTCGCCCCCTACAGAGGCCCATGCAGGGGATCCCGGACTGCCTCCCTGACCCCGGCTTCCCTGGTCCCTCTGTGGGTCCACTAGGGGCCCCCGTGCTCCCGTCCAGCCCCACAGGCTGCCCGACTTCCCAGACTTGTGGCCCGGAACAGCCTCGGCTTCCTCAGTGCTCCGCAGAGGCCTTAAAATAGCGCTTTGTCTCCGCGCTCCGCTGAAGCAGCCACGCTTGGCTTTGTCTGGAAGTGGAGCAGACCGTCACTCACTGCTGGAACCTGCCAGGGACAAATCCTTCCCCGTCAGCGTGGACCAGCGGGGGCTGGGCAGAAGAGAGGGCTCCCAGGGGAGGAACTGCTGCGCCCACGCCGTTGTCCTCACTGCCCGCAGGCTGGCTGTGCCCCTGGACACCTGTGCTCCCCGCATTCCCAGCACTTGACCCCACCGAGTCCATTTAGCGACTGCAGACCCCGCGGCCCGATCTGTTCTCGGCTGTAGAACAAGATTCCCAAGACTGGGTCATTTATAAGGGCTACAGGTGCATGTGGCTCACAGATCCAGAGTGTGGGAACCCTGGATTTCAGGGCTGGCACCTGATGAGGGCTTCCAGCTGCATCACAGAGAGCATCCCATAGTGAGACAGAGCCAGCTGCTCGCTGGGTCCCTCTTCCTCTCCTTACACCCACGAACGCCACCATCGGGGCCCCATCCCCATGACCTCCCAAAACCCCCGCTGCTACTACCACTAACACATGGGTCTGGGCGGAAAGTCTGCAACACAAGAACTTTTAGCAGACACATTCAAACCAGAACTTGAGGGAGGCTCTGTCATCCCCATTTGTCAGGTGAGGAGACTGAGGCAAATACCTCTGGCAAACAGCTGTTTCATGGCAAAGCCCAGCCTGGGCAGCCTGCACTCAAGCCACTGTATTCCACAGTCCTTTAGAAGGAACAGGAAGAACTTCTCACACTGAGGGTGGTGGTGATAAGACGACTTACCCTAGAGAGCTGCGGTATAATGAAAGCTATCTATGGAGCCAGGGAGGCACGGGCTCCCATGGCAAGCTTTGTCTCACCCCAGGACCTTTGTATATACTCCTTCCTGTGCCTGGAACCTTTTTCCCATCCTGCGCGCCCTCCCTTTGTCTAATTCTTCCCGTGGCTGACCTCCTTTTGCATTTGATGTGAGGACTGAGTGCATCACTCATCTTATTCATTCATTCATTCACTCACCCACAAAATATGCACCCTGCCCCTCCCACGTGTCCAGCATTGCCCTTGACAAGAAAGATGCAGCTCCTGCGCTTCCGGGGTTTACTGACCAGAGCTGGGCAGAAAATGCTTAGCCAAGAGACAGGCACATAGTAGGTCTTCAGCAAACAAAAGGCAGACTTGGAGGAGTTGCGGCTTATGACCTAGAAGTGGGGGCGGCTTTGTACCCAGGAGGGCACTGGGCAGCCCTGGCACCGCCCACCTCCCCCACTGGCCCTCATGCTTCTGCCCCCTCTTTCTGAGGCTGCCAGAGCAGAAACTGCTCCCCCCTCCCCAAGTCATTTCTAGAACCACGGCGAAACCTCCCAGCCCTAAGTGGCCTGGGCTGTTCTGAGCGCTCCAGGCTGCAGTTGCCATGGCAACCATGGATCCTTCCCCGCCCCGGCATCCTGTTCACTGCATGGATCCCTTCCCAATTCTCCGTGCCGAGCCCTGTGCCGCACTCTGGAAATACTGAGGCAATAAGACGCTCTCTGGAGGCTGGGGAGAGCCCAGCAGATCGGTGAACACACACACACATGCACACGTGCACACACATCGCAAGCATACATAAACACACATGCACGCGTGTGCATGCTCACACGCTTGAGACCCCTGTGCTTAAGCAAGTGGAAAACCAAGGCCCTCGCAAGCCTGTAGAGGGAACAGACAAGGACATGATGCTCTGACAGCGATTCTGGGGCCGTGGGGGTGCACCATGGCAGCCACTGCTGCTTGCCAGCTGTGCTAAGTCAGCCACTGCCACATAAAAATTACCCCAAAGGAGGGCTGGTGCTGCCGGGCAGCCGGCTAAGCCGCAGCCTGGGATGCCGGCATCTATATGTGAACACTGGTTCAAGTACTGACTGTTGCACTTCCGATCCAGCTCCCTACCAATGAGGACAAGAAGTCAGAGATGGCCCAGGTGCTTGGGCCCCTGCCACCCATGTCTGAGACCTGGATGGAGTTCCAGGCTCATGTCTTCGGCCATTGTGGCCATTTGGGAAGTGAACAAGCAGATGGAAGACATCTTCAACCTTGCTCTCTTTCCTCCCTGTCTGTAACTTTGCCTTTCAAATAAATGTTAAAAAAAGAAAGGAAAGAATATCATCCCAAACTTAGCAGCCTATGACAACAGGTGCCTATTGGCTCAGCAGTTCCTAAGATCAGGAACCCAGAAGCAACTGAGCAGGGCTGTTCTAGCTTGCTCTGAAGGGACTGGCAGGAAAGATTACAACTTCTTCTCTGGCTGTCATTGGCAGCTGTGCCTGGAGCTCTGGCAACCCTTTTGTAACCATGAGGGGAATCATCCCTGACAACTGAGATGGCAAGGGAAGACTTGGTTGTGCCTGAACCAATGAATCCGAGAACTGCCCAGCCTCCAGACTTCTTGTAAAATGAAAGGAGAAATTTCTCATGGCTTTCACTACTTTTGGTTGAGTGCAAAAATACCTCCAAGAGTACACCAATATAAAAGGCGCCTTGCCAAGCATTGGGAAATCGGGACAGACTCCCAGAAGAACTGCCTTCAAGTTGGACCTTGATGAATGATTAGGAGTTCACCAGGTCAGCCAGAGAGAGAAAGCACTCCAGACAGGAGGCGGAGGCCCGGAGGGCTGGAAGAACAGGGCGCCTTGGCTCCCGGTGCACGAGACGTCTGAGACTGGGCGGCAGGGTCAGGGTCAGAAGTGAGCTGGAGGAGTCAGCAGGACCGGGTCACGGGAGCCTGGGCAGTCACCTAAAGGGACCACCCTTTATCCAGGAGGTGAAGGAGCCATGAGCAGGATGTGGGTTCGGGTCATAGCTCAGCTGTTGGCTTCTCAAAGACCGGGGCCCCTGCTGCCCCACCCAAAGCAGGGCCCTGCACCCCTTGTTACCCCCCCCCCATTTACAGCTCTCTGGCGTTTGGTAGCACCTTGCGGAGTTCCTCATTTGCTATTGCCTACGTGTCAACCCGGGTGGCCGTGTGCGCATCTCCCCGCCCGCGTCTGTTTACTGCTGAATCCCCAGATCCCAGCCCTGCTCCTGACATGACGCAGCCACACCCACAGCCTTGTCTCCCTATGGACTCTGAGGCCCCCAGACACGTGAGAAATCCCCCTCCTCCGCAGCAGGGTGCCCTGCATTCTCCCTCACTGTTGCGCTTGAGTCTGAGCCGACCCCTGGCAGACTTGGGGCAGAAACCAGGTCTTTTATAGCCCACAGGGTCTGCATTCAGTCCTATGTACAGAATTCAACAAACACCTGCTGAAGGGTCAAACCAATGATGGTGGTGATTGATGGTGATGATGGTGACGATGAGATGATGGTGATGATGATGGTTATATGATGATGGTGAGATGATGGTGAGATGATGGTGAAGGTGATGGTGATGATATGATGGTGATGCTGGTGATATGACGACAGGTGCTGATGTGATGATGACAAGCCTTGTAGGTGCACCATGACCCAGACAATCCAGGAGAGTCTATCACTCTGATGATCATCAAACAGCTGGGGACTGTGGAGACACAGAACTCCAAGGTGGGCCCCTTACCTTGAAGGGCCCATCATCTAAACAGAGAATCCAAAGACAACAGCACTGGACAGGAAAGGCGGGGCTGTGGGGTCACACGGGCTTTAGCACCGTACTCCAGCCCGACTGCTTGCTGCGGTGTGACCTGGGAAAACCCTTAGCCCCTCTGTGCCCCCCTTCTTTGCCTTGAACCATCACCTGCTGCCTCCCAGGGTGTGCATTAGCAGGCAGCTGGAAATGGGAGCGGAGCTGGGAGTTGAACTCAGGCACTTCAATATGGGATGCGGGCACCCCCAGGAGCATCTTAACTGCTGTGCCAAAGCCCACCCCCACACCCAGAAATCTCATTTAACATTCCTCACCACAGAGGACAGGCATCACAAGCCTGCCCAAATTGAAGTTTAAAAGAGAACACTAGGGGCTGGCACTGTGGCACAGTGGGTTGATACTCTGCCTGTGGCGCCGGCATCCCATGTGGGCACCAGTTCAAGTCCTGGTTGCTGTACTTCCAATCCAGCTCTCTGCTATGGCCTGGGAAAGCAGTAGAAGATGGCCCAAGTCCTTGGGCCCCTGCACCCACATGGGAGACCCGGAAGAAGCTCCTGGCTCCTGGCTTTGGATCGGCGCAGCACTGGCCATTGCAGCCATTCGGGGAGTGAACCAGCGGATAAGACCTTTCTCTCTCTCTCTCTGCCTCTCTGTGTCTGTGACTCTGCTTCTCAAATAAAATCCTTAAAAGAGAGAGAGAGGGAGAGGAGAGAAAATGCTAGTTGCTTAGGGATACGTACAGTAACACTCACAAATCAGGTGACGTGGTGAGGGGATCGGCTTCCCCATAACCCAGGGTGAAGACGGCCGTGTGAGCGAATGAACTGCCGGCACAAGCAGCTCGAGATGAAGACCCAGCCGCAGATGAGTGCACGGGACTCCAAATTGTACTGTTCTCCGTGTTCTTATTTGCCTCTGAAAATTTCCATAACGAAAGGTACATTTTAAAAACTTTCCGAAGAATTTTGTGAGAAGGACGCTCTAACATCCCTGCTCCCCGCAGGAAGATGACACTCAGGGAGGGCCCGTTAACTGGTCCAAGGTCACACAGCTCACTCCCAACGCAGCGAGAAGCAAGCCCAGGCCTGTGGGACGCCAGCACCTGGGCTCTGTCCCGGGCGCCTATCATGGGAAAAAGACCCCAAGACGACCCAACACCTGTGCAATAGTCACAGAAAGACAACGGGGGGTGGGGGGCAGTTTTATGATGCCCAAGCTGAGACAGAAACAGGAATTTGGGAGGAAAGTGTAAGTTTTGGGGGAAAAAAGGAGCTATTCTCTCTGGAGCTCTCCCTACGGAGAGCCGCTGCCCAGGGACACTGCACAAAGGCTACCTGTCAGTGCCCCGCTGGCTCCGGGGTGGCAGGGAGCTGTCTGCCTTCCCTGGAGCCCGGCAGCCTGGGTTCAAGTCCAGCTCGCTCCTCCCTAGCTGTGTGACCTTGGGGAAGGCACTCAGGCCCTGGTCTTGAAGGGCCCTTAGCCCCCCCTCTAAGCACGTGACTCACCCACTCTCGCCTGCCTCCTCCCTCGGGCTGGCATCATCCAGCTCTGCAGGGTAAGAGCATTCCTCGAGCGCTCCGGGTAAAATCGCGTAAATTGTGAATGAGTGAAAACTGCCTTCCGGAGGCAGCCGCTGAATCACCCGCGGCACCTGCGGCGTCCGCGGGGGCTCCCAGAGCAGAAGGCGGATGAATGGGCAGGGCGGGCGGCGCGGGGTGCAGGACGCGAGGCGGCTCGCCGGGGCCTCGGGCCTTGAGCTCTGGGAGTCTGGAGCCCGGGCTCCGAGAGCCCCAGGCAGAGGGGACCTGGCGAGATCGGCGCGAGGATCCCTCCTTTCCCAAATTACGATCTGCCTTGCATCCGCGCCCGGGTACATTTTCGAGGGCGGTGACAAAGCCCCCTGGTGGCGAGTCGGCCACTTCTGAGGGACGCCCGCTCTGAGCCCGCGAGGAATAAGCAAGTGGCGACTGCCCCCGCCTGGCGGGAGGTGGGAACACAGGGCGCGAGATTCCGGAGACCTGATGGGGCCAACAGCCCTGAGCCTGCACGGTAGCTTTAACGATGCCTACTATGCGCCTGGCTTTTTTCATAAGCCATTTCGTTTCA
This sequence comes from Oryctolagus cuniculus, assembly GCF_964237555.1. Classification (NCBI taxonomy): domain Eukaryota; kingdom Metazoa; phylum Chordata; class Mammalia; order Lagomorpha; family Leporidae; genus Oryctolagus; species Oryctolagus cuniculus. Next base: position 59,079,391 of record NC_091437.1, on the reverse strand, counting down.
CCCTCACAATCGCCCTACAAGGGCCCATTCTACACAAGAGGATACTGACCCCTAAAGGTTTTCTGCTCCAAGCAAGCTCACCCAGTCAGGGCTGGCATTGTGGCAGAGTGGGTTAAGCCACCACTGGGGATGCCCATATCCCATATCAGAGTGCCTGTTCATATCCCAGCTGCTCCACTTCTGATCCGTCTTCTGCCAAAGTGCTTGGGAAAGCAGCGGAGGGCCACCCAAGTACTCAGGCCCCGCCATCCAAGGATGGAATTGCAGGCTCCTGACTTCCCCCTGGCCCAGCCTTGGCCACTGGGTCATTTAGAGAGTGAACCAGCAGATAAAAGATCTGTGTGTGTGTGTGTGTGTGTTTTCATGTGTGTATCACTCTGCCTTTCAAATAAAAAAAAGTCAATTTTTTTTAAAAAATGTCACTCCATTACTCAGCATCAGAACCAGGATCAAAGCCAGAGTCGCAAAGCCCAGGCTCTTGGCCAGATGGGAAGGAGAGAAGGTGAGGATGACAGTGACACTGAGTATCGTCTGTGTGCCTCTCCCAGAACCCATCAGTGAGGACCAAGCCTCCAGTGTCACGGCATTTGGAGACATATGATCAGGGTTGGATGAAGTCTTCAGTGTGGGGCCTTGTGTTGGCGACAGTACTTTCATAAGAAGAGACGCTGCCATGTGAGGATGCGGTGAGAGGTGGCCACCTACAGCCAGGAAGAGGGCTTCCCTGGGAACAGAGCGGGCAGCACCTCACTCTTGAATTTGCAGCATATAAGAATGGGGTGGGCATTGTGGGGCAGTGGGTTAAACCACCACTTGGGACGCCCTCATGCCTTACTGTAGCTCCTGGTTCCAGTTCCAACTACTCTGCCTCCAATGCAGCTTCCTGCTGACGCAATCCCAGGAAGCAGTGGATGATGGCTCAAGTGCTTGGGTTTCTGCCACCTACAAGGGACACCTGGATGGAGTTCCTGGCTCCCGGCTTCAGCCTGGCTCAGCACTGCTAGCTATTGTGGGCATTTGGGGAGTGAACCAACCAGTGGATTGACGGTATCTCTGTCTCTCTTTCTCTCTCTCTCTCTGCATTTCAAGTAGATAGAAATAAAATAAACACTTTAAAAAAAAGAATTCTGAGGACCACTGGCTGCTGTGAGCCACCACTCTGGAGCATCCTGTTCCTGTAGCGCCAGCCGGCTGGGATGCCAGGTCACGTGAGTCTCAGGATCAGAGCAGCAGATCCCCACTGAGTGCCGCCCCCTGCCCAGCGCCCACTGCCTGCTTGCATCAATCCTCACAACAATCCCTTGGAGCACTGCTCATCTCGCTGGCTTGCAGTGAGGCCCAGGGGACACAAGCAGCTCCTCCAGGTGGACCTCTCTCTGCACGGTGTGGCCTCTCAGATGAGCTCTCCATGTCTGTCCCCAACCCCAGAGTCAGGACGCCTTCCCACCTGTGGCTCGCGGTGCCTCCACCCCCCCGCCCCCACGTCCAGCCTGCTAATGCCTCTCGAAAGCAGTTCGTTTCAGAAGGTGTCAGTGGAAGCTGCTGCGTGCAGGGCACCGCAGGCAACAGGATGGAGCAGGTCCAGATCTCAAGCCTCTCTCGTCCTCCATCCTCGCAGGCCTGAACAACCACATTCCTGCCCCTAGTGCCCCTGCTCACCTGGCCCCTTCTCCACCCCACCCCGAGAGACTCAGCTCAAATGATGCCACTCTGAGCTCTCCAGGGGCCCCACGTCCTCAGGATAAAGCCCTGGGCCCTTGCGAGGCCTTGCAAGGCTGCTCACTTCCTCAGCTTCCAGTCTCAGCCTCCCCCTGCCCTCACAGCCCCTCTCCTCATCACCGGGCTGCCTTCCAGCCAGGATGGCACTGTGGTGAAGGATGGAAGTTCCAAGCCAGAGCGCCTAGGTTCAAATCCCAGCTCTGCCTCTCACCCGAAGCAGGACCTTGGCCCCATCCCTGAAGTGCTCTAGGCTCTATTTCCCTCATCTTCATGCTGGGGATAGTAACAGTACTTCTTTGAGATAATATGCTATAAAGTACTTAGTATCATATCTCACTCAGAGGAAGTGGAATAAAGTATTAGTGTAGTATCTTGCTCAGAGGAAGTGGTCAATGGATGTTGGTTATAATATTTTAAAGATTTATTTAGAGATAGAGTTATAGACAGAGAGGGAGGGAGGGAGAGAGAGAGAGGTCTTCCCATCTGCTGGTTCACTCCCCAAATGGCTGCAAAGCACAGAACAGTGCCAATCCGAAGCCAGGAGCCAGGAGCTTCTTCTGGGTCTCTCATGTGGGTGCAGGGCCATCTTCCACTGCTTTCTTGGGCCATGGCAGAGAGCTGGATCAGAAGAGGAGCAGGCAGGACACAAACCAGCATCCATATGGGATGCAGGAGCCACAGGTGGAGGCTTAGCCTACTATGCAACAGTGCCGGCCCCAATCAGTTATAGTTCTGTTTGGTTTTTGGTTTTTGGTTTTTTGTTTGTTTGTTTTTGACAGGCAGAGTTAGATAGTGAGAGAGAGAGACAGAGAGAAAGGTCTTCCTTCCATTGGCTCACCCCCCAAATGGCCACCATGGCCGGCGTGCTACACTGATCCGAAGCCAGGAGCCAGGTGCTTCCTCCTGGTCTCCCATGCGGGTGCAGGGCCCAAGCACTTGGGCCATCCTCCACTCCCTTCCCGGGCCACAGCAGAGAGCTGGACTGGAAGAGGGGCAACCGGGACAGAACCGGAGCCCCAATTGGGACTAGAACCTGGGGTACCAGCGCCGCAGGCGGAGGATTAGCCTAGTGAGCCGCGGCGCCAGCCCAATCAGTTATAGTTTTTAATAAATGCCAGCCCTCCACAATTGCCCCCACAAAGGCAGTGTCTCTCATCAAACATTCCACACGTTCTCCTATATTTCACAGCCCCCTTGCGGAGAGGCAGGGTGGCGTGGCCACTTCCGGCCAGTACCGCAAGAGTGGAAGTATCATTAGAACCCTGGACTGAGCTGTGGGAGACGCACAGGTGCTTCTGAAGTTGCTCCGTTCCCCACCTTGGTTGCCACCGAGAGGCTTGTTTCGGGATTCGTGCTTCAAAACCGCAAGATCGACTTTCCCAGGCTCAGCGGTCCACCACATGGAGAAAAGTGGCCCTGCGGAGCTGCGGGCTGCACAGCGGGAGCGGGATCCTGCGGCCCTGGGGCGTGGAGCTGCTCGGCACGGCCACGCGGCTGCCCCCATTCTGTGCCGGCTGTCGAACGGCGAGCGAGCTGAAGAAGCTCTCTAAGCAGCTGGCCTCTCTGGAGGAGGGGAATTGTGCTCTGTTGGGGATGAAAAGATGAAGCCACCAAAACCTGGGAAACCAGAACAACTTCCCTCGTGGCTCTGGGGCCGGAAGTCCAGGCTGAAATCAGAATGCTGCAGGGCCACACTCCCCTGCGGCGCCCAGCTCCCTGCGGCTACCGGCACTCCCAGGCTAGCGGCTACATCACTCCTGTCTCTGCCTCTGGTCACGTGGCCTTCCGCGCTGTGTGTAGGGGGTCTCCCTGGACCTCCGTTTATGGTGATATGTCTATATGACAACATTTCAGTCCAGCTGGATGACCCAAGATACTCTTACCACATCTCAAGGGCCTCCCTCTCATCATATCCAAAAACAGCCTTTTTCCAAATAAGGTAGCATTTACAGGTTCTGGGGATTCGGACCTGCTGTTTGGGCAGCTACCACGAGAATGAGAGCCGGATCTAGGTCCTGCAGATTAAGTGAGATAACAGGTAATCGCTGCAGATATTGGCTCAAACCTGAAGAGAGCAAGGCATTAGACAGCTCAGAGCGACTGCCTCTTTTGTTTTCTTTTAAGAGACAGAGACAGACGGAGCTCCCACCACGTGTGGGTTGTCTTCCCAAATACCTGGTGCACACCAAAGCCAGGAGGCAGCAACTCCACCCGGGTCTCCCGCCTGGGTGTCAGGAGCCCCGTTACTTCAGCCGTCCACACGGTGCCTCCCCGGGTGCACAGCAGCAGGAAGCTGGAGTCGGCACTCAAACCCAGGCACTCTCATCTGGGACACCAGCATATTAACTGCTTGGCCAGGCACCCAACATGTGAGTGCCCTTTTATGTGAAAAGAAATTATACACTGTCTGATGAATATGTCATGTGTGTATGCACATGTGTGTACATGTGTACATGCACGATCCACATATTTCTATGTGTTCATATTCTCTATATGTTTAGTGTTTCTATGTTTATGTGTAAATTTATGCATGTAAATATCTAAATATAAAACCAATATGAAATACAGATACAAAATAGATAGATAGGTAGAGAGACAGACATTTCTCGAAGAGTACACAGGAGCTGTTGCCTCCAGAGAACAGTGTGTTCCAGGACAGGTAGAGAGGATGCTAACTTCTCACCACGCAGTTATATGCCAATTGAATTTTGTACCGTGGATTGTCTGTGTGAGAAAAGTGCACTTTTTAAAGGCAAGGCATGCATCTACATTATCAGAATTTCAAGAGGACCATTGACTTACATGCCGATTGTGGACATGGATTCCTGTGGACAATTGTGGACAAATTCGTAGGTCACAGCCCTGTACCCCAACTGATGGGATTTGGAGACGGGCCCTTGAAGGAAGTCATAAAAGTCAGTCCTGATCCTGTAAAATTAGAGTCCTTTTAAGAGAAGACACCAGGGACACCTATCTACTATGCTCTCCCCACCCCACGCACCCATAAGAAAGGCAGGAAGGAGGCAGCCAGAAGTGGCCGTTTACGAGCCAGGGAGAGAGGCCTCACCAGACACGGCCTTGAGAACAGCCTGACCTGGAGCTTCCAACGCACAGCACCGTGAGGAACCAACGTCTACGTGTACGCTGCAGTCTGCGATACGCTGCGGCGGCAGCCAGAGCAGACTACGCAGTGACCTCCCTGCCAAGACACCAAAAAAAAGGGGGCAGGGGGGGATGGAGCAAGGAAGGAAGAGGAAAATGTACAAAAGAGATTTGCCCAGCCCTGAAGTGACATCGGCTGACAAAGGCCTCGGTGACAGTGGGAGCCTCGCCAGGGACCCAACTATTTGAGCCACCACCACTGCCTCCCTGGATACGCGTTAGCAGGAAGCCAGGATTGGCAGAGGAGCCGGGACCTGCACCCTGGCACTTTGAGGTGGGGTATGTGTGTCCCAAGCAGCATTTTAACTGCGGCACCAAACATCTGCCCCCTGTTACGAGGATCAAATAGGCTAAGCTCTTCAGAACTCGGATCAGAGCGCCACAGGTGTCAGGAAAGCACTGTCGTTGCGATGATCGGCGCGCCAGGCACACAGTGTCAGCGCTGGCTGCCCAACAGATGCTACAGCCGTTCCTGCGAGCTGGATTTTATTTTGGCACCTGTTACTAAAATCTTCACATCAACCAGGGTTTTCCCGTAACGCTCTGGAAAATGCAAGGTGCTCAGTGGCTCTGCCCCACATGGCTATGTCGCGAAGGTAGCACAGCCTTTTTCACTCCAGCCATTTCTGCACCCTTGCCAAGCACCACTCCTCTCTACCACAATCCCATCTTAGCCCGCCTCCTGCAGGGCCCCTTGCCCCCGCCCACCTACTCGGACCTGAGTTACACACGCATCTCAAACGCCTCCCTCACCTGTTTCCCTTCACTTTCAGTCAAGCAACTCACAAAACAAATTTACTGAATCTTTCTCCCGGTCACATCTTCTGACTGCATGAGGACCTAAGGAGAAAGGCCCTGCCCCTCCCCCCGGGACTCACGATCTTGCAACTCACAGCCATCCGTCTTCAAATCTTCATCCCATTTGTTCCAGCACCTTCCCGCGCTGGCTTGCTTTTAGATACAGCCTAACTCTTCATCCTTCCGTAACTGAACTGTTCCTACTCTCTAGCACATTAATTCTACCCACCCATCCCCCGCTTTCCATATTATTGCTACCTGCTTTTCCATCTCTATCGTGATGTCCTAAGCCTAATTCTACTCTGAGCTTCTGACCTGTTCAATTCAAAGCACCAAAGATTGACCGTCATTTCCCAGTTCTCCCCTGGTCCCTTTAATGCATCCATTCATAAAGCCCCTATCTTTCTGAATCCATTTTCCTAGGAATCACTTCCCAGTCAGGGCCCATTGCCATAGTCAAAGCCCACGTGGATCCTGGCTCCACTCCCAGACAGCTCTTCTGCCTGGCCTCTGCCTCACCTCCCCCTGCACGCCTTGGGGCCTGCAGGAAATCGCCAAGTCTGCCTTTAACTCTGCTGAGAAAAGATGCCCCAGGGTGGCCAGACACCGGTAAACCAGAGAAACCAGGAGACAGAACACAGAAACCGTGAGACAGAATGCAGACAGCCTCTTAATCACAGGAAGAGTGTCCTCCTGGGTCTAAACTCTGTTTTTTCTTTCTTTCCATTTCTAAGTAATGTGTAGAATGTTTTTAAAGATTTGTTTATTTATTTGAAAGGCATAGTTACAGAGAGATAGGGAGAGACCGGGAGAGAGATCTTCCAGCCACTGGTTCACTCCCCAAATGGCCATAAATGCTGGAGCTGGGCTTATCCAAAACCAGGAGCCAGGAGCTTCCTCTGGGTCTCCCACGGGGGTGCAGGGGCCCAAGCACCTAGGCTTCCACTGCTTCCCCAGGCCATTGGCAGGGAACTGGATCAGAAGTGGGGCGGCCAGGACCAGAACCGGTGCCCATGTGGAGTGCTGGTGCCGCAGGCAGCAGCTCTACCCGCAACACCACAGCATCAGCCCCCGATGTGTCTTCCTTTTAATTTAAACTTGTCTTCTTCATGTTTTGATTTCATTGCATTAGGATTAGCAGCCATGGACTTTTGGTTAGCGATTCATCTATCCGTTGTCTCCAGATACGTTTTGTACGTGGCCCCTGGGCACCAGGAAGGAGACTTATTCTTTACCTGAGAAGCACCGTGGAGTGTGTCATTCACCCGCCTCCGCAGGTCTAATGGTGAAACCGGAAGACACGCCATCACCGCTGTAGGGCTTCCTTGCCTTGGGCCTGGCTCCAGGCTGAGCCTGTCTGAATTTCTGCATTGAGTCCCCCTGCGCCCAGGGCGAGAACTTGCTCCAGATCCTCCAGGTCTTGTGACTCACCGAAGGTCCCGCAAGTGGTGGCGTGGAGCTGGGATTTCAGCTGAGGTCTGGTCCCTAAGCTCAGGCTGGTTGGTGGGTAAAGTCCTCCAAGAGGAACTCATCACTGGGGATTCACAGAGCTCCCGGGGATGCAGCCAGGGGCCGGCTACGTGCAAAACAGCGACGAGGCTGCGATGCACACTGCGCGTGGGGCAGGGGCACGGGCCAGGGACGGGGAGGGGCACATTGAGCGCCTCGGCTTCTCGAGAACGGCCAGGAACTGTGTCGCTCGCTCTCTTTGTCTATTCAGCCCATGGACGATTGAGGCGAGGTGTGGGCGCGGCCCCACCCCTCCTGGCCTCATTCCTGCTTCTCTCTTCTGCTTGGGCTCTGTGGTTAGACCATTTGCCAGCACATCCAGGACTCACGGCAGCAGTACAAACCATATTTTTGTCACCATCAGGTGACTCTCTAGAAGGAAATCAGCAGGTTTTGGAATCGAGGCTTGCCCCCTGCTGACCGCATTCCGTGGGCCATGCACGTCCCTCCTCTGTTCTCTTTTTTTTTTATTTATTTATTTTTTTTTTTTTTGACAGGCAGAGTGGACAGTAAGAGAGAGAGACAGAGAGAGAAAGGTCTTCCTTTGCCGTTGGATCACCCTCCAATGGCCGCCGCTGCAGCCGGCGCACCGCGCTGATCCGATGGCAGGAGCCAGGAGCCAGGTGCTTTTCCTGGTCTCCCATGGGGTGCAGGGCCCAAGCACCTGGGCCATCCTCCACTGCACTCCCTGGCCACAGCAGAGAGCTGGCCTGGAAGAGGGGCAACCGGGACAGAATCCGGCGCCCCAACCGGGACTAGAACCCGGTGTGCCAGCGCCGCAAGGTGGAGGATTAGCCTAGTGAGCCACGGCGCCGGCTCCTCCTCTGTTCTCTGAACCTCGGTTCTCTAAAGCGAGGAGAAAGCTGTAGAAGCTGCCCATCTGTTAGTCTTCTCCGTCATCAGGTCAGGGGTCGTATTTTGGTGCTTGTGTTCAAATAACATTTATGTTACTTGATAATGGCCCCAAAGCCCAACAGCAGTGTTGCTGACAAGTGGGATTCGGCAGAGTGAGGCTGTGAGGTGCTTCCAACCGTCGGCGCTGCCAGCGCTCCGTGATCCAGGACCCCAGCCTCCTGACCAGCCATCGGAAGGCAGCAGTGGCCAAGCACGACATCACAGAGCTGGCGCCATGCACTCACTCCTCTCATCCCGCGGGCACCGTGCCCCTCATGTCTTGCGAGAAGCAGAAGCGAGGGAGGGGTCCAGTACCCTAAGATGTTTTAAGAGAGCAAGAAACCATGTTCACATGTTGGTGCAGTCTGTCATTATCCCTGTCCTGTTTCATCGTCAGTTATTGCTATTCATTGCTTGCTTGCCTGACTGATATGCATGTGCATAGGAAAACCCATGGTATATCAGCATAGAGGTTCAGGACTCTCCCAGGGCCAGGCTTCTCTGGGGCTCTTGGAACAGGTCCTGTGTAGCTGGGCGCAGGCAGGGGATGCTGGACACTGGGTTACAAGGGAAAGCCAAAGGAACACTGGGGCATCCTTAGGTAACCCCGGGACAGAGGTGCAGTCCGGTTCCAGAAGGACCTGAACGCAGACTTGAGGTGGAGTTAGCACTCCCCTGCCATGCCGATGTCCCTCTGTCTGCCTCTCTTCCTTCTCTCCTGCACCCCACATGTCCCACCACTCAGTACTCCTAAGAAAAGATGCCATCTCACAGCTGCCGAATCAACACCTCTGTCCCAGCCTGGGTCCTAGGAACGCAGAACCTGAGCCCCAGGCAAGCACGTCGCTGGGGGCCGGGACTCAGAGCAAGGGGCAGGAGCGAGGGGCATCGCTGAAGCGTCCGGGGCTTGGGTTGCTCGGTCTTTCAGGCCTGACTGAAGAGCATCTTCCGTGGGGGTGGGGGCGCTGCCCCTGCCCCTATCGAGTCGCACATGGGTGAGCTCCTGGAATGTTCCAAGCACTGCCCCCTCCCCTGGGGAGGGGGGAAGCCCTGGGGCAGGAAGGGAGAGCAGGAGCCTGACCCAAAGCACTCTCAGCTGCTGCTGTGGGACCTGGTCAGAGACAGGTGGGGCCCAGGGAGCCAAGAGCTCAGGCGCAGGAGGTGCCAGTGCCAACCCTTTTGTTCAAGCAATCGACCCAGGTGACTCTTAGTCTCTGTTCTAGATTTCCAGGAGAGAGGACCCGTCAGAACCGGGTTTGGGCTCAGATTCCCATCTCCTGCCATCAGCAGTGGACCTGGGGACAGGATCGCAGAACACAAGCGGGCAGCCACAGACTCACCTCGCGGGTTCGTGTATTAGTTGTCCGCTGCCGCATAGCTCCGAACGGTTTAAAGCAGCAAGTGTGTGTTGTCTTGTCACTTTGTGGGTCAGAAAATGGAGCAGAGAGGAGCCAGGTTGGTGGCTCAAGAAGCCAGTTTGGGGGCCGCTGTTTGGCACAGCAGTTAAGGTGCCGCTTAGGATGCCCGCATCCCACATGGCAAAGCCGGGACTCAATCCCCGGCTCCATCTCCTGACTCCGGATTCCCGCTGATGCAGACGCACGGAGGCAGCAATCAGTGGCTCCAGGTCTGGGTCCCAGCCATTCACATGGGAGAACTAGACAGGGTTCCTGACTCTGGCTCCTGGCTTCAGCTTGCCCAGCCCCAGCCCTGGCAGGCACTCGGAAAGTGAACCAGGAGACGGGATAGCTCCCTCTCTCAGATAAGCAAGTTCTCCAAGAGCAGGATGTCTGGGCTCGGTCTCTTCTGAAGGCTCAGCCCGGAGAGGATTGACAGATAAGCTCAGCCACGCGGGTGGTGACAGACAGGTGACTTCCGGGGTCACGGGACTCCAAGCAAGAGTCCTGAGCCTGCAGGCTGTCAGGGCTCTCCCCCCAGTTTCTTGCCGTTTGGGCCTCCATGGCAAGCTAACAGCATGCAGCTGAAGTCACTTGGCGGGCACTTTAGAGGGCAAAGAGGACAGAAGGCAGAACCCGATCTGCAAAATGACTTCCTGGGGAGACTCACAGGCGAGAAGGCCACGCAGCAGCAGGGGCCTCAGGACTCACGCAGGGGTGAGTTCCCTGCTTGTAGGTGGTCGTTTCTTTCATTAGCTCCTCTGGATCAGCCGGATTCCAGAGGAGCCAGCCACGAAGACACGCCAGTGAACAGACCAAAAAAGCCCCGTGCTAACTCTCCAGCCAGAAGACCAGGAAAGGGGCTGCTTGGCAAGTCTCAGCAATTTCAGATAATAACGGCTGTGCCCCAGACACACGCCACAGAGAACGCGTCCCACGGCAGCCAAGGCCCTGGGCGAGAGCCTGGGCACACCCTGGTCAAGCTGGAGCAACCTCCCTGTTCTCACCACAGGGTGGCGTCAGTGAGCCCCTGGAAGAGAGAGGCCTCTGCTGGGGTGTGTCAGAGACTCTGGGAGCCTGGCTGCCAGCCCCAGCCCATGGGAACAGGTGCCCTCAACACCCCCCCCACCACCAACACACACACACACACACACACACACAGTGGCAGCGGGAGCCACGCAGGAAGTGGAAAACTTGGACTCCCACCCCTACTGGGCAACACAGCGAGAGAATCCCCTTCTCTGCCCCCAGACAGTGTCAGACATCAATATGAGCAAAGACTTCCAGTCCCGTGGTCAGGATGTCCAAGTTTCCCAGCCGGCATTGTGGCCTAGCAGGTAAAGCCCCTGCCTGTGACCCCGGCATCCCATATGGGAGCTCATTCTTGTCCCAGCTGCTCCACGTCCAGTCCATCTCCCTGCTAATGTCCTGGGAAAAGCAGTGGAGGATGGCCCAAGGGCAGGGGCCCAAGCACTCGGGCCATCCTCTGCCGCTTTTGCCAGGCTATTAGCAGGGAGTTGGATTGGAAGTGGGACAGGCAGGACTCGAACCCGCGCCCATATGGGATGCTGGCACTGCAGGTGGAGGGTTTACCCGCTGTGCCACAGTGCTGGCCCCTTTCGCACGTTCTTTCAGGCTGGATCTTCCGCTGACATCCCCTAAGTGTTCTTTCACCTGCAAACGTCTTGATTTCTCCTTCAGCCCTGAAGGATATTTTTTGCTGGATGCATAATTCTGGGTTGACAGTTTTATTTCAGTGCCTGAAAAATGTGCCACTTCCTTTTGGTCTCCGTGGCTTTGAAGATAAATCTGCTGTCATTTGAGTAGTTTTTCCCCAGTTGGTCCTGGATTGGTTCTCTCTGGCTGCTTTCAAGATTTTGTTTTTAGTTTTGTCTTCTCCTGGATTTCTCTCTCTCTCTCTCTCTCTCTTTTTTTTTTTTTTTTTTTTTTTGAAGTTTGCTCAATTGCTTAAACATGTAAACTTAGAATAATTTTCTTTTACCAAATTCGGAAAAATTTCCAATGATTTTCCACTACCATCTTCCCTTCTTTTCCTTGCACTCCCTTCTCTCTCTGGGCTCCGCCAAGCACGCCAGTGCCTGAAATGTTGGCTCTTGTGTTACTGTTACACATATACCTGGGATTCTCTTCATTTTTTTCTCAATCTATTTCCTCTCTGTTGTTAAGATTGGATAGTTGGGGCCTGCACTGTGGCGTAACAGCTAAAGCCGCCGCCTGCAGTGCCAGCATCCCATATGGGCGCCTGTTCAAGTCCCAGCTGCTCCACTTCTAATCCAGCTCTCTGCTGTGGCCTGGAAAGCAGTGGAGGATGGCCCAAGTGCTTGGGCCCCTGCACCCGTGTGGGAGACCTGGAAGAAGCTCCTGGCTCCTGGCTTTGGATTGGCGCAGCTCCAGCCGTTGTGACCATCTGGGGAGAGAACCAGCGGAGGAGGGAAGATCTTTCTCTCTCTCTCTGCCTCTTCCTATCTGTAACTCTGCCTTTCAAATAAATAAATAAATAAATCTCCTTTTTTAAGAGTAGTATGTTCAATTTTTTAACGACTTATTTATGTATTTGAAAGTCATAGTGGCCGGCACCGTGGCTCAGTAGGCTAATCCTCCGCCTTGCGGCACCAGCACCCCAGGTTCTAGTCCTGGTTGGGGCACCGGATTCTGTCCCAGTTGCCCCTCTTCCAGGCCAGCTCTCTGCTGTGGCCTGGGAGTGCAGTGGAGGATGGCCCAAGTGCTTGGGCCCTGCACCCCATGGGAGACCAGGAAAAGCACCTGGCTCCTGGCTCCTGGCTCCTGCCATCGGATCAGCGCGATGCGCCGGCCGCAGTGCACCGCCGCAGCGGCCATTGGAGGGTGAACCAACGGCAAAAAGGAAGACATTTCTCTCTGTCTCTCTCTCTCACTGTCCACTCTGCCTGTCAGAAAGAAAGAAAGAAAGAAAGAAAGAAAGAAAGAAAGAAAGAAAGAAAGAAAGAAAGAAAGAAAGAAAGTCATAGTTATACAGACAGAGAAGGAGACAGAGAGAGAGGCCTTCCACCCTCTGGTTCACCTCCAAATGGCAGCAACAGCCGGAGCTGCACTGATGCTAAGCCAGGAGCCAGGAGTTTCTTCTGGGTCTCCCACGCCGATGCAGGGGCCCAAGCACTTGGGCCATCTTCTCCTGCTTTCCCAGGCCACAGCAGAGAGCTGGATCAGAAGTGGAGCAGCCAGGACTCGAACTGGCCCCATATGGGATGCTGGCACTGCAGACAGTAGCTTTACCTGCTATGCCACAGCACCAGCCGCAATAAATGAATCTTAAAAAAAATTGGATAATTTCTTTTGTTGCAACTTCAAGTTAAATGAATCTTAAAAAAAATTGGATAATTTCTTTTGTTGCAACTTCAAGTTCATAACTCCTTTCCACTCCATTGAGTTTTAAGTTTCAATGATTGTATTTTTTTTAGTTCCCAATTTTACATTTTCTCCTCCTCCTCCTTCATTTGAGAGGCAGAGAGACAGAGAGAAACAGCTCCCATCTGCTGGTTCACTCCCCAACCCCCAGCAACAGGCAGAGTGGGCCAGGCTGAAGGTTGAGCCAGGAACTCCGTCAGATCTTCTGTGTGAGTGGCAGAGACTCAAGTACTTGAGCCGTCACTGCTGCCAGGGTGTGCACCTGCAGGAGGCTGAGTCATGGTTTGAACCCAGGTACTCCAGTGCACGTGGGCATCTTAACTGCTAGGCCAAGTGCCCACCTCTTTGCTTCGATTTCTATTTTATCATGTGTTCCCATGTGTTCAGAATTGTTTGTTGAAGGATTTTTATGATATCTGCTTTAAAATCCCCATTAGAGAATTCTGCTGTGTCAATCTCAGTGTTGGTGAGTGCTGACTTTATTTTCATTTTGCAAATAAATCATTCATTCATTCATTCATGCATGCATGCAAAAGGCAGAGCCATACTGAGGGAGAGAATGAGAGAGAGAGGTCTTCTCTCTACTGGTTCATTCCCCTAATGGTCACAGCAGCCAGGGCTGGGCCAGGATGAAGCCAGGAGCCTGGAACTCCATCCTGGTCTCCCACCCAGATGCCGAGGACACAGCACTTGGCCATCTTCTGCTGCCCTCCCAGGCATCTTAACAGAAAACAGAATAAGAAGCAGAGCAGCCAGGACTCATCAGCACTTTCTTTTCTTTTTTTAAAATATTTATTTATAGCCAGCGCCACGGCTCAATAGGCTAATCCTCCACCTAGCGGCGCCGGCACACCGGGTTCTAGTCCCGGTCGGGGCGCAGGATTCTTTCCCGGTTGCCCCTCTTCCAGGCCAGCTCTCTGCTGTGGCCCGGGAGTGCAGTGGAGGATGGCCCAAGTGCTTGGGCCCTGCACCCCATGGGAGACCAGGATAAGTACCTGGCTCCTGCCTTCAGATCGGCACAGAGCGCCGGCCGCAGTGCGCCAGCCATGGCAGCCATTGGAGGGTGAACCAACGGCAAAAGGAAGACCTTTCTCTCTGTCTCTCTCTCTCACTGTCCACTCTGCTTATCAAAATAATAATAATAAAATAAAATATTTATTTATTTATTTATTTGCAAGTCAGAGTTAGGCAGAGAGAGAGAGAGAGAGAGAGAGACGTCCTCCATCCAATGGTTCACTTCCCAATTGGCCACAGTGGCCGGAGCTGCACCGATCCAAAGCCAGGAACCAGGAACTTCTTCCAGGTCTCCCACGCAGGTGCAGGGGCCCAAGAACTTGGGCCATCTTCTACTGCTTTCCCAGGCCAACCAAACCAGCATTTTCATAGAGGATGCTGGCATTTCAGGCAGTGGCTTAACCCACTGTGCCACCACACTGGCTTAAAACATTGTGTTTTAGGGCCGGCGCTGTGGCGCAGCAGGTTAAAGCCCTGGCCTGAAGAACCAGCATCCCATATGGGGGCCAGTTCTAGTCCCGGCTGCTCCTCTTCCAATCCAGCTCTCTGCTATGGCCTGGGATAGCAGCAGAAGATGGTCTAAGTCCTTAGGCCGGCTGTTGTGGCAATCTGAGGAGTGAACCAGCGGATGGAAGACCTCTCTCTCTGTCTCTACCTCTCTCTGTAACTCTTTCAAATAAATAAAATAAATCTTTAAAAAAAACACTTGGGTTTTAAATAACTGTGCATGGGTTTCAAAAATTTTTTGCACTTAAATAAATTTATCTTTTGATTCCCTTTTTCCACAAATTTTTTGAAGTACCCTTGTATGAAGAGGAAATGTTTAAGGGCATTATAAAAGGGACTATGAACTTGTAAAATGCTGACACCAGCAGGCTTTGATAAGTTCTGTATATACGAGGGTATTTGAAAACTTTGTGCAAAAATGGAATTAAAAGGTAAGTTTATTTTGGTGCAAAAATGTTTTAAATCCATGCATACTTTTTCCATAACATGTATGTTCCATGAACTTTTTGAAGACCTCTCATAGAATTTAGGGCAAATACTAAAATTAGCTGTAGAAAGAGATACACTTAAAAACACTATAGGTCATATTTTCAGCAAATGATATTGGAAAAACCTGATAATCACACAGGAAAGAATGAAATTGTACTCTCACCTCACACACTACACAAAAATGAACTCAAAATAGATCAAAGCCCTAAGTGAAAGAAATAAAATCGTTAAGACATTTAGAAGAAAACAGAAGGATGAAGCTTCACGACCTTGGATTTGGCAATGAATCCTCAGGTAAGACACTAAAGGCTTAAAAAAAAAATAGGCTGGAAAACTCTGGGCTTCACAGGACACGGCAAGGAAGGTGAGAGGACCACCCACCACCATCCGATAAGAGATGGGGTCTAGAATAGACACAAAAGTCCCGCACTTGACAACTAAAAGACAAAAAACTCAGTCCAAAAATGAGCAAAAGCATCTGAATAAATATTTCTCCAAAGAACTGGCCAAACAAGCACAAGAAAAGATGCTCACCATAATTAGCTGTTAGGGAAATACAAATTCAATCCTCAGTGAGGTACCACTTCATACCCATCAGGATGGCTTTTTCCATTGTTGCTGTTTAAAGATTTTTTTATTTATTTGAAAGGCAGAGTTACAGAGAGAGAGAGAGAGAGAGAGCAAGAGCGAGAGAGATCGTCCATCCACTACTTCAGTTCCCAGATGGCCCAGCCCTGGCCAAAGCCAGAAGCCCAGAGCTCCGTCCAGGTCTCCCACATAGGTGGCAGGGGCCCAAGCACTTGGGCCACCCTTCATTGCTTTCCCAAGTTCATTAGCAGGGAGCTGGATCAGAAGTGGAACAACCGGGACTCAAACCGGTGCTCACACGGGATGCTGGCATTGAAGGCAGCAGCTTAACCCACTATGCCACAACACCAGCCCTAGATTGTAATTTTTTATTATTTTATTTTTTAAAGATTTGTTAAAAGAATTACAGAGAGCAAAGGAGAGAGAGAGAGAGGGGGAGGGAGATTGTCCACCCATTGGTTCACTCTTCAGATGGCTGTAACAGCCAGGGCTGGGCTAGGCTGACACCAGGAGCCAGGAACTGGATCGGAACTGGAGCAGCCCGGACTCAAGCCGGTGCAAGCTGGGATGCCGGTATGTCAAGTGATGGCTTAACCCACTGTGCCACAACGCTGGCTGCAGACCGTCATTTTTTAAAAAGGGAAATATCAAGCGTTAGCAAGGATATGGAGGAGCTGAAAGTCTTGTACATTGCCGGTGGAACCATGAAACAGTACAGCCCCTGTGGGAAACAGCTTGATGTCCCCTCAATAAGTTGATCATATAAGTACCACATGAGCCAGCAACTGCACTCCTAAAGAATGGAAAACAGAGGTGGGCACTGGACTTGGTGGTGAAAACAGCACTGAGACACTTGTCACCTGTGTCCCATTTCAGGATGCCTGGGTTCAAATCCTGGCTCTACTCGTGAGTCCAGCTTCCTGCTAACCCACATCAGGAAGCAGCAGCTCATGACCCGGTAACTGGGTCCCTGCCACCCACGTGAGATCTAGTTTGAGCTTGTGGTCTCCAGGTTTGGCCTGGTCCAACCCATGTGATGTGGCCATCTGGGAGAGTGAATCAGGAGCCAGGAGATTCTCTCTCTCTCTCTTTCTGTGCTTCAAATAAATATGATTTTCTAAAAATCCTTGAACTAGGGGCTGGCATTGTGGCATAGTGGCTTCCTGAAGCACTAGCATCCCATGTGGGTGCTGGTTCGAGTCCCAGCTGCTCTGCTTCCAATTTGGCTCCCTGCTAATGCACCTGGGAAAGCAGTAGAGGATGGCCCAAGTGCCCAGGCCCCTACACCTATGTGGGAGACCGGGACAGAGCTCTGGGCTCCTGGCTTCGGCCTGGCCCAGCCCTGGCTGTTGCAGCCATTTGGCGAGTGAACCAGTGCATGGAGAAGCTCTCTCTGTGTTTCTCCTTCGCTCTCTAACTCTGCCTTTCAGGGAAAGACACGGAGAGAAAACCAAGAGAAGAGAAGGGGCAGTTGCTGGTCAGCCCGAGTGACTCCCTTCAGTGAAGCCTTCACGCTGTGGGAGCCCAGGCTTTCCCGGAATGAAGAACTGGGGTCACAAACTGCCTTGGGTCCCCTGGTGTCTGATTTTCCTCCCCAAGCTGCAGGCAGAATGGGCACGAGCATATTTATTTGGCCGGGTCACTCCTCTCTTTTAAAAAAGCCCTCTCAAGTCTTCTCAGATACCTTTGGGGAAAAATCCAATGCATCTAATCCTTGCTCTGCGTGGCACCCTCCTCCTTGGAGGCCTTCCTGCCATCCCATGAATGTCTGTCTCTGGGCCTTTGCACATGCCTGGTCCCCTTGGTCCACCTGCCAATCCTGTGATCAGGGAAGTCCACGTGCCTATCCATGCTCCTCTGAAACCTGACCTTCTCAGCACAGCCAGCAGACCAGAGGGGTCCCCCTCAGACACAGAACAGAGACAGAGTTGAAATCCTTTGGGGCCAGCGCCATGGCGTAGTGGGTAAAGCCACCACCTGCAGTGCCAGCATCCCATATGGGCTGCAGTTCGGGCACTGGCTGCTCCTCTTCCAATCTAGCTCCCTGCTAATGTGCCTGGGAAAGCAGTGGAAGATGGCCCGAGTGCTTGGACCCGTGCACCCACATGGGAGACCCGGAAGAAGCTCCTGGCTCCTGGCTTCAGATAGGTACAGCTCTGGCCGTTGCAGCCATTTAGGGAGTGAACCAGGAGATGGAAGACCTCTTTCTCTCTCTCTCCTCTCTCTCTCTCTCTCTCTCTCTCTCTCTCTCTCTCTCTCTGCTTCTACCTCTATAACTCCACCTTTCAAATAAATAAATAAATCTTTAGAAAGAAAGAAAGAAAGAAAGCCAGCCAGCCAGCCTTGGCTTCTGTCTATACTGCAATGGCCAAGCAAGGCGCCTGACCAGCTCTGCGCTTCAGTAGGTGGAAGACCAAAATCCAAGCACGTACCAAGAGAGCTAGAATCTGTTCTCCTTCTAGCAGACGGTGAGCTCTTTAAAACATTTGAGCTTCTGGCTTGGGTGTTAAAACACCTGTGTCCCACAGCGAGAACCTGGGTTTTACCCTGACTCCAGCCTCCCACTAATGCAGACCCTGGGAGGCGGCAGTGAAAGCTCGGGTAGTGGGATTCCTGCCATCCATGTGGGAGACCTGGACTGAATTCCTGGCTCCTGGCTTCAGTCCCAGCCCTGTCCCAGATGTGGGCAGGTGGGGAGTGAACCAGCAGATAGGAGCTCTCTGTCTCCAGTATCTGCCTCTCAAATAAGTCAGCAATTTAAAACGATTTAAAACTTAAGTCAGGTCATGTGGCTGCTCTCTCTGCATTTCCCCCAGAGGCAAAGCCGGAGTCCCCAGGTGCCTGAGCGGCTCCACGTGAGGCCCGCAGCATGTAAAGCCGCCTCTGCTGCCTCCCGGGCCCCGCCCTCCTGTGCTACTCGGGTTTTTGTTCCCTCTTTCCCTTCCAACCGACTGCACAGCTCCCTTAGTTACTGTTACTTGCTTGTGGCCTGTCTTCCCTGCTTGGATGCAAGCGCCAAAAGCGACAGAATCGTCACCTGTTTAGTTCACTGGTATAATAAGTGCCTGGCACTTATTCAGCACTCAATAAATATTTGTTTACGCGGCATTTATCAATACTCCCTCCGCCACTGCAGCTTTGGATCACGCCCCAGTACATTTTCTCCGAGTAGGCAAGGCTGGGCCACAATAACCATAATCTTCATACTCAATAGAGCAGCTACATGGGGTAGCCAGGCAGGTAGAGCCCCCTGGGAATGTGGGGAGTATGGGCAGAGCTAAGGAGCAATTTGTTGAATGGTATTTTCTCAAAGGGGTGTATTGGTGGCCATGAAAGGCTGCCGCCTTGTGGCTAAATTAGGAAGTGCACCCAGTCAGGCTTGGGGTAGTGGCCCAATGCTGAGTAATATGTTCTGCAAGTGTCTCCAGTCCCTTGGGAACAAGACAAGCGTCCCCAGGCTGGGCTGCTTTGGAAGCCTCTGGCCCAAAAAATGTAACCCCAAATCTTTCTGTGATCAACACGAACTTTCAGACGCGACACACACACGTGGATCTGCTCACCCATTCACCAGTCCCATCGTGGATTCATTCAGTCCACAATTCCCTGAACAGCTACCAGGGGCCAGACATGGTGGGGAAGAAGAGACCCTGCCCCTCTTATGGAGAGGACAGGATCCTTTATTGGACAGCTATTTACTGCGAGCCGGCTGGTACTGTGCTGCCCCTGGGGGACCACGGCCAGTGAGCGACACTGCCGGGGCCGGCACTGTAGCATAGTAGGTTAGCCTCTGCCTGCAGTGCCAGCATCCTGTAAGGCTTTGAGTCCCTGCTACACTCCAGGGCACCTCAGGAGGCAGCAGGTGATGGCTCAGGTAGTTGGGCCCCTGCCACCCATGTGGGAAACCTGGGTTGAGGTCTGGGCTCCAAGCTTTGGCCTAATGCACCCCTGGCCATTGTGAGCATTTGGGGGAGTCAGCCAGTGGACAGGGCTCTCTCTATTTGTCTGTCTCTCTTTCTCTCTGCCTCTCAAAGAAATAAATTATAAATGTTCATGGAAAAATAAAATTAAAAGTTAAGCCTATTTTCGTGCAAAAAGCCTTGATAACTCCACACTGTTTTTTTTTTTTTTTTTTTTTTTTTTTACAGCATGTCTTTTTCATATCCTACCTGAGGATCACCTTAGATTATCACATTTAAGCCTCCGAGCCAGCCTGCGAGGGCAGTAGCTGTTTTCATTCCAGTCTGATGGAGGAGGAGACTGCCGTATAGGGAGGTCAGGTGACTTGCTGTGTGTCACACACTTGCTAAGTGGCTGGGCGAGTCTTGGGCACAGATTCGTGATGGAGCACAGTTTGGAGCCAGGCTGGCCTCAAACACCTTCTCTAGGCCAGCTCTGTGGTCTCTGGCCAGCCCTTCACCTCACTTACCTTCCAGGCTCTAATTCCTGGAGCTTTTATGGTCGAGTAAGGTCTCCTGTCAACAGCACCAAAACCTATGAGCAGCCCCATTAGCAAACCTCCATAAATATTATGATGCTGACAACTGGTTTGGGGGCTCTGCTGAATTTAGGACTTGAGCTCCAGGCAGGACTTCTCCCTTTTGGGGGCTGGCGCTTGGTGTAGCGGGTAAAGCTGCCACCGGCAGTGCCTGGCTGCTCCATTTCTGATCCAGCTCTCTGCTACGGCCTGGGAAAGCAGTAGAAGATGGCCCAAGTCCTTGGGCCCCTATACCCACTTGAAAGACCCGGAAGAGCCTCCTGGCTCCTGGCTTCGGATGGGTACAGCTCCGGCTATTGCAGCCATTTGGAGAGTGAATCAGTGGATGGAAGACCTCTCTCTCTCTGCTTCTCTGTAACTCTGCCTTTCAAATAAATAAATAAATCATTTTTTAAAAATCATGATTAAGTATTTAATGTATTCTTTTTTTAAAGGTTTTATTTATTTATTTATTTATTTGACAGGTAGAATTACAGACAGTGAGAGAGACAGACAGAGAAAGGTCTTCCTTCCATTGGTTCACTCCCCAAATGGCCGCAACGCACTCGGGCCATCTTCTACTGCTATCCCAGGCCATCAGCAGGGAGCTGGACCGGAAGAGGAGCAACCGGGACTAGAACCGGCACCCACATGGGATGCTGGAGCCGCAGGCAGAGGATTAACCCAGTGCGCCACAGCACCAGCCCCTAATTAAATAAATCTTAAAAAAAAAAAAAAAGTTCCCCTTTGGGTTTGGATTCCCTGATAAACTTGAACTTGCAGAAATGTTTTGTTCTTGTGACAAGGAACCCAACCCATCTGGGGAAATCATAGACCCTCTAAGTAGGGATTTGTATTACCAGATCATCCTCACTGCTCCCACACAGAAGCTAAATGCATATTTCCAGTCAGAATCACCAACCTAGACCACAAGTAGCCCACATTTCATTCCTCCCCCAAAATACGCTGAACACTCATAAAAAGCCCAGGGTGTCTCGGAGGTCAGTGGCAGACAGACGCAAAACAAACAGCCCCAGTGAAAAAACAGGCAAAGGACTTGAGTAGGTATTTCTTCAAAGTTGCACAAATGGGCAAAATGCACAGGATAAGACGCTCACCTGTCGCTACTCACTAGGGAAATGCAAACCAAAACCACAGGAAATACCACTTCGCGCCCATAAGCATGGCTGTTGTCAAAAACAAATGAAAAACAGAAAATTACAAGTGTTGGCAAGGAGGTAGGGACCTAGGAACCCTTGTGCAGTGCTGATGGAGATGGCAATGCTGCCATTACCGTGGGAGACAAGATAGCAGGCACTCAGGAAAATTAAACATAAAATTATCCTATGATTCAGCAATGCCACTTCTTGGTATACACCCAAAAAAATTGAGAGCAAGTACTTGAAGAGACTTTGATACACCAGCGTTCACGGCAACGTGAGTCATAGTAGTCGAAATGTGGAAACCACCAAGTCCTCACTGGCAGGTAAATGGAGAAAGAATACACCGTGGAATATTCTTCAGCGATAGAAGGAAGGGAATTCTGACACTACTACAACAAGGATGAGCCCTGAAGAGCGGTGCTTGGTGATACAAGCAGGACACACACATGCTTCTCCATGATGCTACTTCTAGGCAGCATCTAAGGAAATCAGATTCATGGAGGCAAAGCAGAAGGGGCTGGGGGAGAGGCGGGAAATCGGGAGTTGTTTGTTTAGGGGTGCAGAGTACCCAGGCGAGAAAGTTCTGGAGATGGGTGGTGGTGGTGGTCGCACAGCAGTGTGGACGGATTTAATGCATTCAAATGACGGAAAATGTTAAATGCTACGTTGTGAGTATTTTACTGCAACTAAAAGGGAGACAAAGAAAGGGCGTGGGAAGGTGCAGGCTCAGCATCTCCGCTGCAGGCGGCAGGGTGGCTGCCTCGGTCCTCCCCAGGCCTGGCAGCCATGCACAGCTGCGGACACACCCAGCAGGGCTGAGGACCAGGTCCAGGCTCTCGGGGTGGCCTGGGGGCAGGTCTCTCTTCCTGTCTGGGAAAAGTGAGGAAACTGGCTGATTCATGGCTTTCCTGCAGCTTCTGCACTCTGTGGTTCTGCCTTATTAGGAAGGGCTGCTCGTGCGGAGGGCGAGGTCAGAGACACTACAACGCCAGGCCTTCCTTCACCACCCGGGATGCTTCCAGCACGGCCTCGGGCCCCTCTGACTGGGCAGCTGTATCCCAGAAGACTGTGCCTTACGGGACTTAATGCAGCGAGACACCATCCTCAACACGACCCAGGAGGGCAGGCCAGTAAGGCTGATGCCATACCTGGGGCTTGCAGCCACAAGGCTGGGACCGCCCTGGGCAGACACCTGGTGGTGACAGGAACTCTGAGAGCGAGCAGGTGGCAAGGTCACCTCTGGTGAGGTCCAGGCTGCAGGAAGAGAGCTCGGTGATAAATACCCACACCCCTTCTCCTCCTGCCCTCCACCCCCCCCCCACCTCCCTCAGCCAAGCCAGGAGCCAAGCCAGGGGCAGGGAACCCGGTCACACAGGGTGGCCTCCCAGCCAGAGCAAGGCCACAGAGACTAGCGGGGACGCCTCAGGAGCAAACAGTGGGTCCCATCCAAAGTGAGCCAGCAGCCGACTGTCCTGGCCAGGGTGTTTGGGGAGTGGCTCCCCCCTGGCTAACCCCCACCCTCTGTTTCAAAGGTCAGTCTTTTTTTTTTTTTTTTTTTTTTGACAGGCAGAGTGGACAGTGAGAGAGAGAGACAGAGAGAAAGGTCTTCCTTTGCCGTTGGTTCACCCTCCAATGGCCGCCGCGGCCGGTGCGCTGCGGCCGGCGCACCGCGCTGATCCGATGGCAGGAGCCAGGAGCCAGGTGCTTTTCCTGGTCTCCCATGGGGTGCAGGGCCCAAGCACCTGGGCCATCCTCCACTGCACTCCCTGGCCACAGCAGAGGGCTGGCCTGGAAGAGAGGCAACCGGGACAGAATCTGGCGCCCCGACCGGGACTAGAACCCGGTGTGCCGGCGCCGCTAGGCGGAGGATTAGCCTAGTGAGCCGCGGCGCCGGCGGCAAAGGTCAGTCTTGATCTCAGCGCTGTCAGGAGCTCCAGGTTCGGCCAGGCCCAGAGGGGAGCACTGTGGGACACTGGCTAGAGCCCCAGCCAAAGGCTGTAACCTCCTCTCCTGCCTGCATGCGGGATTCAGGTTCATTCATTCATTCACTCCTTCAGCCAACCTCTCCCCAAAGTGCCTCAGCCTGCGCTGGATGAAGAACTGGGGGGGGGGGGGGGGGGGGGGACAGCCCCAGCCAGGCGGCCTCAACTCCTGCTAACTGGCTAGAGCCGGGGGCCGCGCCCGGTCTACCGGCTCTGCGGTGGCCGCACACAGTGACGTGCTCTGTAGAATGGGTTCAGTCACCTCTCCCAGAGCTCTCCAGGGGAACTCAAGGCAAGGCTCTCCCCAAAGCGTATGCCTGCGCCTGGCGCCGGGAGGGGCTCCGCCACCGAGAACACGGAGGCCTGCGCCACAGCTCTCAGTACAATCCTATAGCACACGGTGGTTGCAGTTTGTCTCTCTCTCTCTCCCCCCAGCTCCCAGACTGGAAACCCGGGAGGCCTGGACGCTGGCTCCCGGCTCCCCCTTGAATCCCCAGGCCCGGTGGGCAGGCATTTATGCTGGCTGCGGCGGGCATGCATGCGTTCCACTGGAGGACAGCCCCGGTTGGCAGGCAGTAACGCGAGCCCATTTTACAGATGAGGCCAAGCCGGGGGAGGTGAACAACCTCCCCAAGATCACAGAGGCTGGGCAGCAGAGTCTGGCCATGAGCCCCGGCCCTCGGCTGCCCCATCTCCCCAGCAAGTGGGTGCGGGAAGGCTCCGGCGCGTCAGTCACCGCGTGGCCGGCCCGCGCGAACCGGTTGCCTCCCGGGCGGCGCTCAGCGCCCGGACAAAGGCGCGGCGGGGGCCGGACGTGGCCGGCGGGGGCCGCGCGCCGGGCCCTTTAAGGGGGGCGGGCCGGCAGCGCGGGGGGCGGGCCGGGGGCGGGCCGGGGCGGGCGGTGGAGTGGGCCCGGCCGGAGGGCGCGCGGAGCGAAGGGCGGCGGCGGCGGCGGCTGCTCGTGCTCGGCCCGGGCTCCGGATCGCTCTGCCCCGGCTCTGGTCCGCTCCCCGCGCCCCCAGCCCGGCCCCGCGCAGGAGCGGCCATGCCGCCGCGCCGCAGCATCGTGGAGGTGAAGGTGCTGGACGTGCAGAAGCGGCGGGTGCCCAACAAGCATTATGTGAGTGCCGCGCGTCCCACGCCCCCGCGCGCGCCCCGCGGCCCCGGCCTGGGCCCCGGCCTCGGAAAACTTCTGCCTCCGGCGCTTCGCGCTCCTGCACGGCCCGGCCCGGCCCTGCCGCGGCGGCGCGGCCCGGGTCTCCCGCCTCCTCCCCCTCCCTCCCCTCCCCCTCCTCTCCCTCACCCGGTTCTCCGCTCCATCCCTTCCCCCCTCGCCCCCTCCTCTTCCCCTTCCGTCCTCGGCTGTCCCCGCACTCTCGTCCTGCCCAGCCGGTGCAAGACTGAGGGGCGCAAAGGCAGAGGGAGAGGCGCGTGGTCCCCGGCCGCCCCCGTCGTCCCCTGCCGACCAGACGGCTCAGGCCCGCAATGTCCGGCCACAGGTAGCCTCCCTGGGGACCGCCAAGTTTGGCTCCGTCCTTTGGGGAGATCCCGGAAAATGGATTATTTGAGTGGCTGCACCTTAAAGGGTTAAAGAACAGTCCCTCTCCCCCAATAACTTGTGTTTAAAAATGTACCAAAGTTTTTCTCCTGCTGTCTCCCTCTGTGGACCCCAGCTCAGGTTGAAGGACTTGAGAAAATGGGTCAGTAGTCTCGTTTTGCAGATGGGTAAGGTTGAGGCTCCCAAGGGGCTGCAGCTCCTGGAACACACAGCTGCATGGGCTTTCCAAGCCTGGGGCGGACAGTGACCTGCGTGGAAAAGTGGTGTCGGGGGGCAGCCTGGGGGCCACGACCGCGGGTGCAGGTGGTGCTAAGACAGCCCCCTTTTGGGGGATCTGCCTGGACAGCTAATGAGGATGTGGAGTGGTGGCCCTGGGGGAGGGGCTCCCCCTGGAGGGCAGGGGCTGCCGTGTCTCTGGTGGTGAAGGGGATGGAGGGGTGACAGAGCAGAAGTTGACCAGGAAGGGAAAAAGAGCAAGAAGGAGGGAAAAAATCCTAACAAAGAAGTGTAGAACAATGACTAGCAAAGGGCGTGGTCTGGCCCGGTGCAGCTCCCTGGCCTCCTTGGGGCCTGCCTTGCTTAAAAAGCTCCTTCCCATAAAGCCCATTCCCACACCTGGCGTGAACAGCCTGTGAAATTGCAAATCCACAAGGCGGGGAGTGCTGGGGCAGCCCCTGGCCGGGCTGGGCAGGCAGTGGGAAACTGTTTCCTGGACCTGTGGTTTCTCTAAATAGAAAGAAGTTCCCCTGGACTCCAGAGCCTGGCTAAATGGTCTTTTTTTTTTCCCCCTTGACTGTTACGAATGCTGCCAAATCTTGGTTTCTTGCTGGAGCCTGTTGAGTGTGCGGCTGAGTTGCCTCTTTGCTGTGAAGACAGTGTGCACCCACATGGCAGCAGCAGGAGGTCTGGAATATTCTCCATGCCACCTCCCACCAGATCTGGGAAGAGATCCCGGCCACTGCTCTGCTGTCCCCTCCTGTCACACACAGTTCAGGTGGCCATGTGTAAGCCCATTTGACTGATGAGCAAGCTGAGGCTCAGGGAGGGGGGGGTCACATCGGGAGCAGCGCAGGGCTGGAAGCCCAGGTCTGTGGGACCCCTACAGAGATATTCCACCAGGCCACACCAGCCCCTGGACCCCAGAGCAAAACGCTCTGAAAAACTGGGAACGCTTCCATATTTGTGGGAAGCTGGAAGCTTTTTCCCCCTGCCACAGTGTTTTAAACGTTTTGTAGTTTCGAGGGGCTTCTAAACCTCCTTTTTAGGAGCCCCTTGAGACAAGAGTCTAGGTTAAAACCTGGGCTAGGGTTGGCATCTTGGCCCCCTGCTGACTGGCTGTGGGGCCTCTCTGACCCCTGTGTGAGGGCGTGGATGGGAGTGGCACTGTGTCTGGCCGGGTCGGCCTCCTGCTGTGGTCTGTATAGCTCTGACTGGGAACACACTGAAGTCACAGGACAGGGAGACCTTGTCCTGCGTGTGGCTTTAGTCATTCATGTGATTCAGGGGCTCTCTCCCTCTCGCCAGCTTCTTGGGTCAGAAGCAGACTGCGGCCACACTCCTGTCCCCAGGCCCCACCCTGCCCCCCACTCACTCTGGAAGGAGTGGACGGGGAGCCCGCTGTGGCCGGCCTGGACCTGAGCTCCCATTTGCCACCCCCCTGTCTGAAGCCAAGAGCGAGAGCGAGAGAGAATGAACACAAGCAGGGCAGCCCGCAGTCCTGGCTCCCCCACTTGCTGCTGTGTGACCTGGGCCTGGTTGGTACCCCTCTGAGCTCCAGCTTCCATGCTCTGCACCCTGTAATGCTGCCACATCCCGCAAGGGCCGGGTGTCTCAAGTTCAACACAGCTGCTGCCGTTGGGGGTGGATCATTTGCGGCCAGCGGCTGTCCTGTGCATTGTGGGATGTTTCCCAGCCTCCCTGGCTTCCTTAGTGTGCTCTCCCCTGCTTGTGATAACCTGAGATGTCTCCAGGCACTGGTCACTGTGTATTTGGACCTTTCTGGTTGCTAGAACAAAACCCTGAGGCTGGGTTCTTTGAAAAATGCAAGAGGGTTCATTTGGCTCAAGGTTTTCAAGGCTTAAAGTCCAGGATTGGGCAACCCTATCAGTTTGGCCTCTGGCGAGGCCCCCCTTGGCTGCATTACGGCCTGAGGAATGGCATGCTGGGGGAACACTGATGAGTGATAGAGATCTGTGGCCAGACAGGAAGCCAGAGAGTCTGCAGGACCCAGCCCTCCTCTTCTGTAACATCCCGGCTCCCTGGAGAACTAACCAGGTCCCAGGAGAATTGCTTTGATCCCTTCCAGAGGCAATACCCTCTGTGGCCTAACCGCTAGACTCCACCTCTTAAAGGTTCCACTACCTGGCCTCTGCCACATGGGGGGAAACTATCTAGCATGTGACCATCTAAGGGATGGGGATGGCATCACACACTCCTTACCCAGCCGCTGCCCCAGAATGTGCACATCCATTTTGGAGAGTCCTGGTCCCCAGAATCCCTCCCCACTACACACACACAACTTGCACTTGTCACTTGGAGCTACCTGGCTACCGCATGCTTAGCACTCAGTTACCTGGGAGGGGACTAGGTCACAGGTGTTGCAGGAGTCATGGCAGAACTGCACCTGGAGCTCAGGGCTGGGCCACCTCTTCCACCTGGACTGGCGTTTTCTCCCTAATCAGGATGATGTCCCCTCTGGTCCCAGCCTCATCCAGCTGTGGGCAGAGCCACAGCCCGGGCAGGGTCCCTGAGATCCGGATACCCACGATGTTGTTACTGTTTGGACTCCCTAGAGCTTGTGCCCGAGGCAGGGAGGGGAAGACTTGTATGGACAACGGCTGCCTTTCTCTGCCAGGGCCTTTCCTGCCCAGAGCCCTGGGGTTTAGGAATGAACATGCTGGGGAGACCATTCCCAGCTGGGATGTTTTCTGGCTTGAGGGGAGGAGAGCTCCCTGGAGGATCTGGATCACCCCAATTTCCTGCACAGCAGGGGGACGCATAGAGCATTTGGTTTGGAAGAGAGGCTGGCCAGCCGGGGTCTGCGGTGCTGGCTGCTCTGACTTGAGGTCTCTGAGCATGAAGAGACCTCAGGAAGGTGGCCTAATCCTGACAGTGGCAATAACGGGAGCCAGAGTGCCTTCAGTGCCCTGGGCCCGGCTTGGGATGAGGCTTCGTATGGTTTTCACAGCAGCCCTTTGTAATGGGTGATTTTTCATTCTGTTAGTGCAGTATTTACAGATCTGTGGAAGGAGTGAAATATCCACCTGTCTCTATTCCAACTGTCAGAGCTCTACCTTTTGCCATGCTCATTCCAGCTCTTTTAAAAGATTTATTTATTCATTTGAAAGGCGGAGTGACAGAGATCTTCCATCCACTGGTTCACTCCCAAAATGGCTGCAACAGCCAGGGCTGGGCCAGGCCAAAGCCAGGAGCCTAGAACTCCATCCAGGTCTCTCACGTGGGTGGCAGGGGCCCAAGAACTTGGACCATCTTCCACTCTTTCCCAGGAGCACCAGGACCTGAACTAGCACCAGCATTGTGTGGGATTCCAGCCTTGCATTAACCTGCTGTGCCACAACCCTGGGCCCGCCCCATGCTCTATTTTTAAATTAGACTTGGAGATAGGGTTGTTTTTCTTTAGCTGCTTGGCTGAGGTGTAATTTGTATGCCGTAAAGGTCACTCGTGATAAGGGTAGGAGTTACTGGTGTCTCTACAGTCAGTTCACAGAGCGGTGCCACCATCCTCACAATCCATTTGCAGTCAGTACCCTTCCACCCTGACCCCTGCTGCTTTTAATGACTTCACGTTAGCACTCCCCCAAATCTTATATGGTCTGAGTGTGTGTGTGTGTGTGTTTAAGTTTTTTTTTTTTTTTATTTATTTACTTGAGAGGTAGAGTTACAGACAGTGAGAGGGAGAGACAGAGAGAGAGATCTTCCATCTGCTGGTTCACTCCCCAAATGGCTGCAATGGCTGGAGCTGAGCCAATCCAAAGCCAGGAGCCAGGAGCTTCTTCCGGGTTTCCCACACGGGTGCAGGGGCCCAAGGACTTGGCCATCTTCTGCTGCTTTCCCAGGCCACAGCAGAGAGCTGGACTGGAAGACGAGCAGCTGGGACTTGAACCGGGAGCTCATATGGGATGCTGGTGCTGCAGGCGTAGGATTAACCTTCTATGCCAGCCCTGGCTGGTCTGAGTGTTTTAAAGGTATATTTCTTATTTATGGGGAAGGCAGAGTGACAGAGAGTGAGAGAGAGAGAAAGAGATCTTCCATGTACTGGTTCACTCCCCAAATGGCTGCAACGGCCAGGGCCTGGGCCAGGCCGAAGCCAGAGGCTTGCAATGCCATACTGGTGCTCCCATATGGGATGCTGGCCCCATGGGGCTAGTGTTGTGGCTCAGTGGGTTACGGCACCAGCACACCATAAGTGCTGGTTTGAGTCCTAGCTGCTCCACTTCCCATCCAGCTCCCTGATAATGCGCCTGGAAAGGCAGTGGAAGATGGCCCAAGTGCTTGGGCCCCTGCACCCACGTGGGAGACCCAGATGGAGTTCCTGTCTTCTGGTGTTGTGGGCATTTGGGAAATGAACCAGTGGATGGAAGATTTTTCTTTCTCTCTTTCCTTCTGATTCTGCAACTGCCTTGCAAATAAATAAATAAATCTTAAAAAAAAAAACCCAAAACATATTTTTTTAAAAGTCACCCTTTATAGATCTAGTTGGTGCACACATGGAGTTCCAGTTTACCTTAACTGCTGTTGCGCGCTCCTCTGAGGAATACCCTGTTTATCCTCGCTCCTCTTGGGGACTCTTAGGGGGCCCCCAGCTGACCATCTTACAGACAGTTCCTTGCATATGTCCCCCGCATAGACTTGCCAGGCCCTGGGGCCTGTGTGTTTGCAGCTCCGCGTTGTGAGCGCAGGAGCAGTGCCTGCGGTCTCCGTTGCTCTGTCCTTGTGGGCACTCCGGGTTGTCAGACTTCTCTGTTTCTGGCAGCCATAGGGTAGAGCAGCCTTCCCACCCTTGTCATCCGCTGCGCGTCCTATCCCGGGAACTGCCTGTTGTAGCCTTCGCCCCTTTTCCAGTACAGATGCGGCCCAGCTTACCGTGGCTCGACTTGCAAGCTGTCGACGTCCTAGTGGGGCAGAAGCAGCCCCTTACCTTCAGCATGGCACTCCATAGAGCACTAACGCTTGGTCAGAAAATAGGCTTTGTGTTAGATGAGCTGGCCTAGCTACAGGCTACCGTTGGTGCTCTGAGCGCGCTTCCGGGCGGCTGGGGTAAGCTGAGGTGTTCTGCAGGTCAGGTGCGTGAGTGGAGAAGCATGGGCGTGTATTGGCTCATGGGATGTTGATTTGTAGGATTTATTTATGTCTCAGGGGGGTACCAATCCTTCAGGTTGTTGTCACTTCCCCTTGAGACTGGAGGCTCAGAGAGGGAGAGGTGTGTGCGTGAGGCCACACCATCGGGAGGGAGTGCCAGATGCCTTGTGTCCTTGCGACGCCATCACTGAGCCCGGGGCCTCTGGGTGGGGTGCTTATGCCTCTGGTCCTGTTTCCTCTCCTGGGAGGAGCTCAGGCTATCCTGGTCCTTGGCTTGCTCACCACTCACCCAGCCTGGATTGATGAAGCTCAGGCTGGTGCCAGCCCTTAGTCATTCCTACTCCAGGAAAGGCCGGAGCGGATGGTGCCACAGGCCCCGGGCTGCCAGCCTTAAGCTCCCTCTTCGACCTGCCAGGCTTGGGAGCCGAGAGCTGAGCTTCCAAGAGATGCTCATGCCACTGCCATGAGGCACTCCCACGTTCTCCTCTCGCTGGCGCAGGGGGCCTCTGGCTGCTGATGGCTCGGAGGGCTGGAACGCACCCTGGACCTCCTCCTGCCCAGGTCAGAGGCTTTCTGCCTGCCAGCCTGCGGTCGACCCCCCCCCCCCCAACGCCTCCCTGGCACATCTTCTGTGGGAGTGCACAGGGCAGGCAGCAAAGGTAACTGGAGAGATGTTGGTTTCTGTGAGGCCAGGGGCCATGCACTCAGCCCCGACGCTTCGTTCCTCCGTTGGTCAAATGAGCGTGATGACTTCCTTTGCAGACACTTGTGCGGGGTTTC
Organism: Oryctolagus cuniculus; assembly: GCF_964237555.1. Taxonomy (NCBI): domain Eukaryota; kingdom Metazoa; phylum Chordata; class Mammalia; order Lagomorpha; family Leporidae; genus Oryctolagus; species Oryctolagus cuniculus. The sequence goes on along the minus strand of NC_091437.1, from coordinate 59,048,633 downwards.
GGTTGGGCACACAGTCTGCGCTGCCTCCCTGCTGCCAGAGCGCCTGTCTTCCCGACCCACCATTCCACCGGGCTCTGGGTCCTCATAGGTAGTCCCGAGCTGGGTGGCCGGGCAGACGTCCCGCCTGAGCTTCTACCACCCTCAGACAGTCACAGTCGCCCTTGAGTGTCCATGGAGGACTGGGTTCAGGCCACGCATGCCCCCACCTGCTGAGGGTACCAAACTCCAGGGATGCTCTAGTCCCTTCTACAGTGTGGCTTAGTGTTTGCACGGAGCCCACGCACACCCTCCCAGATACTATAAATCATCTCTTGTTCACGGTACAGGGTAGCTACTGTGTAGGTCGTTGTTATGCCGTTGTGGTTTAGGGAACAATGAGCAAAAAAGAAGTCTCTACGGGTTCAGTACAGACACAACTTTCCCCCCCAAATATTTTCAACCCATATTTGGTTCGATCCACGGACGCGGAACCCCAGGCCCTCTCATGCTTCAGTGTCCCCGTCTGTATGATAGTTCCCATCTTGCGAGGGCTGATGTGAGGCTCTGGTCCGGGCTTGGTAATGGTGAGCTGTGCTAGGAGCCTCCCAGCGTGGCGTCACAGGCGGGGAGCACAATGAGTGAAAGGTGCTGCACCCACCAGCTAGAAAACCATCAAGACCATGACGCCAGACACAGCTTCTCTCGCGGGAATGCCAAGAGCTGCCTGCAAACCACGTGCCCTGGCTGGTTCCCACCGGGCCACCCACGAAGGCTGAAAACACCCATGTGGCTTTGGAAGCCCAAAACCCAGCTGATAAAATGTCCCCTTTTTTAAAATATATATATATATTTTTTTTTTGCTTGTCTGTGCTTTTTTCTGTTTTCCAAATGTTCTGCGGTGACCACATATTCCTGTTGTTAGTAAAAATAAAAAAAAAAAGAGCAAATGTTCACTTTTTTAAAAAAGAAGACTCAGTGCTAAGCTGCAGCGGGCCCGGCTGGTTGCCACATCTGTCTCGTCCCGGCAGCCTCTCCGGCCTCCTCAGAGACCCTGCGCCCCTGCGGCGGGGCCCGGCCTCGGAAACTCCTTCCCAGTCGGGCTGCAGAGGGACGCAGGGCTGTGGCTGCGGCTTTCCAGGCCACGGGCAGAAGCAGTGGAAAGTGATGAGCTTCAAATCCTAGGAGGGAATGCCCGGCAGATGCTTTTGTCGTTAAAGTCTCCTTGCTCAGCGGGCCCAGGCCCTTGCCCTGGCGCCTTGCAGTGGAGCCCAGTTGGAAGGCACACAGCTCCGGCGTGGTCTGTTCCCTGAGGTCACGGGCATGCCGGGAAGGTGGCCAGGCCAGAGGCGTTGCACGCAGGCCAGAGAGCCAGCAGCACGGATGCTGTGTTCCCAGAGAAGGGCTTCTCTGTGACACGTCCTGGTTGCCAGTTGTGCAACCTTTCCTCCTTGGAGGTGGAGCTGTGAGTGGACGTGGGGGGCCGGTCTGGCTTTGACTGACTCTGTTTCCCTCCCCTGGGAGACGAGGACCAGCTGCGATCGCAGCAGCTGCAAGAAAGGGGGTGGCGAGTGCCCATCTCGGCCAGGTGGCTGCTGCAGTCACCCTGGGCTCCAGCCTGCTTCTGTCTGCCACTCGTTGCTGGCCCTGAGCCTTCTCCTCCCAGCAGTGGGGTGGCCTTGTTGGGGAAATTCAGTGAGCTTTTGTGCCAAATGCCTGAGGAGGGTTGCTTAGGGGACTGTCCCCAGGGCTTGCTGACTGTTCCCAGAAACTGTGGCTCTGTGGTCTCTTTGCTGGAGCCCGTGACAGTGGGGCTGTCTGGACCCTAGGGTGGAGCTGGCGTCCCTTGGCCTGCATGTGACAACTGGCTAATGGGAGGCTCAGTGGCTCTAGCAGTGGGCCAGGGAGCAGGGCTGGGTGTGGCACATGCACACGCATGCACGCGCACACACACATACACACTACCTCTGCCTGCGCTGTGCCAGAAGCCACCCTTTCTCTGTCCCCTTCTCCAAGCTGCAAGGCATTCTGCCCTTACTGTGGCTCAGACGCATGCCTGCGGGGCCACAGTTCCAATCCCAGAGCAAAGCGAGAAGGTGAGGCAGAGCTTGTGTGCCTGGTGCTGCAGCCCTGCCCCAGCTCATCCCTGGCCTCAGGGTTGCCAGAGTTAGCAGATGCAAGTGCAGGACTCTCGGTTCGAGTTCCATTTCATGTCAACCTGCAGTTTCTAAGACATACTTACACTACACAATCATGCCCCATGTATCTAAGATTGGAATGGTACTGGGCCTCCTGTCCTGGGTGCAATTTGAGAAAACAGCTACCAAGGAACCTTCCTACATTATAATCTCCATGGTGTTTCTGGAGAATTCGCTAAGCAAATAGAAGCCCCACCCCCAGGGGCCATCACTTTTGAGCATGGGAGTGGCATATGGATAAGTGACCCCCCCAGGATTGAGGCATCCCAAGAAAGACACTGTTGTTTCCATGTAAGGCTGGAGCCCGGGGGGCGGGTGAGCAGAGGCCCGTGTGCTTGGCTTCTGGGGGACTTGTTCTTGGGCAGACGGACCCCAGGGTGCAGGGGAGATGCTGCCAGGTGCACAGGGTACAGGAGTCTCGCAGCAGAGTGGCAACGGTGGCATGGCAGACGGGGAGGAACTTGGAAAAGTAGGAGAGACTTGGGCTACGGGGACTGGGAGGACCTGGCCCAGGAACCACAGGAGGACAGGAGGCATGCCCCCCGCCCCCAGCAGCACAGCCATGCTCCAGTCAAGCACAGGCAGTGGTGGCCGGGATGGAAGTCCCCAGAGAGGCTGGGAGGCGCTGGCACTCACATGCTCCCCTGCATGGCGGTGGGGTGGGGGGAGGCTGAGAGCGTCTGTCCTCATGGGGGTGCCGTTGTAACAATGGCAATGCAGCTGCAGGGCGGGGGACAGGGTGGTCGCAGGGCGCATCCTGGAAGCCCCTGGGTTCCAGATGTGTCATCTCAAGGTTTACTGAAAATGGGTCATGATTTTGATTATTGTGATAGAGCAGCTCTCACTGATGCCAGGTTGGGCCTCCTCTGCTTCTGAATCTTCGTGTCCCTGAATGCACACGGGGGTGGCTCCATGACATCCGGCGCATTAGGGCCCTTGGGTTACGCGTGACGGAGGCAAAGCTGGCAAAGGGCATGTACTGGGGAGATGGGGCTGGCAGAATCAGGGACAACTCAGCACGGGTTTCCGGAAGAGGGTGGGCAGTCAGGGCCATCCTGGGAATACGACCTGCTTGTGGACATGGGGACAGCACTGGAGGTGGACAACTGCATCTGGGTGAAGGCCTTTTGGCCACTCCTCAGTGCAGTTCTAGGAAGAGAGAACCTGATTGGCCCGGTCAGGTCACCTGGCTATCATGCTTGATACTCCCACTGAGGTCACAAGCAGTGGGAGGAGGCTTGGGGCACCATAGAAGGGGGCAGGGAGCCTGGGTGGGTCTGCTCCATGAGTGCTATTATTAGCCCATTTCACAGATGTGGAAATGGAGGTGAAGCAGTTTGACCAGAGGTCACACGTGGCCCTGCTGACTATCATTGGCTGTAAATCAGGGAACATCAACTCACCGCCCCCGACAGCAAAGTTTCCTGAAAGCACAAAAGGGTGGGATCTTCTGTCCTGCTTAATTAAGCAGAATTGCACAGACCCCCGCCCATGCGCTGGCAAAGAAAGCCAAAACCCACACGATGGCGTCACCGTTTCCTCCTCCCCAGCCAAGGTGTGAATCAGCAGCTGTGGCTTCGGGCCGCCCTTGGCTTCCAGTCAGTTCCACAGATGTGGGTTTATTGTCTGCTCGGAGCCAGGTCTGGCCCAGAGCCGGGGAGTGGCTGGGGTGACAGACAGGCTTGTCCTCACAGAGGTCACCTTATGTTTTACAGCACGTGCCCAGATCTGGACTGAGCGGTGAGGGTGGGCCGGGGGTCGCAGGCTGCCGAGACAGAGATGTGGTCTCTCGCCTTCTCTTTTTTTAATCTTTATTTGTTTGAAAGGCAGAGAGAGATCTTCCATCTGCTGATTCACTCCCTAAATGCCCACCACAATGGGGGATGGGCCAGGCCACCATAGCCAGGATCCCTGAAATCAATTCAGGTCTCCCACATGGGTGGCAGGGACCCAAGCACTTGAGCCATCACCTGCTGCCTTCCCAGGGTGTATGTTAGCAGGAAGCTGGAATTGGGGGCGGAGCCAGGACTCAAGCCCAGGCGCTCCAGTGTGGGATGTGGGTGTCCCGAGCAGCGTCTTCAGCACTGAGCCCAGTCCCAGCGTGAGAGGGACGTTCTCAGAGGAGACGAGTGCTCTGGGCCTGAGAGGGCCGACCAGCAGAGGGGCTGTCGGTGTGGGCAGAATCCTGAGGGCCCCTGACCGGGAAGGACAAACTGACGTCTTAATTTTCACCATCCTCCGATTAAGTGTGACCTCACCCTCCATATGAGTGAAGGCAGCAGCCTTGGTGGTGTTGGTGACACCTGTCCCTCTGTCCCCAGCAGAAGCTCACTGGTCAAGTGGATCTCCTAGATCACTTGTGGTCATTGTCACTTCCAAATTTGGTGTCATGTGACCCACCACTAGATTCAGTTAGTGATTTGAAACAAAGTGTACATATATTCACAAGTTTAGGTTTTTGGAACATTTCAGTAGCTGGACGATGGTCTGATCCATTGCAGTTGGATCCCTGTGGGTTTCATTTCTTTTTGCATCTTTCTGAGAAGAGATCAGCAGGTTCTATCAGCTGCATTAGAGGTCCTTGGTGGCTCCAGAAAAAAAACAGGGGAAAGGCCCCTGGGTAGACGTGTCAGAGGTTAGACCCGGGAGCCAAGTGACAGAGGTGGACCTGGCTTAGCCTGTCGCTGGGTGAATGACCCGGAACCAGGACTTAGCCTGTCCATGCCTCCAACTCGTCCCTGTGCTGTAGGTCAGAATAGTATCTACCATGAGGGATTCAGAGCTAGGCCTGGCATGTACAGGTGCTGAGTGAGGAGTTCTCTAGTGTCTATACCGCCCCCAACACCATCATTTGTCTGACTAGGGATGTGCGTCTTTAGTAAGCAACCCCAAAGGGTCTGGAATGAGAAACGTACTCTAAGTGAGCTAGCTCAGGGTGCACGCTTTAAAATGCAAAGCCGCAGGCCGGCGCCGCGGCTCACTAGGCTAATCCTCCGCCTTGCGGCGCCGGCACACGGGGTTCAAGTCCCGGTCGGGGCGCCAGATTCTGTCCCGGTTGCCCCTCTTCCAGGCCAGCTCTCTGCTGTGGCCAGGGAGTGCAGTGGAGGATGGCCCAAGTGCTTGGGCCCTGCACACCATGGAAGACCAGGATAAGTACCTGGCTCCTGCCATCGGATCAGCGCGGTGCGTTGGCCGCAGCGCACCTGCCACGACGGCCATTGGAGGGTGAACCAACGGCAAAGGAAGACCTTTCTCTCTGCCTCTCTCTCTCTCTCACTGTCCACTCTGCCTGTCCAAAAAAAAAAAAAAAAAATGCAAAGCCGCTCTCCCCAGAACTGTATGCATTTGGCGACTGAGCAGTGTGCTTGGTGGATAGCCTTATGGTGGACTATTAAGGATTCTGGGCAAATGATTTGTTCAGAAAGTTTTCATGAAATGGGAAATGCTCCGCGGGCAGCGCAGGTGGAAAAGATAAATCGTATAGTGAGCCTTCCAGTGTCCACAGGTTCCGCATCTGTGGATAAATACCTTCGTCCAAGGAGTCAGCCAGTCATGGATCCAGAATACTTAGAAAAGGGCATCACACGTAGGGGCTGATGTGGCAGCGCTGGTTAAGCCGCTGCTTCTGACGCCAGTATCCCGCATCAGGGCACCAGTTCAAGCGCTGGCTGCTCTGCTTTCCATACAGCTCCCTGCTGATCTGCCTGGGACAGCAGTGGAAAATGGCCCAGTGCTCGGGCCCCTGCCTCTCACATGGGCGGCCCAGGAGTAGTTCCTGGCTCCTGGATTCAGCCTGGCCCAGATCTGGTATTGTGACCCTTTGGGGAGTGAGCCAGCAGATGGAAGATCTGTCTCCCTCTGTAGCTCTGCCTTTCAAACAAATAAGTAAATACATCTTTTTAAAAATTGTAACTGTAATGAACAGGTACTGATCATTTTTTTTTCTGGTCATCGTCCCTTAAACAATACGGTATAGCAACCGTTTACATAGCTGAAAATGCTATGTATCGGCATAGTGAGTCATCTAGAGACGATTTAAAGTTTATGGAAGGGGCTCTGTGGCATAGAGGGTTAAACCACTAGCAGTGCCAGCATCCCATGTGAGTGCTGGTTTGAGTCCTGGCTGCTCCACTTCCAATCTAGCCCCTGCTGGTGCACCTAAGAAAGCAGCACAAGATGGCCCAAGTCCTTGGTCCCCTGCACCTATGTGGGAGACCCCAGTGAAGCTCCTGGCTCCTGGCTTCAGTCTGGCTCAGCCCTAGCCCTTGCAGCCATTTGGGGAGTGAACCAGCAGATGGAAGACTCTCTCTCTCTCTCACTCTCTCTCTCTCTCACTTCTGCCTCTTTCCTTCTCTGTAACTCCACTTTTCAAATACATACATACGTACATAAAATTAAAGTATACGGGAGTATGGGCAACCTCACACTGCAGTCAGACCGTTTGTTCCCAGGGGCCAAGTCTGTCGCTGGGCCTCACGGGCCCGGCCTTCCTCCACTGCTTAGTGGCCATGAGTGTGCTGCAGCTTCCCAGGGCCACTGACAGAGCCCACCAAGCCCATCCGAGGCCTCTAGTGCCCTGAGTGATGACGTTATATCGTATTTGATTTCTTTTCCAGGGTTTCTCTAGAGGGACAAGCACTGGGCAGGCTCGCCTAAAAGTCCACGGAGGGCTCAAAGTGGGGGCTTCATCTCTGCTAGATCAGGGCCCAGCACGGGAGGGGCCCGGGGTGGCCAAGGGCACCCACAGAATCCAACCTTATAGAACCACATGGAAAGGAGGCCCCTCGGTTCTACAGAGTGTGAGCCCCACTTATGCAGCCCCTCTCCTTACCGTGCAAGAACCCCTCCCCCGCCCAGGCCGACCCCCTCACAGGTGGCTGTCGCCAGGGTCGGGCGCTCACTCCCCCTTCGTTTTGACCTCGCTCTTTCTCATTCTTGCCCTTGCCCGTGAGCCCAGTGTGAAGAGAGGATGAGGCTGGATTGGGGTAGTGTCCTGGACCAGCAGATTCTGGGCACCCCTTCTTCCCCGACCCAGGTGCCTGGTTGATGCCGACGCTGCTGGTGGACGCAGCCTCCCTCGTCTGGCTCTCACCCCTTGTCCACTTTCTCATTCTCTCCCACCGGGCCCTGAGTGCCCCATGGTCCTGAGGGTGCCCTCTCGTTTTGTGTTCAGGGTCTAGACGAAAACAGGTGTGCAGCCCGAGCTTCCTCCTTGTAGGCAGCCAGGACTCCCTGGGCTCCCTCAGTCCTCAGGTCCCAGGAGTCCAGGGCACTGGCCTGGAACCTCCTGGGAGCAGGTGTGGAATTAGAATCCAGGTGTGGCAGTGGCCAAGGCACAGGCTTTGGTGGCAGCCAGGCCTGAGTGCAGACCTTGGCTCTGCCCTTCCTCGTCATGCGGTTTTGAGCAGTCTGCTTAACGCTCCTGTAATTGGGAGGATGGGGACCCACCCAAACCCTGAACCTCTGAGAAGTGCCTGTAGTTCTTAGGCCTGCCCGGGGCACCCAGACAAGCTGCTCCAACCCCAGCGGTGCCGCTAGTAGGTTGAACCTGGGAAATTGTCCATGTGTGACCTATAAACATGGCAGTCTGGGGGCGGGAGTTTAGCCCAGTGGCTAAGACACTGGTGGGTCCCCCATTGGAACGTGGGTTCGAGTCCTGGCTCCAGCTTCCTGCTAATGCACACCCTAGGAGGCAGCAGGTGATGGCTGGAGTCCCTGGGTCCCTGCCACCCATGTGAGAGACCAGGCTTGAGTTCCCAGCCATTGCAGGCACCTGGGGAGCGAGCCAGTAGACGGGAGCTCTCTTTCCTTCTGCCTCTGCCTCTCAAATAAGTCAATAAATACATTTTAGATGGTAATTTCACTTGGTTCAGCCTAACGGTTTGGGGTTGACTTGGGCCTGGGGAACCCACTCTGCATGGGAGGGGTTAAGGGCCACCATGGCACCAGGTGTCATTCAGACACGCTGATGCTTTACGGCAGTCCCTGGGAGACAGGTGATGGTATTATTAGCATCCCCATCTCACAGATGGGAACATTGAGGCGCCTACATAGCTTGTGGTAGGACCCCCAGTGAGGAAGCAGTATAGTCAGGATTGGAACCCAGGTCCATCCAGTTCAACATGTGTGCCGTCTCCACTGTTGCAGCTTTCCGACTTAGTTGCCTGTTCCCAGCCCGGGAACTCTCCCAGACTCTGACCCTGGGTGGCAGCACAAGAGTGCACAGGCGCTGACTTTGGCTTTGATTGCGAGGCTGCGAGGCGGGGAAGCACCTGTGTCCATTTTCCTTCCGAACTTTGAGGCTGTGCTTCCCAAGCCCTCTGCCCACTTGTTGAATTTGGGGCCGGGTGTCCAGACCCTGGGTTCCAGCCCTTGCCCACAGTCCCATCAAGACAGGGCCAAAAGGGCTCATATAGGCAGGCATCCTGACAGGGGCTGCTGCAGAAACACAGGCTGGTGCAGACTGTTGTCAGCCGTCTGTGAAACAGAGGGAACCCAGGAAGGTGGAAGGAGTGGTTAGCATGGGCCTGTCCACCAGTAAGGGGCTGCTTGTCAGATGCAAAGCCGCGGTGTTTTGCTGGCTTCAGCAAGAGACTGCAGGAGGAGGTGAATCAGGTTGATGCTGTTTCAGAAACATCCACACGGGGTGAGCAGAGGGGCAGGAGGGTTACGGGGCAGGGAGGCTGCTGCCGGCCTCCAGCGAGGGGGTGAGTTCCGTCCCCAGCTCTGTCCCACGTTGCTGTGTGACCTTGGGTTCGCTGCTTACCCTCTCTGAGTCTGCAAAGCTGGTGGCATACCGTGGAGGATATACATCCCTGGGGACACGTGGCTCGTTCGGGCTCTCCTGCCTTGGTTGCAGCACGTGTGGGGTGACTACTTTGCTGTCTGTATCACACAATCCCCAAGGACAGCTCTGACCCTCCTGCCCAGGTGCCATGTAGGCGGTAGGTGCTCCCGTCGGCTGCCTGACTCGCTCTGGGAGCCCTGTCAACACAGGAGAGGTCCTGACACGAAATCTCTCGCCCAGCTCTGTTTCCTGCAGTGCCCGGGCTCTCGGAGGCCTGGCAGCCATCAGGAGCTCCACAAGCCCCAAGCGCCTGCCCTGGAGATTTTCCTAGAAAGCCAGCCTTCAGGTTGCTTTTAGCTGAGCCGAGGCTCCAGCTGCCAGCACCGCTGCTTGCCATTGGAAAGTTCCCTGTGCAGCCTCGGGCCAGATGTGCGCGAGGAGCAGGACGTGAGTTGGCAGCCAGAGGCCCAGGCTGGAGCTTCAGGCCCGGACCGGCCAGCGTTTGCACTTCGGTGTCTCCGTCTGCACGCACTGAGGTGCTTGGCCTAGCCGGGCCTGGAAGCGGTTCTTGCTGCCCATGCCTCTGCGTGGGACTCCATGGCTCGGGAGAATTGGGCTCGGAGCAGGGCAGCACCATGTGGGTGCACCCCAAGCAGACTCTTGATCCAGTTTCATAGTGTGATTTTTTTTTTTTTTTAAGATTTATTTGCTTGACAAGCAGAGAGAGAGAGAGAGAGAGAGAGAGCTTCCATCTGCTGGTTCACTTCACTCCCCAAATGGCCCTAGCAGCCCAGGCTGGGCCAGGCTGAAACTAGGAGGCCGGAATTCCATCTGGGTCTCCCATGTGGGTGCAGGGGCCCAAGCACTTGAGCCATCTTCCATTGCCTTCCCAGATGCATTGGCAGGGAGCTGAGTTGGGAGTGGAGCATATGGGACTCGAATCTACACTCCCAATATGAGATGCCGGCATTGCAAGCAGTGGCTTGAACCCCCTTTGCCACAGTGCCGGCCCCCGGCCCTTCCTTTTAACCTGTCCTACACCACCTCCAGGAAGGTGGCTGTCGGTCAGCCTGAGCCTCTGGTGAGTCTTCTCCACAAGGGGTTTGTTAGTGATGGCTGTGGGCGCTGTCTGTGGTCAGGCAGTGTGCTATACACCTGTCACACTTCCGCTTCTTTGGTCCCCAGCAGCCTGACACAGGGGACCCGGTATTCTCTCCATTTTAAGAGGAAATCAGGGGCCGGCGCCATGGCTCAATAGGCTAATCCTCCGCCTGCGGCGCCGGCACACCGGGTTGGTCGGGGCTCCGGATTCTGTCCTGGTTGCCCCTCTTCCAGGCCAGCTCTCTGCTGTGGCCAGGGAGTACAGTGGAGGATGGCCCAAGTGCTTGGGCCCTGCACCCCATGGGAGACCAGGATAAGTACCTGGCTCCTGCCATCGGATCAGCACAGTGTGCTGGCCGCAGCGCGCCAGCCGTGGCAGCCATTGGAGGGTGAACCAAGGGCAAAAGGAAGACCTTTCTCTCTGCTCTCTCCCTCACTGTCCACTCTGCCTGTCCAAAAAAAAAAAAAAAAAAAAAAAGGAAATGAGGCCGTGCGGTGACTTGCAGAGGCCAGTAGCAGCTTCAAGCTGTAGAGGCCAGATTCAGGCCTGGAAGCACCAAAGCCAGGACATGCTTTTTTTTTTTTTTTTTTTTTTGGCTTTGTATAAAGGATATTAAGAAGTGATTATTTTTTGCTTTATGTGCATGCCCAGCAGAATTCCTTTTTCCGGTTTATCATTCTGTGACGCATAGATTCTGTCACCACCAGCGCACGCAGGGTCCAGGACAATCCCAGCACCGCCAGACAGTGCCCTTGCTGTCCTGCCATCGGTGCTAGGGGTGAGGCTCCACCCAGGGTTCCCACAGCTCTCACCTGCCTCCTGCCCGTGCTGTGTCCTGTTAACCTATAACCTGGGGTTAAAATTGCTCCTGGGGTGTCCTCGTGTTCTCCCTGAGCTTTTCAGAGACGCCTAGGGTGGGATGTGGGGCCCTCTGCCTGTGTTCTCCATGACCATGGTTGTCCGGTACCCTTAGCTCTTGAGCTGGGCCAGTTGTTCGTAATTTTGTGTGCGGTCACCTTGGTGTCTGACAGCATGACTCTGGTCTGTCTCAGCCTGTCCTCACCATCAGCAGGGAATCAAGTGAATGGCACCCACCCTACCCCAGTCCCTGAGGGTTCCCAGGGGAGGGGGGGTGGTAACAGTCAGGCAGATGGACCAGGACCTCCTGAGGAATGTATGTGGAGAGAGGGCAGCCCAGGGGCTAGGGGCACCCAGAGCATGGGGGCCAGACCCAGACAGACATGGGGTGTCCAGTAGGGCTTCCCAGAGGAGACGGCCTCCAGCTGATGCTGGAGGAGCAGAGAGGGGCTAAGCTGGAGAAGGCAGTGCGAGCACTGGGTCCGAGGGCAAGGCCGAGCCAGCCCGGCTGGAGCTGGAGGCAGCGAGCCCCACACTCTGCCACTTGTTGTCTTCCTTGGTCACGGCCTTCCAGCAGAGCCTGGTACACAGTAGGCGCTTTGTTCATGCCGAATGGAAGAATGAATGAATGAATGAATGAGTGAATGAAGAATCTGAAGTGGGGAGATTTCCCACACCTCTTTCCCATCCCCTGCCCCACTTGGAGGCACAGCACACTGCACACAGGTATCCCCAGAGCCTGCAGCCCCACTGTACCCCCTGAGCCTTCACTGCGCACAGTCGGGGCACAGCCCTGGGTCTGGAGCGCCCTCTGTGATGTGCGTTGCCACGGGCGCTTCCATTTGGGCTTCCTTCCAAGCATTCACTTAATTGGAAAAAGAAAAATTGGCTGCCCGCCTGTGCCAGTGTGTCACTTGCTGTGGCGCCTGAGCTTGGTGATGCCGACACTGACTTGGGGACCAGAAATCTCTGGGCTGGGCCCAGGAGAGCTGGGCAGAGAAAGGCTGCAGGGAGAATGAATGAATGAATGAATGAGTGAATGAGTGAGTGGGCTGGATCTCATGTGCCCACTTCCCAGGGGCCTGGCCTGTTTTCCTCTGGGAGGGTTGGACACACTGTGCTGATAGTCGCTAGCAGCAGGTGCATTCTCTGTGTTGGCAGATTTTGTCTCAGGGGACTGCCTAGCTCTGCCATCCCGGGATCCCTCCCAGGTCTCAAAGGTGCCGGGACACTTGGCAACATCTCTCCAGGAGGAAACAAACTTAACTGTTGAACAAATTTCATGTGCTTTCCTCTAAAATAGAAATCCGAGGCAGGCACTAGGCACAGTGGTTAGGACACCACTGGGTATACCTGCATCCCGTACTGAAGTGCCTGGGTTCAAGTCCCAGCTCCAGTCCCAATTTGAGCTTCCTGCTAATGTGCACCTGGGAGGGAACCTGTCATGACCCAAGTAGTCCCATACGGGAGACCCGGATTGCAGTCCTAGCTCCTGGCTGCTGCAGGCATTTGGGGTATGAGCCAATGGTTGGGAGAAGTCTTCTCTCTCTCTCCCCATCTCCCCCCCCCCCCCACCTACTCTGTTTCAAAATAAATAAAAATAAAAACAAGAGGCCGGCGCCACAGCTCACTTGACTAATCCTCCGCCTGCGGCGCCAGCACCCCGGGTTCTAGTCCTGGTTGGGGCGCCGGATTCTGTCCCGGTTGCTCCTCTTCCAGTCCAGCTCTCTGCTGTGGCCCGGGAGTGCAGTGGAGGATGGCCCAAGTGCTTGGGCCCTGCACCCCATGGGAGACCAGGAGAAGCACCTGGCTCCTGGCTTCAGATCAGCGCAGCATGCTGGCCGTAATGGCCATTGGGGGGTGAACCAATGGAAGGAGGACCTTTCTCTCTGTCTCTCTCTCTCACTGTCTAACTCTGCCTGTCAAAAAAAAATAAAATATATTAAATAAAAAAAAGAAGAAATCATACACTGCACTTCAAAGAGAGAGATCCTTCTTTTTGTCTTTCCGGTGGTGAGCCTGCCCTGGGGTGCTGGGAAATGAAACTGCAGGGTGTTGCAATTCCAGAGAGAGGCTGGAGGTGCTGACCCACAGGAGGCAGATGTCTGGCACAGCAGGGGCAGGCAACCAATCAGAGCTCAGGGAACCCCAGGCGGAGCTTCTCCAACTGCCTCCCCCCTCCTCAGTCTCCCTCTCTCCTCCTTTCTTCCCCCCCCCCTCCCCACCGCCTCACACTGCCTTCCCTCCTCATCCTCCTGCCTCCCTGTGCCTGGTGCATGTTGCCAGAGGGGTGCCCCAGGAACCAGCCAGTTACTCATCTCATTACCAGGCTCCTCCCAGGGTCTGCCCCGTGGCCCCCAGCCACTGGGAAGCCTCCCTGGGGGATCACACCCACTTTTCAATTTTAAGATGGTTTCTGAACCCCAGAGTTTCGAGACTCCTGGGCAGTCGTGGGTCTTTCCAAAAGCCTTCTCTGCAGGAACAGGATTTATCTGGGTCTTTGTTATCAATTATACACTTCTGATTAACAAATAATATTTCCATGGTGGTCAGTGTAGTAGTGCAGTGGGTTAAGCCTCCTCTTGCAATGCCAGCATCCCAGAGAACTTACTCAAGTCCTGTCTGCTCTGCTTCCAATCCAGCTCCCTGCTAATGCACATGGAAAAGCAGTGGAAGACCCAAGTGCTAGGTCCCCTGCTCCCACATGGGAGACCTGGATGGAGCTCTGAGTGCTGGCTTCAGCCTGGTCCAGCCCTGGCTGTTGTAGCCATTTAGGGAGAGAACCAGCTGATAGAAGATTCTCTCTTTCTCTTATTCTCTCTTTCCCCCATCAGTCTGCCTTTCAAATAAATAATAAGTAAATGCATCTTTTAAAATCGTAATTGTAGGCCGGCGCCGCGGCTCACTAGGCTAATCTTCCGCCTAGCGGCGCCGGCACACCGGGTTCTAGTCCCGGTCAGGGCGCCGGATTCTGTCCCGGTTGCTCCTCTTCCAGGCCAGCTCTCTGCTGTGGCCAGGGAGTGCAGTGGAGGATGGCCCAGGTGCTTGGGCCCTGCACCCCATGGGAGACCAGGATAAGTACCTGGCTCCTGCCATCGGATCAGCGCGGTGCGCCGGCCGCAGCGCGCCGGCCGCGGCGGCCATTGGAGGGTGAACCAATGGCAAAGGAAGACCTTTCTCTCTGTCTCTCTCTCTCACTGTCCACTCTGCCTGTCAAAAATAAAAAAAAATAAAATAAAATAAAAAAAAAATCGTAATTGTATATATTTATGGGGTAAAATGTGATGCTTCATTGCATGTATGTATTGTATAATGACCTAATCAGGGTGATTAGTGTATTTGTCACCTTAAACTTTAATCATTTCTTTGTGATGGGAACAGTCAAATCCTCTTTTAGCTGTTTTGAAATGTACCTTACTGCTGCTTCTTATCACCTTACTGGGCAGTAGGATCCCAGACTTACCCCTCCTCTTATCAGTGTCTGCGTGCCTCGTGGCTAGCCTCTCTCCATGCACCCTGCCCCAGGCTCTCCACTTCTGTGAGATCCACTCTTTAGCTTGTACGCAGGGGTGAGGTCGTGCAGGATTGTCTTTCTCTGCCTGGCTCACTTCACTTCACTAAGGATTCCAGAGCCGCCCATGCTTCTGTCCACACACACACGCTCTGGCTGCTGAGCAGGCCGGCCCCAGTTACCACAGGCTGGTGGCCTGTGGCAGCGCACACCGTGGCCTGTGGAGCGCGTCCCCTCAGAGCACCTCCACCCAAATGGGGCTCTGCTTTAACTCGGGGAGCCGCCCTGGGGTGCGGAGGGCCCTGCTATAGATTCCAGCTCTCCTCCCTGCTTGCTGCCTGGCCCCGGGCCAGCCCTTCCCTCCCTGGCCTCAAATCCCTAACTGTAAAATAAGGGATGGTCTTGAGCAGGATTTTCACATAGTTTCAATGTCCTGGAACCCTCTGCCATCTGCCTGAGGCCTACAGAGGAGCCTGGGCCCCGTGTAAAGGGGCCATGTGGCAACACAGCCCACAGTGCCTGGTGATTTGGCCTGCAGGGTGCTGAGTTACACCCTTCCCCACATGTAGAAGGGCTAAAATGGGCACTGTGCTATGGACACCAGGGTGGACAGCCCAGCAGCCCACCCACTTGGCTCTCCGGGATCCTGGAGCTCCCTTGAGGCTCATTTCTCTCCTAGCCTAGGTCACTTCTCGGAGCTTTGGAAATTTCAAGTCCTCAAAGCAAGGCATTGTGCGGGAGGCCCAGAGGAGCAGGAGGGACTCACAAGGAAATTCAGACAAGGTCCTGGGAGTGCGAAGAGTCTGCAGCTGAGGGTGTGACCCTAAGCAACTTGCTGCATCTTCTCTCTCTCCATTTTTAAAGGGGAGGGGTTGGTATAGATCAGGGATGCCAAGGATGTAGCATGCATCTCACCAGCCCCCTAACTCTGCCCATGGCAGACATTGCTAATGGGTCACAGAGCTCTATCTTGTGGATGCTTCTTTTCCACAGCCCCTGTAGAGAAATAAGGACATAGCCCAGCCCCACTCCTGCTCTCTCCTTAGATGTGTTCTCTGTCATTCATGTCATTCCCAGTTTTCCACCAGCATTGTACAGCCATGGAGGATCTTCTGACTTGAGGAATTTTCTGGTTCATTAGCCTGTAAATAAAACTCCTGATACAGTAAGAATAGTAAGAGATTCCAATGAAACAGGACTGTCTTCATTCTCAGTCCTCTATACCATCACAGGTTTGGTTGGTTGGTTGGTTTTTTAAAGATTTATTTATTTGAAAGGCAGAGTTACAGAAAAAGGGAGTGGTAGAGAAAGATCTTCCATGTGCTGGATGGTCACAATGGCGGGGGCTAGAACAGGCTTGAAGTCAGGAGCCAGGAACTCCATCTGGATCTCCCACGTGGGGGCAGGGACCCAAGCACCTGGGCCATCTTCTGTTGCCTTCCCAGGTGCATTAGCAGGGAGCTGGATCAGAAGCAGAGCAGCTGGGACTTGACCCAGAGCTCACATGGGATCCCGTTATCACAGGCGGTGTCTTACGTCACAATTTTTGATGTATCCACGACCTACCTGTACCACATATTCCTGATAGAGTATTATTCTTCACAATGATTCAGTTTTTCACTCTAATTACTTTTTTTAAAAGAAACTTTGGCTGTCTATCATAAATGGAATACCAGTAGCAACTGCTAGAAATAGCAACTAAAAATTCAGAGGGAAAAGAAAAGCAATGTGTTAAATTCTTCCTGGCGTAGTGTGGGCTTCTTTGAGAAGGGGGACCAGCCTGTGTTGAAGGCAATGTCTTAAAAAAGTTAAATTTGGAGCCGGCATCATGGCGCAGTTGGTTAAGTGGGTTAAGCACCCACCTGTGACCCTGGCATTCCATATCAGAGCACCAGTTCAAGTCCAGCATGTTCCACTTTGAATCCAACTCCCTGCTAATGCACCTGGGAAGGCAGTGGATGATGGCCCAAATACTTGGGCCCCTGCGACTCATGTGGAAGACCCAGATGGAGTTTCTGGCTCTTGGCCATTATGGCCATTTGCAGGGAAAAACAGTGAATGGAAGATACCTTCCTCTCTCTCCCTCTTTGTCTCTGTCTCTGTGTGTGTGTGTCACTCTGCCTTTCAAATAAATAAGTAAATCTTAAAAAAAAAAAAAAAAACTCTGGCCACTACACTCCAGGGCCAAAATGTCATGGCTTTGTCATGTGACAAAGTCCCACCCCTTCTAATTAATCCCAGCCGGGACCGTTATCATGGTGCCTGGCTGGAAACCGTGCAGAACGGATTTGCAAAGCACAGTGAGGTTGGAGGACATTCCCTTGTCCTCAGCGATTTTCTTAGCAGGGCAGAAACAAAGCACCCACCCGTGTTTGTGAGTTCCTGCGATGCAAACCCGTGAGGTCGCAGCATTCTGGGAGGGGCGGCAGCCGTTCCCCGTCTCCCTGCGGAGAGAGGGCCGCGTGGGTGCAGATTTCAGGGCCAGTGGGTCGGCCGGGAGAAGGCAGTCGGTGAACGCAGGGCTGCAGGGCCTGGCTGAGGTGCCATGGCCCCTTGCTGGAGTGCCTTTTAGCTCTGCCCAGGCCTGGCCCCTGCGCATTTGCAAGAAGCACCTCTAAGCTCTGTTATGGCTGCAGTCCCTATTGGGAAGGGGGCCCTGACTGCTTGGCTGCTGACACCTGGAAGGGAGACCTAAATTCCTGCATGCTTAATGGGGGCCCTGCGGGCTCTGGGCTGGGGTTGGACCTAGAAGGACAGGAGGGTGAAAGACTGGGCCGTATTCAGTGACCGTCTTCCCACCACAGAGATTCTGGCCTGCGGGTGTTCCATGTGCAGAGCTTTGGAAAGATACCTCACCCCACCTTGGTGATGGCCTGGGAGGTAGGGAGAACTGGCATCTGAGTCCCCATTTCTCAGAGAATTTGGGGGCTCCAGGAGGTCAGGGACTTAGCCAGCTCACACAGTACCTGGAAGGCTGAGGCCCCAGCTTGAGAGAGCCAGTGCCCGAGCATCCGCAGCAGATGTGCCGCGCTGGCCCTGGGGTTGAGCCAGGGTGTCACAGGACACTGGCCTGGGGTTAGAGACCAGAAAATATGACCCCAACAGGCAGGTTCCTTCTCGTCCTCCTTGGCACCTTTTTATTCTGATCATAAAAGAAAATACAGAGAAAATACCGTGTAAAGGCCTGGAAAATACAAGAAAGTGTCAAGAACAGGACTTTTGAAGTCCTGCATATTTCCCCCAATCCTAAGGGGACCACTGCCATGGAGGTGTATGACGTGGGGGAGGGTGTGAGTGTGTACAAGAGGACTTCAAGTCATTGGTGGGAAAATGGAAGTAGAAGAAAGGTTTATCAGGCTGCAAAAATATCTTGAAATGCTTGTGTAGTTTTCCCATTGTGAGACTTTCTGTGGGCTTTTGGAAGATACCCTGTGCACACATAAAGGTGCATTTCTCTCCAGTGTGGTGGATCCTCGTTGTTCACAGATTCTTTACTCGCATTTGCCTACTTGCTAAACCCAGAGGCAGCAGTGAGGATCTGCAGACAGGGACACGGGAGGAATGGTGACAGACTGGAGCTGCCCAGTGTCCCTGTTCCCAGCCAAGGTTGAGCAAGCAGACCGCGCTCTCACGCTAAATACGTATCTCTTTCCGAGTCCATGCAGCATTATGTGTATTGAACATGTTTTTTCTGGTGATTTTCATTGTGCGTGTGTGTGGGCTATAGTGCAATGTGTGGGTGCATTGTGTGTTGATTAAATCAGGAAGATGCCCACTTCCTGTCCCTTCGTTACTGGTGTCTGGAGCATTATTAACGCTGTGGTGCTGGCTTGTTGTTGAAAATGGCCCCCAGGCATAGGGGTACCGTGTTGTCCCGTGGTGCTAACTACAGGAAGGCTGGATGTGTCTGATGGGGAATGTGTGTGTCAGGGAAGCTTTGTTTGGTCAGGCTATGCTGGTATTGGCTGTGAGTTCAATGTTCATGAGTTAATAATATGCATTAAGTAAGATGCCTTTTTTTTTTAAGATTTTATTTATTTGAGAGGTAGAGTTACAGTCAGAGAGAGAGACAGAAAGAGATCTTCCGTATACTGGTTCACTCCTCAGATGACTGCAATGGACAGAGCTGAGCTCTCTCCGAAGCCAGGAGCCAAGAGCTTCTTCCAGGTCTCCCCCGCAGGTGCAGGTACCCCCTCCACTGCTTTCCCAGGCCATAAGCAGAGAGCTGGATCAGAAGAGGAGCAGCCAGGACACAAACCGGTCCCTATATGGGATGCCAGCATCGCGACCAGAAGCTTAGCCTACTACACCACAGCACCGGCCCTTGAGTAAGATATCTTAAAGCAGAAACACAGGGCCGGTGTTGTGGCATAGTAGGTAGAGCCACCGTCTGTAACTCCAGCATCGCATATGGACCCCAGTTCATCCTAGCTGCTCCATTTCCGATGAAGCTCCCTGTTAATGCACCTGGAAAAGCAGTGGAAGATGGCTCAAGTACTTGCACCCATGTGGGAGACCCCCAAAAAAATCTCCTGGTTCCTGGTTTCAGCTCGGCCCAGCCCTGGCTGTTGTAGCCATCTGGGGAGTGAACCAGCGGATGGAAGATCTCTGTCTCTCTTCTCTTCTGTAGCTCTGCCTTTCAAACAAGTTTTAAAAAGAAAAGCAGAATGACAGAGAAAAAGATCTTTCAACTACTGGTTCACTCTCCAGAAGCCTGTAACATCCAGGGCTGGGCCAGGCCGAAGCCAGGAGCCTGGAACTCCATCCGGGTCTCCCACATGGGTGATGGGGGCCCCCAAACACTTGAACCATCATCCACTGCTTCCCAGGATACATTAGCAGAAAACTGGATTGGAAGAGGAGTAGCCGGGACTTGAACCAGCACTCTGATGTGGGATGCAGGCCTCCCGATCTATGACTTAACCTGCTGTGTCACAACACCTGCCCCTAAATACATATTTTAAAAAATACTCTCAAGAAAAAAAAATGGTATCAGAACTGAATACATATGGGCTGTTTTTCCTTTGACATTGTATTACATATCCAAGGTCATCAAGAAATGATTGACAGTTCTTTGGAGGGCATGTGTAGGTTATATGCGAATATTGCACCATTTTGTACAAGGACTTGAATATCCACAGTGTGGTATCGGGGGGTCACAATTGCCCGTGGATGCTGTGGGGTGACTGTATATTAAATGATGTCATCTTTTTGAGGTTGCAGTTGTGTTGTTTCGGCCTGTTCTTTTTACCTAAGGTAGCACCTAAGCTTTGCCTTGTGCATCACAGTTGTTTCAGTTGCACAGAAATCCTTCTTACCCCAGAAGGGGAATTAGCAGGAAGGGCCTGGCCCCCGTGTGCATTGTAGAAGCTACATGCAGGCAGGCTGGCTGGCCAGGGAAGCAGGAACTGGAGTCCCCGCAGGGGCCAAGCTCCCCCTGTCGTGTGTCCGTCTCTGCAGACCACATGTCTGTCACAGGCATGGAGGTGGCCCAGGTCCCAGCTCTTCTCCCATGTGGACCTGACATCTCAGGTCTGAGTCCAGAGTCTTACGGAAGGGAAGCTGATTGGCCCGGCTTGGGTCAGGTGACTGTCCCCATCAGTCAGCTGTGGCGGGCCAGGTGGTGTTACTTCTGAGATGTACTCTTGCACATCTGCCAAAGGACTTTTTGTTTTCTTTCCTTCTTGTCCTTTAAAATGGCCCAAGTTTGAGACCGGTGACTTCTGGGAGCCCCAGGACAGGGTGAGCCTCAGAGGAAGTGGTCACTGTGGCCCAGGCAGACGGCGTTCCTTGTGCTCTCGCTGGCAGCTCCCGGCACGGTCAGGCCGACCCGGGGCTTGCCGGGACCATCCTGCCCCAGAAGCAGAGGAGGAAAACCACGCAGGCTAGGGGATAAAGGGGGGGTGGCAGTCAGCGTTTGGACCTCACACAGGACCCCCGCCACTCAGAGGGAGGCCTGGAGGTGGGTGGCAGTGGTCAGGGCCTTTCCTGCCAGCAGCAAGGGGTGGGGACGGGGCCTTGAATCACCTGGAAGCTGGGAATCGTGTGACCAGGTTCAGGTGCAGTGGGCCTGTGTTCCCAGGGCCGGAGAGGACTGGTGCAGAAGAAAGCCCTGGGGAGAAGGGGGTGGGCTGGGGAAGTTCACCTGTAGGGGCAGTGAGTGGGGCCGGGGCCTCCCCTGCCTTTGGGATCTGAGGATGGTGGCTGCTGTGTTGGGCAGCCGTTCATCGCCACAACAAAACACCTGACGCCAGCTACCTTTATAAGACAAGAGATTCGATTTGGCTCATGGCCTGGGAGGTTCGCAGGCCGAGACTGACCAGGCCCCACTGGTTCGGCATCTGGTGATGGTGTCCTTGGTGGCAGAGTGCCAAGGCCGTGCAGGGCGCCACATGGGAAGAGACAGTGGGTGGCACGTGTCCGTCTATGTGTCTCTTACAAAGCCAGCAGCATCCAGGCATGGGGCTGCACCCTGACCAGCTATCCTAACCAAGGGCCCCCCTCAAGACACCGTAATGGGATTGGGTTTCCACCTTCCCAGCTTTGGGGTTTCACATCCTGTGTGAGTTCCAAACCCTACCCAGACCTTAGCAGCCTCTCCTTTCTGGGGCGTTTACTGAATCTAGGCACGCTGCTGTCATTGAGGCTTCACCCCTACTCTGAGGTTGCTGCTGTGACGATCCCCGCTCTTTACTGATCGGGAAGCTGAGTCACAGAGAGGAAAAGCCACTTTCCCAACACCCTCAGCTCGTAGAGACGGCGAGCAGGGTGTAAGTGGGAACCACGCCCACCTCTGCCCTCCACAACCTGGCAAGGCAGCAGAGGCGACAGCACGATGTCCCGTTGCACTCAGGCAGGCGAGGCCAAGGAGCAACCTCTTCCCTTGAGCCCACCGGGCCAGGGCGTGGTTCCCTGGAGGTAGCCGGGGTCAGAGGCCCTGCAGCCCTGGGACCTCAGGCAGGTCTGTGTCCCTCTAAGCATCTGTCCCTCGCTAGGAGCCATGGAAAGGGTGATTCTCGCCTCCAGCCACCTGTCCACCTCTGCCCCCATGCACTCTGGCCCACCCCACCCTCTCCTCGCCACAAGTTCCTGTCCTGGCATGCTTCAAGGAAGTATAGACACCGAGGATTCGGGGCCCCAGACAGGCTGGACTGGGGGAAGTCACACGGGCCTGACTGGGGCTGTGGGAGCAGGGCTGCGCAAGGCCCGGTTGTGGCCACTGGGCTTCCTCTTTCCCAGGAACATGGAGGCCGGGGGACAAGCAAAGGGGCAGGACGACCCCAGAGACATGGCCAGGGCCTCTTCCACAGTCCTCAGGCTTGTCCACGCAGGCACTCCGTCTGAGGGCTTTACCTAGGGCCTCACTTCATTCCCACCGCACTCAGTGCTGAGTGTACAGTACACAAGGTCCCTGCTCTTTTGAAACTTAAACCTACTAGGAAAGCCGACCCTGAGGCCGTTACAGTAATGCGCCATTGACTTTGTGATGGGGAAGTGGGTGCTAAGGCGACGTGGAACAAGGACATCAACCTGATATGGGTGAGGGGAGAGCAATTGGGGAGGGGGGGCTTTCCGGAGGAAATGACCTTTACGTTGAGCCCTGTTCCTTGACTTGTAGAACATACTGGATTTTTGTCTGGTTATTTCCTCACAGTCACTTTAGCTTGTTCCTCTACCTTCTGTATTTCCAAAAATTTGGAGCCTGGATCATGAGGCTTTGGATAAGATTAGGCCTTTTGGGGCAGCGATACTGACCGTGGTTCTGTATGTTTCATATTGTGTCCCAGTGCCACTGGTGTTGTACCAGGTTCCACACTTGGCCTTCACTGGGAAGGTAATTGTGGGGGTCACTCTTTGACATCATGTGGCTGCCCTGTTCTCCAGCAATTCCGGCAGCCACCGAGGAACTTTCCAGAACAGCTATGCCATTTTGCTGCAGTGTATCAATTCCAGTTGCTACACATTTTCATCAGCTTGTTCTTTGTTTTTTTCTAAAACGTATTTATTTATTTGAAAGAGAAATAAAGAAGGGGAGAGGGAGAGAGAGAGTAAGAGCGAGAGAGAGCTAGCTTCAATCTGCTCTTTTACTCTCCAAATGGCTGCAACAGCCGGGGTTGGGCCAGGCCAATGCTAGGAGTCTGGCACCCTATCCGGGTCTCCCATGTGGGTGACAGAGGCTCAAGTAGTCGGGCCATCATGTGCTGCTTTCCCAGGCATGTTAGCAGGAAAGCTGGCTCAGAAGCAGAGGAGCTGGGCCTGGGACCGGAACTCTGATACAGGATGCGGGTTGCAGGTGGCAGCGTAACCCACTGCAGCACGACGCCGGCCCTGTGAGCAGCCGTTACCCTGGTCATTCTGATAGATGCAGCTGCTGTTGCACCATGCTTTCACTTTGCCTTTCTCTGGTGGTGAATGACATTGACCAACCAGCTTCTCCAGTGCTTCCTCGTATGCTCTTTGATGAAGTGTCTGAGTCCTGTGTTCAAGTCGGTTGTTTTCTTAGTATTGAGTTTTGAGACTTTTTAAAGCATAGTCTGAGCGTAAGTCCTTTGTGGCACGTGTTTTAAATGCTGTGTGCTGGAGAGGGTTTGCATGTTATTTCCAGGGAATGTGATGTGGAGTAGGTAAGTCTGTAAGGAAGTCTGCTTTTTTAAAGTGATTTATTTGTTTGAAAGGTAGAGTAACAGAAGGAGAGAGAGAGAGAAAGAGAGATGTCTTCCATCTGCTGGTTCACGCCCCAAATGGCTACAACAGCTGGGGCTGGGCCAGGCCAAAACCAGGAGCCAGGAGCTTCATCTTGGTCTCTAACTGGGTAGCAGGAACCCAAGTACTTGACATCATCTTCTGCCTCCCAGGCTCATGAGCAGGAAGCTGGATCAGAAGCCAAGACCATGATATGGGATGCAGCAGCTTAACCTATTGTGCCACAATGCCCAGAAATCTGCTTTTTTTAAAAAAAAATTACTAATTTTTTACATGATGCTGACATAAAACAGCAACATTTACCATTTCAGCCATTGTCAAGTGTACAGTTAAGTAGCATTAAGTGCATTCACATCCTTGTGCAACCATCACCACCACTCATCTCTAGGACTTTTTCCATCTAAACTGAAACTCTGTCCCCATTAAACACCACCTCCCCATGTCTCCTCTGTGCAGCCCCGGGCAGCCACCCTGCTGCTTTCTCTCTGTGAATGGAACTGCTCCAGATGAAGCATATACACGCGCCACACCACGTCGTCCTTTTGTGACTGGCTTGTGTCACTTTAACGCACTGTCTTCAGGGTTTCTGTGTGTTGTAGCATGGGCCAGAATTTCCTTTTGTAAGACTGAGTAATCCTCCATTGCTCAACATCCCACGGGCTGCGTAAGTTATAATGGAGCAGAATGTAATTCTCCCTGTCCTGCAGGCTGGGAAGTTCAAGGTCAAGGGGCCAGCGTCTGGTGAGGCCCTTCCTGCTGCATCATCCATTGGTGAAATGCATTACATTGGAAAAGGGTAGAGAGGGACCGGACCATCCCATTAGAAGGAAGGCCCTCCTGGGTGACGGTGTTAGAGCCACGCTGACCCCTTAGGCCCCACCTGCCAACGCTGCTGCATGGGGACCACATTTTCAACACATGCTGCTTGGGGGTACATGCATGGGTCCCACCTTTTGGTTATTGCAACAGGTGCTCTGTGACCTGGGTTTGGGGTGGAATCTAAAGGCCATTGCCTTGGCTGCAGCTAACAGAAACTGACTCAGAGTGACCGCGCAAAGAAAGGGAGTGATCTGGCTGTTGTCCGTGAAATGTCAGGGAGCAGACTGGGCCCAGGAGTTCCAGTGATGCCACAGGGCCTCGCCCTCCCCTCTCCTCTCAGCTCTGCCTTCTTCTCAGGGGTGTGCCACGGAATCATTGGTGTAGAGTTCCCCTCCCAGCCAGCAGTGCCATCAAAAATTCTAGAACACAGGACCGTGGTTGTAGTAAGGCCTGTGACCCCAGCATTCCCTTATCAGAGCGCTGGTTCGAGTCCAGGCTGCTCCACTTCTGATCCAGCTCCCTTCTAATGTGCCTGGGAAGACAGCAGATGATGGTCCAAGTGATTGGGTGCCTGCCATCCATGTGGGAGACCCAGATGGAGTTCCAGGCACCTGGCCCAGCTCCTGCTGTTACAGCGATTTGGGTAGTGATTCAGGAGGTACAAGAGTCTCTCTCTCTCTCTCTCTGTCACTCTGGCTTTCACATAAATAAATATTTTTCTGAAAGTTCTAGAACGGGGTCCTGTCAGGCTGGCTTGGGTCAGTTTCCCATCCCTGAATCACCACTGTGGCCAGACCCAGGCAGTGCTCCCATTAACCCAGCCTGGGAGCCCCCACCGCCCCTACCACCAGGATTTGGGGGAGAAGGGATGGTTCTCCTAGGAAAATTAGGGTACCAGAAGACGTGGGACAAGCACGAGGAGGGGAAACTGCACTCCTAATGAGTGCCAGGCCCAGGCAAGGCCGCCAGACCCTGGTGAGAGTGATCAGTCCTCAGGGGCGTCCACACAGGTTAGTGCCTCGTGAGTGTCACCCAGCGGCTGAGCCGGCACTGAACTGCGCCTGCTGCCCCCGCAGCCTGCAAACAGGAGGGAGGGGACAGTCCTCATGAAGACATTAGATCCGTGCTGCAGGTGCCGACGTCCAGCATGTTCAGAGGTTGACTCTCGCCAGACAGTTAGGCTTACCACAGAGTCCGCGTGCGTTGGAGACCAGACGGCACAAGGGAATGGTCTAAGCAGGATCTCCTTTTCTGTTTATGGGAATATGCTTTTTATTGGTTTTGGGGAAATAAAAAACCACAGTATTTGACAATCTTGCTTATTTTCTTCCTTTTTATTTCGTCCCCATTGGCAATGTCCTTGATGGAACGCCAGCCAAGGTGTGCTGGAGCATCCTCAGTGGAGGAGACCTTTGGCACAGTCTGTTTTCCTTTGGGGGCCTCAGTTTACCTGTCTGGAAGCTTGGCTGAGTTCTGTGGTCCCTTTCAGCTCTGGCTTCCTGTCGCTGGTGCAGAAAGCTTCCTGCTGGGGCCCCTGGCTCTCTGCACACCATTTCCCATTCAGCAGCTGGAGGGGTGTATCTGCATGCTTTTAAAACATGCCATGGAACCTGTCGCGTGCCTCTCCAAGCCCTTAAAACTCAAGAAAGCCAAGGTTCCCTCTGTGGCTCAGAAGCCTCTGTGTGGCCACGCCCCCATCACCACCATCGTGCTTTGGGTCTGTCTGTAATGTGTGATTATAGGCATGGCTGCTGCTCCCTGCCACTCTCTAACGATGGGATCTGTGTCGGTCTCGCACCCCCTGTATCCCAGCTTACTGAATGTTCTACACTGAGGACATGGGTGAATGGTTGAGGGAGAACCATGCAGGGTCTCTACCATGGACTCCCACAGATGCAGATTTGAGGTCTTCCATCTGAATGAAACTTCCCTCGACTGCTGACTGCTCCGACGGCTTTGTAGACACAGCTCTCCTTTCATGGGACACTTTGCCTGCTCTCTGGGACCATGAGCTTGAAGAGCAGACAGAGTGAGCTGGGAGGCCCACGCCCTGGTATTGGAACAGACTATGTTCATGAACAGGGTTGGGGCAGACACAGGAGGAATCAGGGCAGAGGGTACAACAATTTTTTTGAAATGTTTTCTGTCGGACCAGCAGCTCAGATCTTAAAATTATCATGACTCTGTGTAAGATGGGCTTGATGACCCCATTTGACAGATAAGAAAGAGGAGGCTCCAAGAGTCAGGCAATTGTGTGACTCTAGACCTTCTGAGCTCTGGAGCCCAGGTCCTGCCCGTGGTGCTGTGCTTCACTGAAATCAAACCAGCATTGGCTTTGCACACGCTGTTGCCAGTGAGCTGCCACCCTGTGTCCTGTCCTGATTTCTCTCTTTCTCATCGCACCCAGCAAGTCCTCTCCTGTAAGTCCATGATGCTAGTGAGGCTCGGGCTCCAGCCCCCCGAGGCTGCTGTACCTTTGTCCGTTTTGAATGTGGGCATCCTAGTAAGAACTCATTTGAAAAGGGATTCTGCAAACTTTGCAAATCACTGCCAAGTACAGTACCCATCCACTCCGGAGCGGGTCTTGTTCCCTCCTCCACCCTCAGCCTCCCCCCTGTCTCCTGCTGTCTAAGTCCTGCATGTCCGTCAAGATATCCTGTGATGACTCCAAGGTTGGGAGGTCTTGCTCTGCCTCCCCTTCCTGTGTCAATCAAGACTAGATGACGTGTGTCAGAAACCCAACTTAAACTGGCTCCAAAAATAACTCAAGAGAGTGGGTGTGGTCTGAGACATAATTATTGTCCAGGAAACTGGACTGTACAGGAGTAGATTTAGCTTCAAGTAGAGCTAAATGTGAGGGTCAGACCGTGTCTTCAGGACTCTCTCTCTCCCTCTCAGATTTATTTTATTTGAAAGGCAGAGTGACATAGAGAAAGAGAGACACAGGGATAGAGAGAGATCTTCCATCCACTTGTTCACTCCTCAAATGGCTGCAACAGCCGGGGCTGGGCTGGGCTGGGCTGGGCTGGGCTGAAGCCAGGAGCCTGGATCTCCACCTGGGTCTCCCATATGAGTGGCTGGTGCTCAAGCACTTGGGCCATCTGCTGCTGCTTTCCTAGGGGCATTAGCAGAGAGCTGGATTGGAAGTGGAACAGCTGGGATTCGAAGACAGCTTAACTTGTTGCACCACAATGCAGGCTACAGGAATTTATTTTTTTTTTAAAGATTTATTTTATTTATTTGAAAGACAGAGTTACAGAGAGAGGTAGAGAGAGAGAGGTCTTCCATCTGCTGGTTCACTCCGCAGATGGCCGCAATGGCCGGAGCTGAGCCTATCCGAAGCCAGGAGCCAGGAGCTTCCTCCGGGTCTCCCACGTGGGTGCAGGGGCCCAAGGTCTTGTTCCATCTTCTACTGCTTTCTCAGGCCACAGCAGAAAGCTGGATTGGAAGAGGAACAGCCAGGATTAGAACCGGCACCCATATGGGATGCTGGAACTGCAGGCCAGGGCTTTAACTCACTGTGCCACAGCGCCAGCCCCAAGGAATCTCTTAATAGCACCCTTGTTCTCAAGCAGGTGCTTCCCCAGTGTTGATAAGATGGCCCCTAGCAGCCCCATAGCCTAACAGCCTGGTAGCCTCAAGGGAAGAAAGCTTCTTCCTCTCCAGGGTTGGAGCTAAAGTTCCAGGGCTGACTCTTATTGGCCCAGCTCAGGTCACATGTCCACCCTTCAGCCAATCACAACAGTTGATGAATATACCACCTCTCTATCTAAGGGGTTGGGCTAAAGGAGGTGCCCAGGAGACAAGTCAAGGTGCTTTGGTTGGAAGAAAGAGTAATCAGGGCTGAGTGGCCACTGCCCTGAGTTAGTTATCTTCCCTTACGCATGTGTTGTCCTCTCCAGCTAACCTAGCTTGTGGAGGACAGGAGCTCTGCCTGTGGAGACCCCCAAGCCTCTGACCGCACCGAGTCCTGGTGTTTACACAGCCTTTCTCCATTTCCAAGGAGCTTCGCATATGTATAAGGCAACTTCAAAAAATTCATGAAAAATGGAACAAAAAGACAAATTGATGAAAACAAAGTTTTTGTCATCCATGCATAACTTTTTCCTAATATGCATTCCATGAACTTTCTGAAGCACTGTTGTTTGTGTTGAATGGTTGCAAATCTCCCAGAACAGTAGTGTTTGCAAGCCAGGAATGGGGGGCAGGTGTGCCAGTCCATTAGCCCCCAAGTGTCCAGCTGGTCTTAAGGGCCCAGAGCCACCAGGGGCCTCTGGCCTCCAGCATCATCTCATTTCGCCTGAACTTGTTGCCAGTGTATTGTCTCCTGCAGGGTCATCACTTCTGACAAAGTGGGGAAATTGGGGGCATGCTCCTGGTTACGATAGTGAAGTCACTGCTTAAGACATCACATCCCATATCACGGTACCTGGGTTCAAGTCCCAGCTGCTCAGCTTCCAACCCAGCTTTGTGTTGGTGCACACTCTGGGAGGCAGCACATGATGGCTGCAGTACCTGATTCTCCGCCAGCCATGTGGGAGACCTGGATTGAGTTCCCTGCTCTTGACTTTGTGGCCTGGCCCAGCCCTGGCTGTTGCTGGCATTTAGAGAGTGAATCAGTGGATGGGAGCTTTCTCTCTCTCTCTGCCTTTCAAAAAAATGAAAATAAATGTCATTTTTGAAAAGTTGGAATGGCCTGAGGTTTACAGAACAGTTCCCCATCCTTCCCTTTGTCAGATGCTTATATCTGTCCTGGGAGGTGGAGGAAGCAGGTGCTGTTAACCCAGTTTGCAGATGGAGAAAACTGGGTCATAGGGAAAAATGAATTTGGCTTGGTTCCTTATTGGTCGAGAGAGTGTGAGATTCAGCCCGTGGAAAATACTAAGATGGCCCAGAACTGCAGGTCTCCAGAACTTCTGATGAAAGTCCAGGTTTTAGGAATGACTGGCAAAGCCGGCAGCCCGTGGCTCTCTGAGTTTAGAGTGGCGTGAGGGATCCTTGCGGAGCTGACACTGCTGATGCTTCCTGTACTTGATGTCTAACCCTTTGTGCAGCTCCAGAATGGGGGCTTATTGTGCCCATTTTATTGCAGAGGAAGCTGAGGCTCAGAACAAGTCACTCATCGCGCTGGTCATTGGCAAAGCTGAGATTCAAACCCAGGCCTTTCTGTCCCTGAACCCTGTGCTCCCCCGGGTCCCGGCTATGGAAAAGTCCCCCGGGTATTAACCCTCATGTCCTCTGTCCTGCCCCCAGGTCTACATCATCCGGGTCACGTGGTCCAGCGGCTCCACTGAAGCCATTTACCGGCGCTACAGCAAGTTCTTTGACCTCCAGGTAAGGATTCAGGCCTCTGCCAAGCTGCAGGGTGTGGGGTGTGGGGTGTGGGGTGGGGGGCAGGGAGCATAATTGGGCTTACATCA
Source organism: Oryctolagus cuniculus (assembly GCF_964237555.1). Lineage (NCBI taxonomy): Eukaryota > Metazoa > Chordata > Mammalia > Lagomorpha > Leporidae > Oryctolagus > Oryctolagus cuniculus. Next base: position 59,019,259 of record NC_091437.1, on the reverse strand, counting down.
CTCTGCTACTTTAGAGCTCAGACTTCTTATTTCCTAGACTTAAAAATGACACCCATAGCTTTGGGGCATAAGTAATGTGTTTTACTGCTTTATGCTTTGAAATCTCATATTTTCCGAATAAGAGAAAGTGTGCTTATCGACTGCTGGATGACGGGCAGTAATCTAGAAATCATTTCCATGTGGCTTTGGCATTGCAGATTTTGAACTTGGGCTTTGAACAGTGATGGCGTTTGCTGGTGAGCTCAGTGTGTTGAGTATGGGTGGACCCCTGGGGCTGTTCAGCCCTGCAGACAGACCCGCAGCTCTGGCCTCCTCCTCGGGCCCTGTGCTCAGCTCCTGAAGTGCTCGCTGAGGGCACCGCACTTGCCCCCTCCCCCCAGGGCCTTTGCACCTGCTCCTCCCCCACCTGGAACACACCCCTGTACCTCCCTGTTTGATTCCCTGGCTGGAGTAACTTCTGCCCTTCAGGCTCTCATCCTCTGGGAAACCCTGTCTGACTTCATTCCCAGGCCAGCAAGGACCAGCTGTTCTGCACCCCCTGACTCTGTGTCTCTCTTTGCATGCAGCTGTCTGCCTGTCTGCCTCCCTCTCGACTGTCAGGGTAGGAACCGCATCTTCCTTGTCCTGTCTCTCCTGAGTATTTTTCTCAAGGCCTAGCACACAGTCTGGGTCCCATCAGTGTTTGGTGCATCACCATTCTCATAGGGAGCCACGCAGTACACAGACAGCTCAGTATGACTCCAGCTCCATGGGGTTCAAATAGCCCTGATCCAGGGGTCAGTAGATTCATCTCGATGTCACCAAAGGCAGGCAACTCAAAGCTGGTGAGAAGTCAGGATTCTTCCTGCGCGATGTCACCGAGTTACTTAGAAAATGCCTAGCCATGGCATTATGGCATAGCAGGTAAAGCTGCCACCTGCAACACCAGCATCCCATACGGGCACCAGTCCATGTCCTGGCTTCTCCACTTCCAATCCAGCTCCCTGCTGATGTGCAGGAACGCAGCAGAAGATGGCCCAGGTCCTTGGGCCCCTGTTACCCACATGGGAGACTTGGAAGAAGCTCCTGGCTCTTAGCTTCTGACCAACCCAACTCCAACCTTTGGGACCATTTGGAGAGTTAACCAGTGGATGGAAGATTCTCCCTCCCTCCCTCCCTCCCTCTCTCTCTCTCTAACTTTGCCTTTAAAATAAATAAATACATCTTAACAACAACAACAAAAAATAAAGAGCCTGCCCGAGGAGACAGTGGGAACTGGCGTGGTCCCTGCTGTGCGTGGTCCCTGCTGTGTAGTTAAGGGTCACATCACCACTCGTGTGCACACAAGTCTGCCCACCAGGATGACCATTGTCCTCTGTAGGGATGCTTCAGCTGCAAGTGACAGGAACCTCACTCAACTGGTGTAAGTAAAGAGGGATATGTTTCAGCTGTTGTAAATGAACACGCTAGGGGGAAAAGCTTCTGGGCTTCAGGCACAGCTTCATCCAGGGTTTTCACAGTGCGCGCTGACCTAGCTTCCTCCTCTCTTCCTGCACTCCTACTTCCATGGTGTTGGCTTTAGGCAGCCATCCCACGTGACTGCAAAATGATTTCAGCAGCCCTGCACTCTCCCTCAGCAGGAAAGAGTAAAAGCCACTTCCTGAAGTCCCAGAAAATGCATGTGTATGTCATAGGCTCATCCCTATGCCAGTTAACCTGAGTGAGCAGTGCGACAGCCAGTGGGCTTGCATGGATCCCTGTTCCACCTTTGGAGTCCAGGGGCTGGGCATGGAGACCCGGAGAGAGGCAGAGTGACACCAGCTGTGATCAGAGATAAAGTAGACATCTGTGGGCCATGAGAGGACGGCCCTGTCCTCTGTACACCATCCTTAGCCCCACAGGCGTCCTTGGTGATGGAGACCTAGACTGTTCCAGAAAATGTCAAATGGAGAATTTCCAGGGCCTGAGTTCCGTGATCTTAAAGGGGGAAGAAATGATGTGCTCCTAACAGTCTCCCCACTGTCACTAAATAGCCCCAGGCCGCAGCACAACACCCTGGCCAGAGTCCAGGCGGAACAGTCACGACACCAGTTACCTCACCGTTGAAGAGACGATGAGCACATTCCTGATGTGTGTGTATCACACACAAGCCGCATTTTCCTTCTCTGTAGCAAACGTGGGCTGAATGTAAATAAGCAAAGAAGCCATAAGTTAAAGGTACTAAGATACCATCTCTGATGGCCTTGGCGGGAGGGAGCGCTAGCCCCTAGGGGAAGGGAGGGAGGATGATGGCGGTCTTGCCTAGCACCGTCTGAGGCCGTGAGCAGACGGCATGCTCCTGTGTTAGAACGACTGAAACCCCAGCCAGGGCCCTCCGCGTCCGTGTACCCAGACCCAGGGGAGAGGGTGCAGGCTTCTTACAGCTGGGCTTTGGGTTGGAAAGTGACAGTTGGGTAAACAATTTGACAAGTTGCTACAGTGTCTGGGAGCAGGCAGGGGCTGCCTCTGTTAGTTCCAGAGGCCGCCTGTCTGTCTGACACCCCCTAGGAAGGAGCAGTGGATTTGATTGTCATGCTAGGGACACTTTATATTCCTATTGCAAAAGCCCATGTCGGGGGGCGCTGTGGCATAGCAGGTAAAACCGCTGCTTGCAGTGCCAGCATCCCATATGGGCACCAGTTCGAGTCCCGACTGCTCCACTTCCGATCCAGCTCTCTGTTATAGCCTGGGAAAGCAGTAGAAGATGGCCCAAGTGCTTGGGCTCCTGCAACCACGTGGGAGACTAGGAAGAAGCTCCTGGCTTCAGATTGGCACAGCTCCAGCCATTGTGGCCATCTGGGGACTGAACCAGCAGATGGAAGACCCCTCTCTCTGTCTCTCCCTCTCCCTCTCCTTCTCCTTTTCTCTGCTTCTGCCTCTTTGTAACTCTGACTTTCAAATAAATAAATAAATCTTAAAAAAAAAAAATGCCCACATAGCTAGCTAGGTACAAAGAGAGAGAGGTATCAGATTTACAGAAAGAGGTGCATCAAAAGGAACCCAGCATCTGACACTGCGGCCTCAGGGTCTCCCGTGGAGCCCGTTTTGTTTTCCCATGAGCCTCTCTGCACCAGCTTCCCCCACTGCCCCCTGGCCCATGTCCTCCAAGAGTCCCCTGGTTAGCACCGTGAGTGCCCGTCCCTGTTATCGATGCACTGGAGTTTCTGGGTACCAATTCCAGTCTCCAGCAGAGAGATCTGATTGTCCCAAAGGTCTGGAGTTGGGTCCCTTCCTGAGCCTGTCACCTGTGGCTGAGGAGGTGGGAGGTCATTGGTACTTTGTCATCTGGGGGAGCTGTGGACGGGGTGGGGAGGAGCCCCCAGCAGCACTTGTGTAGACATGCTGGCATGGGGCAGTACCATGGGCCGAGCCACGTGCAGGGTGAACCGTGCTAGCCCCATCTCTACGCCAGCGTGGCCCAAGGCTTACAACTGCAGCTTATTGGATCAGACAGCCCTGGGTTCACCTCTGAATTGTGCCTCTAGCTTGGGGCCTCTTTTACATGTTTCTGAGCCAGTCTCCACGTCTGTGCAGTGGGAATGAACGTCCTTTCCTGCCATGTGTTTATTGTGACAACTAAAGGAGGTGTGCCTGGCTCAGGAAGCTCGTGGCCTGCCTCCTGTCCCCCTGCACCGATGTGACTTCCTTGGGGACTGCTTGAACCGAGGTTTGGTCGTAGGTCTTCCTGACCCTCCACCCTCCTGTTCTGACTCACTTTTTGATTTCTACCAGAACTTAAAACAAGATGTTCTTCCCCACTCAGCATCACTGGTCATAACCGAGGGCTGGCTGGAACTCAGTGACTGTCTGGGGCCGCTTTGTCTGTCCCTTCACAAAGTTGTGTAAGGGCAGGGAGGGCTTGTGCGGCTGGAGTGGGGAAGGCACGCTGCTCCAGAGGAGGGTTCTGCTTGCCTGGAAATGGCCCTCGTCCGCCCTTCTGCCCACAGAGGGGGAGCTGGAAGCGTCACGGCAGGACCGCACCAGCCTGAGTCAGCCGCTCCGGCAAGGCCAGCCCGCCTGGGACCACGACTCCCTTCAGTGAGATGATCTTATGATCCCACCCTCCCCTCTCTCCTGCCTGGCACAGAGCCTTGGTTTGCTCATAAGAAACTTGGCTCTGAGAGCAGCTAGGCCAGTGCGGTGTCATGGAAAAGGCAGAGGACTCAGTCAGGAGACCTGGGGCCCAGCCACCCGCCAGCTGTGTGGCCTTGGGCACACCCCTTAACCCCTGTGTGCCCGAGTGTCCTCCTCAGAGACAGGGAGCGACGACCTGAGCGTGGGCCCCGCCGGCGACACATCCAGATGTAGTGATGCATGCAGCCTTCAGGCTCAGAGAGTTTCGGTTGTCTGCCCAAGGTCACCCAGCTGATGACCGGGGAACCCGGCTTTGAGGCTGGGCAGTGAGATGAGAGTTCACGCCCTCAGCTGCTTTGTGGTGAAGTCTCTTCTCACGTGGCAGCTTTTCAAGGTTCCCGTGGAGTTAAAATTGATGAGCTGCGTTCAGAAGAGGCAAAGCTCTAGATCAAGAAGGCAAATGAGTGGCTGCCCGAGGCTGGGGGAGGAGAACCTGGGAGAGGCTGCTGGTTGGTACTGAGTATCTCTTGGGGATGATGAGAATGTTCTGGAATTAGATAGTGGTCATGACTGCATAACCATGTGACTATTCTAAAAACCACTGAATTGTGCACTTCAAAAGGATGGATTTTGTGATATGTGAAATAATATCTCAATTTTTAAAATTTTATTTTAAATTTTTAATTTTTTTTTGAGAGGTAGAAAGACAAAGAGAGATCATCCATCTGCTGGTTCACTCCTCAAATTCCTGCCCCAGCCAGGAGCTGGAGCAAGCTGCAACCAGGAGCCCAGAACCTAATTTAGGACTCCCGTGTGAATGGCAGGGACCCAAGTACCCAAGCCATCTCCTGCTGCCACACTGGCAGGGTGGGTGCACGTTGGCAGGAAGCTGGAATTTGAATCAGAGCCAAGGCTCAAACCTGGGCCCTCTGATGTGGGAGGTAGGTGTCCCAGGCAGCGCCTGAACCACCGCGCCCAATGCCTGCCTGTCGTTTTCCTTAAGGAAAGGTGATGATGAGCGCAGGAGTGGTTTCTGGGCTGAAGCACAGGAGTAAGCGTCAGCTGTCGGGATCATTGCTGGGTGCGCCTCGCTGCTGGAGGTTGGCGTAAAGATGAGAGGAGGAGGCAATGCCAGTTTCACAGTGGTTGAGCTCCTAGGCTTGGGTCCACTGCTGCCACTTCCTGACTGCGAGATCTTAGGACTGAGTTAGAACTGCTGAAGGTGCAGAAGACAGAAACCCGAGCAAGATGGATTATTCACAAAGACCCCTGATGAGCTGACGGTAGCAGGGTTCAGGTGTAGCTGGGTCTCGGGGCCACGAGGTCAACAGGAATGTAGCTTTCTCCATGCTTGCCTTTCTTTATGTCCAGGCGAGGTGTTGTCTGGCGTGCCGGCAGCCACAGCTCCAGCCCAGGTCCAACAGGTCAGCACAGTGACTCCGGGATAAGGGAACACCCCAGCTGTTTGAGCAAAGTCTCATTGGCTCATCTCGGGTCACATGACCAGGCCATGGCGGGCCAGCCAGCGACTGGACGTGAGACCAGCATCCAGCCCCCGCACTAGGCTAACAGCTGGGTTAGATTCCCTGGCAGGTGTCCAGGACCCAGCCTGTGGGGCTAGTAAATGCCCCCTCTGGTGAGGCAGGACAGGGTCAAGGAGAGACCCCTGGGGGCAGTTGGAGCAGGTCCCCACTGTCCTGTGGGAAGAGCCTGGTCCCCTTACGAGGGGCCGCCTTCTGATTTAGTTCTCTGACTTGCTTATCTTACAAGAACCAGGCCCTCATAGTCATCCCTGCCACGCCATTGACGTCTGGTGGCGTGACTCATTCACATGGCGGAGCGGGGCTGGGTTTGCAGAGGACCACGTGGTGTCGGGTCTCAGCCCTTAGTCTCTCCAGCCGGGCACCCTTTGGGAGCCCACTTAGCCTAGCAGAGTGACAGAGAGACTGTATGTGACAGAGGTCTTCCATCTCCTGGGTCTCTCCCCAAATGCCCACAACAGCCTGGGCTGGGCCAGCCAGGTCTCCCATGTGGGTGGCAGGGACTCAGGTACTTGGGCCGTCTTCCACTGCTTTCCTAGATGCGTTAGCAGGGAGCTGGATCAGAAGCAGAGCAGCCACAATTCAAAGGAGTGCTCTGACAGGGGACGCTGGCATCGCAGCCGGCGGCTTCAACGGCCAGGCAGGGCACTTGGGATGAGCAGGATGGCCATAGGACTGTGGGCCGCACCGAGCAGAAATGTGGATTGCTTGAGCCACATAGTAACAATATCAGCAGCCATGTGCCGGGTACCTGTCTTACCCGCCCTCCCACTTAATCCTCACTTACAAGTGTGGAGTTGGTGTGTGTCTGTTTCACAGGTGGAGAACCTGCAGCTCCGAGGAGCTGAGTCATGTGCCCAGAGAGCAGCATGCCACGTCAGACCCAGACGTGACAGTCTGCAGCCTGTGTCGCTAACCACTGCCCCTCCCTGCCTCTAGAGTCATGTGCCCAGAGAGCTGCATGCCATGTCAGAACCAGATGTGACAGAGTCTGTAGCCTGTGTCGCTAACCACTGCCCTTCCCTGCCTCCAGAGGACTCCAATACTGCCTTGGGGTCTGCCTATTCAAAGATAGATTTGCCCATGTGGAGTCCTGCCCACAGCCCCTCACTGCATGGTGCAGATAAAGTCTGTCCTGCAGGGAGCGGCTCTGAGCAGCACATGGGCACTTGGCAAACAGGCCTCATGCATGGGAGAAGCCCACTGTACGCTGCACTGTGCGACCTTTTCCCTCTGAGTTCCCCCACTGATTCGTTGTGACCTTCGGACCAAGGGTCACAGCCCCACCGAGCCAGGGCTTCCTTCACAGAAGGTACAAATATTTGTTGAACTGAATCCCAGGCTGGCACAGGGAACCCAGATGGATCTCTGCTTCCTGCTTGTGTTACTCCAGGTAGGGTAAGAGCCAGGTGTTCAGAGAGGGATCTCTCTCCCAGCCAGGGTACTCAGGCAGGGCTGGCTTCCTGGAGGAGGTGATCTCGGAGCAAGCTCTTGACAGTGAATTAGGAGTTGACATTCCAGTGCAGAGGGGGAGAGGCGCAAGGGAGCAGGGGTTGCAGGCGAGCATCTTGCAGGATTCCCACAGCTGAGTTCCTCTGCTGGCCAGTGGGCTGATGAGGAGGTGCCAGCCACGTCTGAGAGTGGGCACTGCTAGCAGGAAGCCCTGCCGTGGGGATCCAGAGGGTTGAGCACGCTCTAGGTCCTAGCTCTGGACCCTGCTAGGCACGTGCTTCTGGGAGGAGCTGTTCTCAGATGCGGCAAATCCCAGGGCCAAGGCCACGTCTGGATCTGGGCCATGGCATCTCCCGAGACAGAAGAGAGTGTCCCAGGTCATTCAGTCCAAATCCTATTTCGGTTGAGACAGGACTGACCCGTCCCCTTCCAAGAGCCTGGAACCCCGCCGTGCCCTCTTGGACGAATTCAAAAGCCCTGAGTTTGCTTGTGGGGACTGCTGCTCCGACACCCGCGCGTTCCCAAGACCAGAGGACGGGAGGGCTTCGTCCCGTCTTTGCTGGAGGTGGCAGAACCAGAGTTCGCACTGCCTGGACAGCTTTGGTCCAGCTGGGAAGGTGTCCCAGTGAGGTCCTTGCCAACGTCTGGCCCATGGCACCAGCAACCGTGTTTGTGCAGAGATGCTCCATTCTGTGTTCAGACACGCTTTTCACCCCACACACAGCCTTCTTTTCTTTTTCTGTTTTCTTTTTTTTTTTTTTTAAGATTTATTTTATTTATTTGATAGATAAAGTTACAGAGAGAGAGTGAGGTCTTCCAAACTGCTGGTTCACTCACCAAAAGACCACAAGAGCCAGAGCTGAGCTGATCCAAAGCCAGGAGCCAGGAGCTTCTTCCAGGTCTCCCACGTGGGTGCAGGGACCCAAGGACTTGGGCTATCTTTGATTGCTTTCTCAGACCACAGCAGAGAGCTGGATCGGACCTGGAGCAGCCAGAACTGGAACCGGCACCCATACGGGATGCCAGCACTGCAGGTTGGGGCTTTAACCCACTGCACCACGGCCTTTTGAGAGGAACTGTTTGTTCATCCTGATGATGGATGGGCAAGAGAGCCCTTTGCCGCACACTGAACAAGTCTGCATTTGTAAACTAGAAAGAGCCCTGGTTATCTTGCATTCTTGTGTCTGAGCTCAGATCCAGGCCTGTTACTGCCACCCAGCATGTCAACTCTCCTCTCCTAGACTGACCAAGCCAGTTCAGCACTTCTCTTATCCGTGGGTTCATTCGTTCAGTCACTCACTCGCTCTTGGCACAGAGATAGACCAGGTGCTGGCCTGTGCCAGGGAGGAGTTCAGGGCATGGGTGCAGAAGAGCAGAACGCCACGGGCGAGCGGGGAGAGTGGGGGGAAGTGAGCAGCCAGGGGCCAGTGGCAGGCTCCACGTGGCACAGTGACATTTAGCCTAGCTCACTGAAGGAACAAAAGCTCTGAAGAGCACAAGTCACGAGTTGTAGACTAAGTCCATGTACACTGCATCTGTGGCTCTGAAACCCCCTCCCCAGGGACCACAGGGGCCGGCCCAGGCTGTAGCTGCCCATGACCATCCCCTGGGCCTTCCTCCACGTCCTGCTTGAGCTCCCCTGGGACTTGGGGCCTTTGTGATATTGAGGGAGTAACCCCCTCCCAAGTCCAGCCTCCCCTGCCGCTGCTAACACAAACCACGTGTGGCCATCCCCGCCAGCTCGCGCAGTGTTTGCCTTGGACAGCCTGGCCCGCTTCCCCCACTCCCCAGGCTGATGTCTTGGAAACTGCTGATGGAGTCTTCCCCTCGGAGGCTGGGAATGTGGCATCTTGAGGCCCCTCCTTTCCCCTCCTGCCCCCACACGTGACTCATCTCCCTCCGGGTTTCCACTCCTTCTCGCCCTACACGCTTCTTGTGTTATTTGGGGCAGTGAGGGGTGGTGGATTTCTCATCAGCAGGGACAACAGCTATGATTGGCCTTCCTGGTCCTGAGCTGTGGCCTGCGTGGGTGTGGGGCCCACGTGGAGCCCCTGAAGCACCTGCTGCCAGGCCTTGGGTGGTGAGGGTGGCAGTGCTCTGCATGGAGGCAGCTGGTGGCTGCTGGACGTGGACACACTGAGACCAAAAGCAAAACAACTCACTGGCTTCTGATCTTTGAACCGTGATGCCCAGTCCCAGCCTTGGCAAATAGCCATCTTACTAACACCAGGTGGGATCAGGGAAGCCAGATGCGGCTCTGTGAGGAGGAGGACTTGTAGAGCCACTGTCCAGTACAGGGGCCGCTCGTCCCATCAGACTCTTTAAGTAGGAATTGAAATTAAATACAATTTTAAAAATCGGGTGCTGAATTGCAGAAGCCTCATTTTAAGTGCTCAGTGGCCATCTGGGGCTGGTGGTCACCCTATGGACAGCACGGATATAGGATATTCTCATAACCCAGGACAGTCTGTCAGAGGGCCCAGCTCCAGCTATGGGGGTGGGGGTGGGGGTCCGGGCTTTCTGCAGGGGGCTGGGGGTGGTGGAGGGGCTACCAACCTTGAAACAGCTCCTCACAAGGAATGTTACTTGGTCCTGGAGAGGAGGGGAGCCGTGCCCCAGGCTACGGTGTACCTATCACACAGGGACACACCCGGGTGCGATCCCGGGGGTACCCAGACACTGAGCGACAACGTGGAACGGTGGTGCCCCGGGGGGAAAGGAGCGGGGAGTCCCTGCTGGTGAGCCCAGAGTTTCCATGTTGCTCGGCTTCTGTGGGTGGCCGGGGCGAGGGTCGCACCTCGGTGCAAGTGTGTGCTTGGTGCTGCTGAGCTGTGCACTTCCGTAGGGTTTAGGGTGTGGGTGTTTAGTGCAGTTGTTTTTAAAACCACATGGTTGGCTGGCGCTGCGGTTCAATAGACTAATCCTCCGCCTAGTGGCGCTGGCACACCGGGTTCTAGTCCCGGTCGGGGCGCCGGATTCTGTCCCAGTGGCCCCTCTTCCAGACCAGCTCTCTTCTGTGGCCCGGGAGTGCAGTGGAGGATGGCCCAAGTCCTTGGGCCCTGCACCCCATGGGAGACCAGGAAGAAGCACCTGGCTCCTGCCATCGGATCAGCGCAGTGCGCTGGCCGCGGCGGCCATTGGAGGGTGAACCAACGGCAAAGGAAGACCTTTCTCTCTGTCTCTCTCTCTCTCTGTCCACTCTGCCTGTCAAAAAAACAAAAAACAACCACATGGTTGACAGACTCTTCAACACCCAGTACTCCCACAGGGCAGAGGGCAAGGGGTGGGATCCTCATCCCCCAAAGAGTTTCCGTCCGGCATCCGTTGGCTGTGTCCCTCATTCCGCAGGTGGCCCAGGGGCACGGTGCCGGCCAGGGGCTCACAGCAGGCCTGGAGAAGTGTCCAAGTTCCACCCCAGGGCCCTCGGGTCCCCAAGGGTAATCTCTGTGGTTGGACTTGCCAGCATTTCAGCACAGATCTGCTGTTGGCGGAGTAGCAGTGAGTCAGGATGGAGGGTGGAGGAGGCCTGGGGCACCCCAGCCACGTGGGCACTCGCCTGGGGACTCTGAGGACGCAGCAGTCACGTGAGGGCGGGTGGATTTCTGGGACAGTTTTTTCAAGGTGCTTTGACATTGCCTTTCACACATAAAACTGAGAAGGGGGAAATGAGATCACATTAGGCAAAACCTCTTAAGTCTCTGAGACACTCTCCCGCAGAGACTGAAGGATCGCTCTGCTCTCCGTCGGCACCGCGCCTCCCACAGGCGCATGGTGTGCTAAGCGTGCCTCATCTCAACCTCACTGTCCTGGCTCACGTGGCTCCGAGACTGATCAGCGGGAAAGGAAAGAAGATGGAGATCCAGAGCCTTGGACTGGTCGGGCCACCACCTAGCTGTGTGATCTCAGGCAGATTCACTGCCCTCTCTGTTTCCCAGTCCTAGCTGCGACGTGGACGAGGGAGTGTTTATGCCTCAGAGCTACAAGGTTGAGTGAAATCATGTATCGGGCTTGTCACATGCAGATGTTTGTGGTGATTGTGCATTTTTGGTGGATAATGCTGATACAAATGTTATTCACCAGGATTTCTTAGCAAATATCGCCTACAGCAGTCTCCCAAAAAGCTCATTCCACCCAATTTTATTTTATGTTTTCTACTTAAGCTTTCTTTATCTATTTAAGGTAATTTCAGGTTTACAGTAAAACTGACTGCAAAGTATGGAGCACTCCCATATGTCCCCTGAGCTCAGGCACACTACCAGTATCTAGTGCTGCCTGTTGTCGTTGCGTGCCTACTATGTGCCAGATTGTTGTTGCGTGCCTGCTGTGTACCAGCACTGACAAACTCTCAGATTCAGAAGAGGCAGGCTGCCTTCTCCAGCAAGGTGCCCCTGTGACCTGGCTATCTCTGAAGGCCAGCGGTCGCAGGACAGAAGAGGGACAGATGTTGGAAGCCACAGATGATTAGGCCTGCCCCCATGTCCAGGATGCCCAGCCCCATGTGCCCAGGGGACGGTACATAGAGCAGCACCGAGGGGAGCGAGAGTCTGGTGCAGAGGCGAAGATACCACACAGGACAAGGACACCCACATCCCATATCTGGTTGCCTGGGTTCAAGTCTTCACTTCCATCGCAGCTTTCCGGTCATGCACCGGGGAGGCAGCAGGTGATGGCTCAAGGACATAGGTCCCTGCCACCCGCATGGGAGACCCAGATTGCTTTCCAGTCTCCTGGCTGTAACCAGCCTTGACTGTTGCAGGCATTTGGGGGGTGAGCCAGAGGTTAGGAGATCTCCATCTCTCTACTTCAAATAAATAAAAGTCAATGAGAGGCGTGTGGAGCCCGGCACCAGGCCCTGTGCTTTCTGACTGTCTCAGTAGCTGTCAGTAGAGGCCAGCTGGTGTGCAAACTGAAACACGGTGTGCACCGCAGGCCTGGTCCTGCCTCCACGGCTGCAGCCCGGGGCCGGTTTCTTCCCTTCTCCCGCCTTCAGCTTCCTGGGTACTCACGTACACCTTGGAGGGCTCGATGAGGGGCGGTTCCTAGAGAATCTAGTCCCTGCCTGCCACATGCTGGGTGCTCAAGTTACTGGGGTATCTTGGGAAGTTTGTGGAAAAGTGGAATTTAAAGATAAGCTTATTTTGCTGCAAAAGAATTTTGAGATCCATGTGGTTTTTTCATAATACACATTTATCATGAACCTTTTAAAAAGATTTATTATTATATGATCTGTTTAGATTTATTTGGTTTATATGAAAGGCAGAGTTACAGAAAGAGAGAGATAGGGAGAGAGAGAGAGATCTCCCATCCACTGGTTCACTCCCCAAATGACCACAACAGCTGGGGCTGGGCCAGGCCGAAGCCAGGAGCCAGGAGCTTCTTCCAGTCTCTCTTGTGAGTGCAGGGGCCTAAGGACTTTGAGCCATCTTCTGCTGCCTTCCCAGGTGCATTAGCAAGGAGCTGGATCAGAAGTGGAGCAGCCGGGACTTGAACCAGTGTGCATATGGGATGCTGGCGTTGCAGGAGGCGGCTTTACCTGCTGTGTACGCCACAGTGCCAGCCCCTACTCACGAGCTGTTCAGACTCCTTGTATATGCGTCCCTGTCTCCTGATTTCTTCCTCCCCAGATGCCTGGGCAGTAGCTGGGCTAATTTCTCCATCCAAGGGACAGACTAGAGTGCAGCGTGACCTGATGGGCAGGCTCTCACATTCCAGCCATCACTCTGGGGGGCTCAGGACACCCTCCCCAGCTGCTTTGACTCCTTGCCCCATGCGCTAGTCAGGATAGGTTAGGATGCACCACTCCAACAAGTAGCCTCACTGGGCAGCTTCTTGTCCCTCACTTGGCAGAACATCCATCAGAGGTTGTCGGGGGCTCTGGACCCTTCCCACTGCACCCTGCTGGCAGAGAAGCCACTCTGGTGTGTGGCCAGTCCCCGTAGCAGAGGGCAGTGGAGAGTGGTCAACCACGCACCTGTCAGATGGACCACCATGATGTGACGCTTATCTCTCATGCTTGCACTGAATCCAATGCATTCCCCTTCGAGGGGGGTGGAGAGAGTACAGAGCTTCCCTCCCCCCCGCCCTCGTGCTCAGAAGCGCTTGGTGACAACACTAGTGACAATTACAACCAACTTAAAGATCAGACCCTTAAAGGTTGTCAGGGTCCCCAAGCCACACAGGGAGTAAGAAGCAGATCCCCCTTCTCTCTTTACAGCAGCCTACACCTGCCTGTCTCCAAGCCCACCTTAGAGCTATCAGTTTATTTTTCAGGCTCCTCTCTAGACTCTGGCCCTTTTCATCACGTAGCAGCACAGGCCAGGCACAGAGCATGGAGATACCTGCTGAGCCAGCCTGGGGAATTCAGAGTGGATCAGGAGACATAGTGACCTCAGAGGCATAAACCTAACCATACCAACTGGGTCTTCATGGTGTTTTCCTTATTAAAAAGATTTCTATTATTTATTTGAAATGTGGGGTGATGGGGGCAGTGATAGAGAGATTTCCCATCTGTTCTTTTATCCCCCAGACATCTGCGGCAGGAATGCCATCTGGTCTCCCACGTCGGGGACAGGACCCCAAGTACTTGAGCAATCACCTGCTGCCTCCCAAGTGCATTAGCAGCAAGCTGAGTGGGAAGAGGAAGTGGGCCTTGATCCCAGGCACTGTGATATGGGATGTGGGTGTCCCCAGCGCCCGCCCCAGTGGTTTGTGGTTGTCGTAGGCACCAGCGTAATCTGATGTCCAGTGGCCCTGAGGGTGTCGCTCCCATGTGAGCTGAGAGTGGTCTCTCTCCATTCTGAGCCTTCACAAGTCTGACAAGCGGCAGATGTAAAGAATTTCTGGGTTGAAAATTGCCTTCGCCATTAGTTCGGGTGTCTGGAAATTTGAACAAAGTGAACTTCCTGGATATCAAGTCTGATGTCCCACGCAATTCCTTTATGACATCAGAGATGCATTTATAGTATTGTGAAAAGTGTCTCTATTTGGTATTCTCTTCCCATTTAGATGCAGATGCTGGACAAATTTCCCATGGAAGGAGGACAGAAGGACCCCAAACAGCGGATCATTCCCTTTCTGCCAGGTAGGTGAGACAGGTGCCCCCCCCTGGCAGCTCCGGGGGACTCCAGAACAGCTCCTGGGATCTCTCAGGACACCGAATCGGCTTCTTCTCCTTTATCTGGGCATGTTGTCCCCTGGCCAGTCCCAGTCGCTTATGGAAGAGGTGACCGAGAAGATGGGCTGCAGAGATAGATCCTGCCCCGTCCAGGTGCTGTAAACCTTGAGCCAGACCGTCATCTCTGGATCCTCAGTTGCTCCCATCTCTAAAATGGGGACAAATGGAGTTCAGAAAGTTTTTGTAGTGAGTGGCTTCTCTTGTTATTACTGAATTAGTTTTCTACTCCTGCATAACAAATTACTGCCAGTTCCACAGCTGAAGACAACGCTCATTTATTATCTCACAGTTCTGTGGTTCAGAAGTTCAGGCAGGCTCAGCTGGGTTCTCTGTTTAGGGTCTCCAAGGCCAAAGTCAAGGTGTCAGCTGGACTGAGCTCTTGTTTGGAGGACCTTGGGAAGAATCCACTTCCAGCCTCACTCAGAGCGTTGGCAGAAGTCAGTTCCTTGCCGCGATACAAGATCCCTGTGGACTGGGGCCCAGCAGGGAGTCTTGTGCTTCACATCCCTCTGACCTCCCCTCCCGCCGCCATTCAGAGAAAGCTGCCTGCTCCTGGGGGCTCTGGGATTCTCTGGCTGATCCAGGATGATCTCCTTGTCTTTGGGGGGATACAATGTACAATAGTGCATTGTGTGCCTGGGCTCTGTGGATCAGAGCAGGGCAGTTTTGGGGACCCGTTCAGAATTTCTGCCTACCACAGCTTCAGGTGCCAGGCCAGTCGCGGGCAGAATTTAATGCCATCATGGCTCAGCCCTGGTCTGAAGACACTCGGCATCCATCCTTTGCACCCCAAATTCCTTACCAAAGAATGGTACCAAAGCTTCTTCAGCTGAAAAACTGAGTTACCCAATCCATTTTACTTAAAGAAAATTACTACTTAAAGTAATAATCACTACTATCGTTTTTTAAAATTTTTATTTGGGGCTAGCACTGTGTCATAATGGGTAAAGCCACCTGCAGTGCTGGCACCCTATATGGGTGCCAGTTCCAGTCCTGGCTGCTCCACTTCTGATCCAACTTCCTACTAATGCAGCGGAAGATAGCCCAAGTCCTTGGGCTCCTGCACCCATGTGGGAAACCCGGAAGAAACTCCTGGCTCCTGGCTTCAGATCGGCCCAACTCTGGCCGTTGTGGCCATTTTGGGAGTGAACCAGTGATTGGAGGGTCCCTCTGCCTCTCCCTCTCAGTCTCTGAAGCTCTGCCTTTCAAATAAATAAGTAAATGTTTTTTTAAACATTCTTATGTATTACTTTGTATTGTATTTGAAAGATAGGAGAGAGATCTTCCATCCACTACCCGCAATGGCTAGGGTTGGGTCTCGCAGAAGCCAGGAGCCAGGAGCTCCATCTGGGTCTCCCACATGGGTAGCAGAGACCCAAGTACTTGAGCCATCATCTGCTGCCTCCCACTGTGCACTTCAGCAGGACGCTGGAGTCAGAAGCGGAGCCTGGACTTGGATCCAGGCACTCTGATATGGGCAGGCAGCTATCTATTGTGGGTCAGTGGCTGGGTGAAGTGCTTAACGTTCATAATTTTATTTACTGCAGGGTAAGGACCACTATGCCCATTTTACAGGTGACAGAATTGAGGTCCAGACACAGCATGGCTGACTCTAGACGTCATACTTGGAGTTGGATGACCTGGGTCCCCATCCCAGCATCCCCTGTTCACCAACCCTGTTACCTTGGGCAGATGGCTTAAATAGCTTTGATAGCATTTCATTTCATCATTTGCAAATTGAAGCTGATAATGGAATGCAAATAGTAGAGTTGTTATGAGGGGTGTGTAAATGGCTGGCAGATAGCTAAGGGCTGTCAAGCACTTACTGTTATTTTTATTCATTCATTCGTTTGAGAGGCAGAGAGCTCCCATCAGTTGGTTCCCTCCCCAAATGCCCACAAGGGGCCCCAGCTGGAACTCCATCCAGGTTAGCAGGAGGCTGGAGTCGGGAGTCAGGAGCCAGGCATACTCTGATGAGGGGTGTGAGTGTCTTAACCAACGTCCCGCCACCGGGGCCACACGGCCAGCCCTCTTACTGTTATTTTCATGGACACATGATCAGCAAAGTGACAGTTACTCTGAGTCTCAGATACTTAGAGCTAGGGGGTCCCTTCAGGTCTTTCTCCCTTTTCAGGCCCCATGGGGGGGCGGGGAGTCCCACCCCTCGCCCCACCCCTGCAGGACACCGGTGGGTTCCCCAGGTGTTGACATTGTCAGTTAGAGTTAAGAGACAGGGACGGTGTGGTCGCCACCCCACTCCTTCCAGTGGGAGAATCCTTTGCCCCAAGAAGCCAACATTTTAGTTCCTTGCCAGCAAAGTGTACGACCACGATGGAGAAAACACACCGCGCCGGCTGCTGCGGCCAAGTACCAAGGCTTTGGAGCCAACCAGCCCAGCCCTGTGGCCTCCAGCAGGCCACATCGTCCCCACCCTCCATGAGACTGTGCCCACACTTGTAAGTGGCGCATAGCAGGTCCTCAGTCAAGGCAGCAACACGGCCTGGGACGTGGCTTTGGAATTGCTCGGTTTCCTGTGTTGGGGTCTTCCTTAAAAGCCCAATCTGATATTCCAGTTAAACAGAGCTCTAAATGTAGATTTTCCATCAGGGCAGGAAAGGAAAGCAGTGAGTTACAATTCTTTACTGGATGAAAGGCAAACCCAGCTCTGGGAAACCTTCCCAAGACAGAGAAGAACTTGATCCCGACCCTCTCCCAAGCTCTTAAAAGCCTTCGTGGTTACGTAATCCTTTTCCACCCCAAAATTAATGAAAACGCTGTTCTCAGGGACACAAAGCACCCACTTGTGGCCTGGAGAGGCCCTGTTGGCCCCAAGACCTCTGTGCCCCCTCTTGGCCAAGGCCAAGGGCAGGGAGGCACAAAAGGGTGGTCGGGGCTCCTAGGGGGCCAAGACTGCTGCTGCATCAGCAGAACAAAGCCAGGACAGGGGGAGGGGAGGGGCGGCCGCTTTGCAGTTTTCCAGCCCAGCAGGAGCTGGGGAGGCCGACTTGGCAGAGCTGGCGGCTTGAAAAGAAGAATTACAGTTTGGCCTTCCTCCACGATGGAAAACAAAAGCCGGCCCTTCCCACCAGACACCCTTTCCTCTCCAGGAAGGCAGCAGCATCTCACCCTCCTTCCCAGGCTGGCAAACAGACGCTGCACTTGGAGGCTTCTGCACCAACAAGGGCCTGGCCACAGAGGCTGTGGCTCATGGGCCTGACCCGCTGGCCACACAGTTTGACCTCAGAGCGGGGCTGGAACAGCAAGCGGCTCTGCTGTAGCTCAGTGAGCCTTAGGAAAGCTGGGGGTGAGAAGGGGAC
The DNA here is from genome assembly GCF_964237555.1 of Oryctolagus cuniculus. Lineage (NCBI taxonomy): Eukaryota > Metazoa > Chordata > Mammalia > Lagomorpha > Leporidae > Oryctolagus > Oryctolagus cuniculus. The sequence goes on along the minus strand of NC_091437.1, from coordinate 59,001,683 downwards.
ACGTGCTCTTGAGTGTATAAGGTGAAGTGGTGTCCCCCAAACTGCTTTGCAAAGAAAAGTAGGGAGCATTTGCGACAGCAGGCCAGCCCTGCTGCTGGGTGCATGGAGATTACTTCGAAGAATTAAGATCTGCTCTCCTATTTTACAGATGAGGAGACCGAGGCTCTAAGTGCTAAGTGCTTTCTCCATGGCAACACAGCTGGCAGGAGGCAGCCCTGGGGTTGGTCTGTGGCCTCCCCAGAAGGCCCTGCTGCTGCCACCAGGTTCCTGAGCCCCCCCTTGCTGACAGATCTCCAGACTTATACCCAGAGGCCCCTGTCCCCTGAGGCCACACGGGGCAGAGGAGGAGGGACATCTTTGTCCTTGTGTCACACCTTAAGAAATGCTGAATGCACCTGTTTTCAGTCTCTAATCCCATAGCCTGAGCCTTGGGTGGGTCCTCCCATTGGGCTCTCAGAATGGGCCTGTGCCCATGACCAAGGTCTGTGCTAGCTCCATGTAGCGATAGATAGATAGATAGATAGATAGATAGATAGATAAATTTTTAGTTATGTATTTGAGAGACAAAGGTCTTCCATCCACTGGCTTAGTCCCTAAGTACCCACAACAGCCAGGGCTTGGCCAGGCTGAAGCCAAGAGCCTAGAACTCTTCCATGTGGGTCTTCCGTGTGGGTGGCGGGGACCCATGTGCTTGAGCTATCACCTGCTGCCTCCCAGGGTGTGCGTTAGCAGGATGCTGGATCATAAGTGGAGTAGCCAGAACTCAAACTATCAAGACATCTCCTTGATGTCTTATTTCTGCATTTCCTTCAGCCCCTCCCTTGTGACAGATCAGGTAGGTAAACCTTGAATGTGTGTGCTTTTCTGCCATGTACCCATGGGGGGATCCCCTGTCTAGATTCTTGGGAACCCACTGACTTGCTTCCAGCAGACCTCATCCTTAGCACCTCAACATCTTGGATCTTTCTGGGGATCTTCAGCAGTTGTGCCCGTCTTTCCCTGTGGCCCACATTCGCCGCCTGTGTGTCATCCTGGAGGTGTTTAACACCGTGCCCAGGTGTTGAGATGTTCCTGAGCAGTGGGAGGACTAGTGGCAGGTATTTAGTGCAGAAGGAAGACTCGGGACCCAGACGCTAACTGGGTTTGTCACCTTTGCTAGCAAAAGCCTCATTTGTGCATTGACCAAAGTTGGTGCCACAACATTGAGGCCCAGCAGCCCCTGTGTGGGCCCAGCCCCACGAGCAGTGCCTGCAGAATAGGGAATGGGATGTGCACACTCCCGAGAGACAGGAGCATTTAACCCATTGGAAGGGCGTGAGTGTTCCCAAAAAGGAGTGGGGTGTAGGGCTGCATGGGGGTGGGGTGTTCCAGGCATAGAAGAAGGCGTGGAGGTTGGGGGAATATGAGACAAGAACAGAAAGTGTGTGAGGCGTGGGTGGGAGGGAGCAGCTGTTGGGCCAGGGCACATCTGGTGTCCGTGTCCTGCTCACCCACCTGAGAGTCCTGGAGTTGCGTAGGATCTTGTGCCATCAGGCCTCTGCTGCTTTCCTCATCCCTTCCCCTAATGGTCCCCAGCCACCTTTGTCTCCCCAAAACTGACTCACTGGGTGTCATTCCCCCAAGCCCGTGTGCTAGAGCTGTGAGCAAGATTTGGGGGGACCTCGCATGGGAAAGCCCAGCAGGGAGTTCTTGGTGGCAGCCAGGAGTTTGGGGACCCCTCAGGCGTACCCCTGAGACAGCCACGGCCACACCTTGCCAGGCTGCCGAGAGCTTGTCACCACCCCCTTCCAACGCTGTGCGTGCTCTCATCTTCCGCAGGCAAGATTCTCTTCCGCCGGAGCCACATCCGGGACGTGGCCGTCAAACGCCTGGTACCCATCGATGAATACTGCAAGGTAAGGCCACGAGATGCCCACATGGTCTGCCTTGTGAGCATCGTTTTCCTTTGCTGGCTACAAAATGCTCACTGTGGAAAAAAACTGGGCCATTGAAAGGAATCTGGGCAGGGGCAGGAGGTGGGAACCACCCAGGATCCCTCAACCCTGCGCCGAACTTGGGAAGGATTGTACATATTTCTTTCCCCTTTTCTGTGTCCATGCAGTTCTTTGTGGTCTGAGACCATCGTGTATGTGTTGTTTCAGTTGTCCGAATTCTGTAACACAAGAACTCGCCTATGCTACTAAAATATTCTCTTGAGCTTACTTTTTATTTTTTTAATCGTTCTGTTTTTTTAAACATTCCACAGAGCTTTAAGCATTCCGTGATTGGCGTGTGATCATTGTACATGTTTGTGGAGTTCAGTGTGACATCTCAAGACCTTTATGCAGCAGACACTGAGAAAAATCTCAGAAGTTAGCATTCCCGTCTCCTTGTCATTCCTTGATGTCTGGAGCCGTAGGGGTCCTCTCTTCTAGTTCACTTTTGGCGGCTGCATAGTAGTCCCTTGTGCATGGATGTTTCCAGAATTGCCCAGGCAGTCCCCCTGTTGTTGCAGGGTGCAGCTGGCTTCTTATCACCAGGACATTCCAAACGAGGGGCCTGGCTTTGGGCTCTGTTTCACTGTATTTGAGGCTGTGGTCAGGAAAGAGTATGTTTTTGTTTAGCTTCCCTTAAGTATTTATTTCTCCAGCTTCAAAATCAGTAGCAGTTCCAGTAGAAGAGGGGTGGAAGTAGCAAGGAATGCCCTTAAAAGTGGAGCAGTGACCGATTTCCCCTTTAGCTGGAGAACAAAGAGAGGTAGTTCATTCTTGCCCAGTGTGTTCTGTGTTTTTACACGGCCAGTGTAAGCCCATGAAAAAGGCATCCAGACTCAAACGGAGGCACTCAGATACCACAATCCTAACTGTAGAAAATCCCAAGAAATCCACACATACACACGCACACACACGCACACACACACACACACACACACAAAACACTAGATGAATAAGTAGGTTTAGTACATTCACAGGATACAAGATTGATGTTCAAACATCAATTATATTTCTGTATCCTTGGAATGAATAATCCAGAAATGAAACTAAAAAAGCAAATCTACTCACATGGCATGGAAAAGAATAAAATACTTAGAAATAAATTTAACAGAAGGATGCAGAATGTACACACTGAAACGACAAGCATTGCAAATAGAAATTGAAAAGTCTACCCCAGCGGAGCAGCAGTGTTTCAGTACTCGTGGATTGGAAGACCCAGTATCATCGGGATGGCAGATCTCCCCGGTTTGATCTACATATTCCGTACAATCCCTGTCAAAATCCTAGCAGACTTTTTTTTATGGACATTGACAAGCTGATCCTAAAGTGTATATAGGAATGCAAAGGACCCAGAATAATGAAAACACTTTCAAAAAAAAAAAACAAAAACAAAAAACTAGAGACATTGTACTACTCATTTTTTTTTTTTTAATTTTTTATTTTTTGACAGGCAGAGTGGACAGTGAGAGAGAGAGAGACAGAGAGAAAGGTCTTCCTTTGCCGTTGGTTCACCCTCCAGTGGCCGCCACGGCCGGCGCACTGCGCTGATCCGATGGCAGGAGCCAGGTGCTTCTCTTGGTCTCCCATGGGGTGCAGGGCCCAAGGACTTGGGCCATCCTCCACTGCCTTCCCAGGCCACAGCAGAGAGCTGGCCTGGAAGAGGGGCAACCGGGACAGAATCCGGCACCCCGACCGGAACTAGAACCCGGTGTGCCGGCGCCGCAAGGTGGAGGATTAGCCTAGTGAGCCGCAGCGCCGGCCTGTACTACTCATTTTTGAAACTTCCTGCAAAGCTACAATGATCAAGACAATATAGTACTGGCATCCGGACAAGCGTATAAGTCAGTGGAACAGCTTTGAGAGTGCAGAATTAAACTATTGTAACTTTTTGGTCCATTGATACTCAACAGAATGCCAAGATAATTCAATGGTGGAAAAAAAAAAAAAAAAAACCACAGGCTTCAGTAAACAGTTGGGACCATGCCATTGCACTGGTTTCCTAGGGCTGGGGAACAAAACACCACGGATTGTGTGGCATGAACAATAGACGTCTGTATTCTCTGGGTTCTGGGAGCTGGGAATCTAAGCAGAGGGGCATTCAAAGGCCTTCCCTGGCCTGGCTCATGGCTGCCCCGCCTGTGTTTTTTTCATGGTCTCTCCTCCGTAGCTGTCTGGGTCCTGATCTCTGTTTCTTATCATGATGCCAGTTGTGTTGGGCAAAGCCTAGCCCTAATGACTTCATTTAACTTTAAATCAACTCTTTAAAGACCCTGCCTCCAAATTTAAGTATTGTCACATTCAGAGGTACCAGGGATTAAGACTTCCACACAGCAACTCTACACCTGCCAAAAAAATGAAGTGGGTACCTTCATCTAGGGCCACACACAAATCAACTCAAAATGGATCACAATATCTACATATAAGAGCTGAAACTATAGAACTTCTGTAAGAAGAACAGAAAATCTTCATGACCTTGAGATAGAAGAAGAGTTTTTGAAGATATGACACCAAAAGTAGGAGTCATAAAAGAAAACTTGGTAAAATTGGACTTCATTAAATCCACTTATAAACTTCTGTGCCTCAAAAGATACCATGGGGGTGGGGGGCAGTGTGCACGCTGTGGCGTGGTGGGTGAAGCCACTGCTTGCAGTGCTGGCTTCCCATATGGGTGCCGATTCTAGTCCTGGCCACTCCACTTCCAATCCAGCTCTCTGCTATGGCCTGGGAAAGCAGTAGAAGATGGCCCAAGTCCTTGAGGCCCTGCATCCTCATGGGAGACACAGAAGAAGCTCCTGGCTCCTGGCTTCAGATTGGAGTGGCTCCAGCTGGTGCAGCCAACTGGAGAGTGAACCAGCAGATGGAAGACCTCTCTCTTTCTGTCTCTACCTCTCCTTCTCGCTCTATAACTCTGCCTTTCAAATAAATAAATAAATCTTAAAAAAAAAAAAAAGATACCATTAGGAAATGAAAGATGTGCTACAGACCAGAGGAAATATTTGTAAATCTTTTTATCTGGTAAGATATTTGTGTTGTGACTAAGTGAAGAACTCTTACAACTCAATGATTAAAAAGACAACCCAATTTTGAAATGGGGAAAAAAGATTGCAACAGAAATTCCCCCCATGGAGACACAGGAGTGACTAATAAGCACATGAAAAGATGAAATAAACTAAAACCATAATGAGATGCCTGCTAAGAATGGTGCAGTCAACAAGACACACAACACCAAGTGCAGCTGAGGAGGTGGAGAAATTGGGTCCCCTGTGCTGGTGGGGGATGTAACGCAGGAGGCCATCCAGGAAGGTAATCTGGCAGTTTCTTCAAAAGTCAGACTTAGCACGTCACCTGTCGGGTAGATACGCAAGAGCAAGAACTTGTCTGTAGATGTTCATAGCAGCATTAGTTCATAATAGCCCAAAACTGGAAGCAATCCACATGTGCATCAAGTGGCGAACAAAGAAAACAGTGGCATCTCCACACAGTCGAGTGTTACTTGGCAGTACACAGCTGTGAGAGACCGGTCCGTGTTGCAACCTGGAAGAATCGCAAGGGCACAAGGCGAAGTGAAAGACGGCAGCTGTGAGAGACTATGTATTGTGTGACGCCATTTCTCTGAAATGTGCAGAAAAGGCAAATTCGTGGAGACAAAAAGTATGTCCGTGGTTTCCTGGGCCTGGGGGCGGTGGAAGTGGAGATGGACTGCCAATTAGGTTGGAGGAGATTTTTTGAGGCGATGGAAAAGTTCTAAAACTAGATTGTGGTGATGGTTGCGCAGCTCTGTAATTTACTACTTATCATGGAACTGTGCACTTACAATGGGTAGATTTTATGGTATTTAAATTATACAAGAGAAAAAGGTAACGAAGGGTCAATGCAGGGGCAGATGAGCCGTCGCGTGGCCAGAGACGCCGAGGAAGGGCTGAACCCAAACTGGTGTCATTCCTCCAGCAACTTGAAGAAGAAGGTTTTCCTTTTATTTTTATTATTCTTTTAAGATGGATTTATTTATTTATTTGAAAGGCAGAGTTAGAGAGAGAGAGAGCTTTCCATCTGCTGGCTCACTCCCCAAATAGCCTGGATGAGCCAGGCCAAAGCTCGGTGCCAGGAGCTTCTTCCAGGTCTGCCACATGGGTGCAGGGGCCCAAGCACTTGGGCCATCTTCTGCTGCTTCCCCAGATGCATCAGCAGAGAGCTGGGTTGGAAGTGGAGCAGCCAGGTCAGGAATCGGCACCCACATGGGATGCCAGCGCCTCAGACAGCGACTTTACCTGCTACACCACACCACCGGCCCTGAGAAGGTTTTATTATTCTCATTGTGTAGATGAGGACATGAAGGCAAACAAAATTACTTCCAGTAATAGTATAGGAAGGTTTGGGAGCTGAACCTATGCCTTTTGTGCCTCAGCACTCACATACCATGTGGCCTCCCTAAAAAAAATAAAATCAAGAGACTGAAGAATCGAGCCAGTGTTTCAGAGGCAGTGTTGTCTGGATGTGGCCTGGGTGTGGCAAGCTCAGGCCCCAGTGTGGCCGTGTTGCAGTGGTGGGACCTTGAAGAGGTGGTTCCTAGTGAGAGGTGGTTAGGTCATGGAGGCACTCTGAAGAGATTAATGCTGGTCTCAAAGAGTGAGTGAGTTCCCTCAAGAGCAGGGCTTTGTTTTTGTTTTTAAGATTTATTTATTTATTTGAAAGGCAGTTACAGAGAGAGCGAGAAAGACACCTTCTGTCCCCTGGTTCACTCCCCATATGGCTGCAACAGCTGGGGCTGCAACAGCTGGGGCCAGGCTGAATCCAGGAACCTGAAACTCCATCTGAGTCTCAAAAGGACCTGGGCCGTCTTCCACTGCTTTCCCAGGTGCATTAGCAGGGAGCTGGATTGGAATTGGAGCAGCGGGGACATGGGATGCCGGCATCAGACAGTGGCTTTACCCACCACGTCACAACGCCAGGCCAGAACACAAATTCTTAAATTCAGTGGAGGCAAGCAAATCCATCTTTGCGTGGTTAGTACTCCGTGTGTCTTTGCAGCTCCCTCTAAACCTTGAGATTATAAAGCTATTTCCGTATTTTTGTCTCCTAAAACCTCTTACGACATTCACATCTTTAGTTTTCTTGGTAGTGATTTCCTGTATGGTGTGAGGTAGGGGTTAGTTATCATTTTTGTCTTCTCACACAGAGACCCATTTGTTTCCTCAGTGCGCTGCAGGGTTACCTTAGCATCAAAATCCAAATATCAATGGGGCCGTCTTTGGGTTCTCAGTTTTGTTCCAGTGTTTGTCCATCATTATGCCAACATAATACCATGTCAGTTACTGTGGTGGAGCAGAAAGTTCCTTCCATTGAAATACATGAACCCTTGCCCTTGTGTAGCTCAATCTATTAGAGGTGACTACTGCCTAATAACATAAAGGATCAGTTCACAATAGGTCAGTAACAGATACCCTAATTTCTGGGAGAGTCTCCGTTTTCTGTAAAAGACTTTGCAGATCTTTTGCAAAGTTTCATCTCCCTCCAAGAGGGCAGATCCTTTGGAGCTAAGAGGAATCTGGCCAGTCAAAAATCCCAAAATATCTGCTCCGTTTCCTATGATTCATTAATAGCAGGGGGTGGGAACTTCCATGTGGCTCGTGTAACATAAGCAGTTTCTTCCTGTGGTTAATCCAGGTGAAACAGATCTCTGTAGCATTCCAAACATCAGGCAGATGTAGGCAGCTGCAGGCAGCTGCTGGTCTCGATCCCTTATCACTTCCAGATTTTAAATTTCCTTTTCAGTGTCACGGGCCCAGGGCTTGGTGAAGCCCTGAGAGTGAGGAATGTCTGACGCTGGGGAGAAGTCAGGTGCACTGGTGTGGAGCAGCTCATGTGGTCTGAGGGTCAGTGGCCTCTGGGGAGGATACCAGCAGGAACTTCCTGCCGAGCAGGGTGACCCCAAGGCGCCAGTGTTTTTACCAGGAAAGGGATGAAGAGATCTGCCTTTGCCAGGGAGATAGCATTAGACAGACTGCAGTCACTTGACGCTTTCTTTACAGATTTTTGTTGCATCCTACCACCTGTGTTATTATTTTCTTTAACTCACTCCTTAGGGGCAGGCGTTTGGCCCAGTAGTTGAGACACTGGTTAAGACGCCTGTATCTCATGTCAGAGTCCTTGGGTTGAATACCTGGCTCCTGACTCCAGCTTCCTGCTAATGCAGACCCTCGGAGGCAACATGATGGCTCAAGTAATGGAGTTCCTGGCACCTACAGGAGACCTGGATTGAGCTCCTGGCTTCTGGCTTCAGCCCTGCCCACGCCAGACCTTGCAGGAAACCACTGGATAGGAGCTCCCCTATTTCTTTTTTAAAAAATAAGTAACTCTTTAGACTTCATAAGATGATATGTTTTAGAGAAAACTAGATATCAGAACCGTATTTTAAAAACTGCCATCATGTGTCATGATAAAAGCAAAAACAACAACAAAACAACCACAACAACTAGCACAGTTTTTAAATCCAGCTGGTTAGCTGGTTGCTGTTGCCTGCCTACCTGAGACCCTGCAGAGCCAGGGCTGGCCCTGGGGAAGTATTAGAGCAGTGTTACTTCTCTGGGGCTTTCTTTTGAAGTCATAAAGGATTGGAAGAGACCTGAGAAAACACTAACTTTGTCAGCAGCCAAGGTGCTGTTATGTAACGTGAACACCTTGCTGCCCATGGGAACCACCATGTTGTTGTAGTTGGTACAGAACAGGGAAGGGCTTGGCTGATGTGTGTCCTGCAGCTGGTCTGTGATGGGGACCTTACACCGTCAGTTACTCTGTAGTGCACATCTCCCAGATGCATGGTTTTCACTCCATTTTACAGATGAGCAGCCTGAGGCTCAGAGCAGGAATAGGTCTTGACCTTCTACAACCATTCAGCTGGGAAGTAACAGAGACAGAATAAGGGGCTGGTTCTTCTGTCTGATCTCCTGTGGTTACCCTCAGCAAGCAGGACTTGCTCTCCTCTCGTCCCCACAAAGATCAGCCACACCAGCCCGGAGCACCGGGATCCCTTCTAGAACAGAACGGACTTCTGCTAAAACTGTGGTTCTTTATCTCTGCTGCCCAAGTCTGGGACAGTCCTGGTGTGTTTCAGGAGAAGGATTACTTCTCCATGCTGGGTCAGTGTTTTCTGTTAGCCCGTCTCTCCTAAATGAAAGGGGCAGACACATCAAAGCAGCCAGCACTGCCTGTTATTAGCAAGTTGGCTTATTTTAAATGGTTTGGGGGTTTGGTTTGGCTTTTGCCTCCTAGCAATAGCTCAGAAGCAGAACAGCTTGGCCTTGTTGGGAGGTTTCTGTGGGCCTTGTGTCCTGTCTCTCAGTGGTCCACTCGGGGCTTCACTTCTGGCTTTTGCCTCCTAGCAATAGCTCAGAAGCAGAACAGCTTGGCCTTGTTGGGAGGTTTCTGTGGGCCTTGTGTCCTGTCTCTCAGTGGTCCACTTCTGGGCAGGAAGGATGGCCACTCCAGGACTTGTGTCCCATGCCCTCCCAGCCGGCCTGTAGCAGAACCATGTGGCCAGGGCCGGGCCTCTCCCTCGTGTTGGTTATCCAGTGCATGCTTTTGGACCGGATGCCATGGTCTTTCCCAGCAGTGCCTAGGCATGTAGGGCAGGTGGAGAAGGAGCAGCCGCCACCTCCCAGCCTCTGGAGATTTGAGATAGAGGACTGGAGTATCAGTCCTGGGCTGTCCAGTCCAAGTCTTCTCTCCAGAGCCTCCATTTCTCCTTCTCTAAAAGGGGCCAGGCCTGCAGGATTGCATCCAGTGACTCAGATGGATCATTCCAGGAGCCATCAGGTGCTGAGCCAGGGTCAGAGAGTGTTGTGATTGCCGACTGGGGGAGCTGCAAGATACTTGCACGCAGAGAAGCAGGGATGCACGTGGTCCAGCTCCTTCGTTATGCGGCTCCAACTGCTGGAGCTGCAGGATTTCCAAGAAGGGAGAGCCACAGGGGCCCTGCTCATCCTGGGCAGGAACATGACCAGAAAGAGGACGAGGGTCAGAAAGGGGAGGTGGGCCCCACAGATGTGTGCAGTTATTATCCATCAATGAAAAGGGTATTTCTGATGATCTAGAAAACAGGGAGTGAGAGGCTGGGGAGGAGATGCCTGCTCCTTTCCCTCTTGGGACGCCACCTCAGTCCCTGGGGATTTACCCAGAGCAGGAGCTACTTAAGGACTAATTTTTAAAAAGCCAGTGAGCATTTAGGTTAGCATCCTTTACCCTGGACAGACAGAAGAGTGGCCCCTGACCAGGCCAGGTGCCCTACTGAACCACCCACCCACCCACATTGTGTGTTTCCACTGTAAGTAGGGGGTGAGTTTGTTAGCTCCTGACTCAAAAATCCTGTAGGGTCAGCCGCTCGTCCATTGACAGCTAAATGGGTGAGCAAAATGTGGTCCACACGGTGGAACATTATTCAGCCTTAAAAAGGAAGGAAATTCTGACACGTGCCATGGCATCGATGGGTCCTGAGGACATTTTTCTAAGCAAAGTCAGCCAGACACAAAAGGACCATTACCCTGCTTTCCACTTACATGGAGACCAAAAGTCGGTGGTGGCTGCCGGTTGGGGGAGGGGGTGTGAGTTGGGGGTTATTGTATAGTGGGTGCAGAGTTTCAGTTGTGCGAGGTGAAAAGAGTTTTGTGGATGGATGGTGGTGATAGTAGTACAATATGCATGTGCTGATGCTACTGCCCTGTACCCTTGAGAATAGTTAAGATAACAAAAGATAATAGTTAACAATCTCTAAAAGTTCATGGAGGGACTGTGGTCTACTGTGTTAAGCCACCGCATGTGGCACCAGCATCCCATATGGGCACCAGTTCAAGTTCCGGCTGCCCTGCTTCCAGTCCAGCTCCCTGCTGATGTACCTAGGAAAGCAGCAGAGGATAGCCCAAGTGCTTAGGCCCCTGCACCCAAATGGGAGGCCTGGAAGAGGCTCCTGGCTTCAATCTGGCCTAGCCCAGGCTGTTGCAGCCATTTGGGGAATGAACCAGCAGATGGAAGATTCTCTGCTTCTCCCTCTCTCTCCCTGTGTAAATCTGTTTTTCAAATAAATAAAATAAATCTTTTTTAAAAAATTCATGTAAATGCATATTAGGAAAAATATGCATAGATTTCAAAAATTTTTATTAAACTGATCTTTTAATTCCATTTTCCACAAGCTTTTGGACATGCCGTTGTATGCAAGCATGTTAGAAAGAAACTAAATGTCCACCAGTATGATACATGTATGCACTAGGTGTCCAGCATGCGGTGTTGATGATATTGTGGAAGAACAACACAGTAGCATGAAGCTCACAATGTATTGTTAAGAGAAACCATCTGTTTGCAAAATCACATGTACAGTATGGTCTGATTTTCTGTAAATGTGTGTATATTATTTGTGCAAGTATGCTTTTAATATGTGCATGTGTGTATATTTATATACATAATAGCGTGTGTGTATGTATATGTGTGTGTGTGTGTGTGTGTGTGTGTTCCTCAGACCAACAGCATCAGCATCACCAGGGAATTTGTTAGAAATACACGTTCTTTGTTCCCGTCAAAGACTCAGTGAGTCAGAATCCCCGGGGCGGGACCCAGAGATCCGTGTTTGAGTAAAGCCGGGCCCGTGAGCCTGAGGCCTGCCCGAGTTCGAGGCCGGAGCCTGGTAGCACTCCTGACAGTCCATGCTGCTTCGAGACTCAGCTGCGTCTCTCTTCCGCAGGCTCTGATCCAGCTGCCGCCCTATATCTCCCAGTGTGACGAGGTGCTGCAGTTCTTTGAGACGCGACCTGAGGACCTGAATCCCCCAAAAGAGTAAGTTGGTTTGGGGACTTCCCCAGAAGCTGCCCAGCAGTGCGGCCAGCCCCAGGAGGGCCCAAAGTCAAGCAAAGCAGAACCCAAGGCAGATCTCACTGATGAGACCCACAAGCCCTCGCTGCAGTCTGCCTTCACAGTAGCTGTGAGCAGCGCTGGTCCCCGATGGCGGGGGTGGGAAGCTGACTGAGTGCCACTCCCGTGATCCCATGATGCTCTCTGATGACCCACAACACTTCTCAAAGGTGACGGAGCAGGGCTGACCATGAGCCAGCCCCTGAGCGGGATCACCTCAGTGTCTGCAGAGGTGGGCGTGCCCAGGCATGCCCGGTTGAAGATCCCTTATCTGAAATGCCTGGGACCAGGGGTATTGCAGACTTTTCCAGATATTAAATCTTGGCTTATTTATAATGAGATTATACTGGCGATGGGACCCAAGTCTAAACATAAGTTTCATTTAGGTTTCACGTGCACACTCTATGCATAGCCTGAAGGTGATTGTGTGCAGTGTTTTCTAATTTCATGGTGTGGAATTTTTCATTTGTGGTGTCATGTTGACTCTCAAAGTTTTGGTTTCTGAAGCATCTCAGATTAGATGTGGATGCATAATGACAGACCTGCAGGCCCTAGGGCCAACGAGCGGCAGTGGCATTGTGTGATCCTGACCAGCGAGGCTCCCCGGTGGTCCAGTCCTGCCTCCCTCTCACTTCTCCCTGCAGTGGACAGGCTCAGCTGTCCCTGCACATCCAGTGCCCTAGACACACAGCAGCATCGCATAAAATCAAACACTGCCCATTTGCCAGTGTACGCACCAACTCCCCTGCCTGCCACCAACACCGACCTATGCCTGGTGCTTTGTTGTTTGTTTTATTTATTTATTTGAGCTGCTTACAGAGAGAGAGAGAGAGAGAGCGCGCGCTTCCATCTGCTGGTTCACTCCCCCAAATGGCTGCAGATGACTGCAAATGGCCGCAAATGTCCAGCACTGGACCAGGCCGAAGCCAGGAGCCTGAAAGTCCATCCAGGTCTCCCAGCTGGTAGGCAGGGGCCCAAGCACTTGAGCCATCTTCCCTACTTTCCCAGGCACAGTAGCCAGGAGACGGATTGGAAGTGAACAGCCAGGACTCAAAGCAGCACTCATGTGGATGCTCCTCGCTTGAGCCTGCCAATTGCCCACCGATTGCCCATGGTGGCAGCAGTGCCGCGGCTGACACCTGCTCCACAGACAGCGGATGTCAGAGAGTGCACTGTGCATTTGACACAGGTCCTGATAGAAAGACCCCGGTTGCTTTTTGGAAGGGAATCTGTTGGGATCACAAAATTTATTTTTAAAATAGAATTGTCAGGACAAAGCATCAAAGAATTTTTTTTTAAGATTTATTTATTTATTTGAGAGTCAAGAGTTACACAGAGAGAGGAGAGGCATAGAGAGAGAGAGGTCTTCCATCTGCTGGTTCACTCCCCAATTGGCCGCACAACGGCTGGAGCTGTGCTGATCCGAAGCCAGGAGCCAGGAGCTTCCTCTGGGTCTCCCACATGGGTGCAGGGGCCCAAGGACTTGGGCCATCTTCCACTGCTTTCCCAGGCCATAGCAGAGAGCTGGAATGGAAGTGGAGCAGCCGGATCTTGAACCGGTGCCCATATGGGATGCCGGCACTTCAGGCCAGGGCGTTAATCTGCCACGTCATAGCACCAGCCCCAGCATCAAAGAATTTTAAGAAGAGAAGCCAGGACATTTGTCTGGGTGCACATGCAGCAACCTTCAGGATCAAGCAGAGGTGGCACACACCTTGGAGGGGGTCGCTCAGGACCAGGGGTTCACCCCACACACAGATGAGTAAACTGAGTCAGATCCAGTAGATGCCGTATCCTGGGACCAGCACAGGGTAAGCACAGCTCCAGAGCACACAGAGACAGTCCCCAGGGACTCCACATTGCCAGCCTTTTGAATCACGAGGGAATGTCTCGCCAGCGTGGGAGCCAAGACACAGTTCCATAAATTAAAAAAAAAAAAAAAGATAAAGATACAGAATTAGTATAACTGTGATACTGTGAGTTTTGGTTCTTTTTTACTTTTGAGAGAGAAAAGCAAGTTTTATTTAAGTCAGAAACCTGCTGCAGTGGCCAAGGGAGGGGCTCCAAGAGCAGCAGACCCAGGAGGGGGTGGGGTTTTAAGCACAGTTTAATCAGTTAAAAGGTGAGGACAAAACCCGTGAAAGGCGGATTTGTAAGCTTGTTTGCCCTGTTTGCTGAGAGTCTTTAGCCCACACTGGCTAACGGTTCCTCCCTGGTGTTTTTGATGTTTGTGTCTGGTAAACATTCCCCAGCTTTTAAGGCCGTCACAGTACACAGTGAAATGTCCTCAAAGCACCTGTCTCTGTGGTCCTCCTTGCCTTTCAGGGTTAAATTGCTAATCGAGGCTCAGAGCCTCTGGCTTCAGATAGTTTCCAGGCAAGATGACTCAAAGAATATGGAGTTTATCACGTTCAAAAGCAACCAGTTAATGGGGCTGGTGCTATGGTGTAGCAGGTTAAGCTGCCATCTGCGACACTGGCATCCCACATGGGCACCAGTTTGAGTCCCAGCTGCTCCACTTATCCAGCTCCCTGCTAATGCACCCTGGAAAGCAGCAGAGGATGGCCCAAACTCATGGGCCCTTACACCCATGTAGGAGACCCAGATGAAGCTCCTGGCTCATTGCAGCCATTTGGGAAATGAACCAGCAGATGGAAAATCTCTCTCTATCTCTGCCTTTCAATTAAATAAATCTCAAAAAAAAAAAAAAGAAAAAGAAAAAGAAAAGAAAAGAAAAAAAGCAACCAGATAAAAACGATCATTCCTATTTTACAGATGAGGAAGGTGAGGTTCGGGACAATAAGAGACCTGCCCAGGGTCATGCAGTTTGGATGAGGTGGAAGTGAACTTCCTCCAGGTCCGCCCAATTTGAACTTAAGCTCTGAGCAGCCTCTGTGTGTGTTTCCCACAAGAGGGACCACATGGAAGAACAGCGAAGAGCCCATGGTTCTAGTCCTGGCTTCACCTCTCCTGGGCTGCCTAGGCTTAGGCTCACTCACTTGGCCTCAGGGCTTCTGCTTACTGCACTGTGAAGAGGGACCAGGAGTGCCCCCAAGGGTGACAGTGACAGTGAGGACAGAGTGACTGCCAGCCCTCTGGAGGAGTCAGGCTGTTGGGGCAATGTCAGGTGGCTTGTGACACTCTCTGGCCTCCTGTCTCTGGTGGCCATGGCAGTATGTTCCACTCTTGCTTGCTGGCTGCTGCTTGTAGAAACAGCTCCGGGGCCAAGAGTTCTTGACCCGACGCCACCTCCAGCCAGGAGGCCCAGCGTTGTTGGTCCCCAGGCCCAGTGCTGGGCGCCGGGACATAAGCATGAGTGGCACAGACACAGCCCGTGTCTACAGGGAGCTGCCTGCCCCTTCTACCCAGGCGGACCCATCACTCCTCCCTTCTGATGACATCACGTCACCTGCTCTGCCCTGTGGTGGGATTATTGGAGGCTGGAGTGAAATGACGGATGGGAACATCAGGAAGTGACCAGCAGTCTTCTGCAGCCAGGGACTCAAGTCACAGTGACCACCAAAATCCCCCGGGCTACTGTGCATGGTCATTCAGAGGATCCACTGCTTCCCCTGTTGCTGGAGTTAGCTGTGTTCTCATACTTTAAGGAGAGTCTGTTAACTCACATCTTTATTTTTAGTTATTCTTTTGAGAGAGAGAGAGAGAGAGAGAGAGAGCTCCCATCTGCTAGTTACTCCCCAGATGGCCACAATAGCAAGGGCTGTGCCAAGCTGGAGCCAGGAGCTGGGAACTCAGTCTGGGTCTCCCACATGGGTAGCAGCGACCCAAGCACTTGCCATCACCTGCTGCCCTCCCAGTGTGTGCGTTAGCAGGAAGTTGAAAGAAGGAGCAGGACCAGGACTCAAACCCAGACACTCCCATCTGGAACACAGGTGTCCTGACCATTGTCTTCACTGCTGGCCCACACCTGCCTCTCCCCACTACATAAAGGGAAGAATACTAACAAATGGCTGATTTTTTCAGTGCTGTGGTGAGGCTGGGACACAGAATGTATGTGCAGTGTCTGGCACATAGTAGGTACACAATTTTCATAGCTCCTCCTCTGATAGTCAGGGTCAAAATGCTTGAGTTCGTGATCTAGGCCAGATCAGACCCAGGAACCTGGAACTCCATCTGGTTCATGGGTGGCAGGGACACATGTACTTGACACCTCCCAGAATGCACATTTGTAGGAAGCTGGGTCTGAAATGGAGGAGCAGGGACTCGTCTGGGCACCCTGATACAGAACTTGAGTGTCCGAGGTGGCATCTCAACCTCTGTATCAAATGCCCACCCCTGCGTGAACTTTTTCTGTGTGTCTGGTTGCAAGAGGTTTCCTGGCAGGGAGGGGTAGGTGCCATCTCTGTCCCTTCCCAGCTGTGTGGCTTTAGAGAGGTGACCTGACTTTTCTGAGCATCAGGGTCCTGCGTGTGAAGCCCACTGTCTCCGTGGGGCCAGTGCTTACCAAACAGTGCTTTCCTGCTTCTAAGCCAAGTTTTGCAGGGAAGGGAAACAGGTAGGGGAGAAGTTGTCCGGGGCCCCAGGCGGCTCTGGAGCGCACCAGGGAGGCTCAGCTGGACCCTCGTCCTTGGTTTAGGGAGCAGTGCATGGCAAAGATGGCTGCTGGACAGGCTCAGTCTCTCGATCAGGATCCCGAAGCTCATACCCAAGTTAGGGCTGGGGACGGGAATTCTGGGTCTTCCCTAGTGGGTTTCCAGGGAGGGAAGTGAAGGGTTCTCTCGGAGTGGTTTTCTCGGAGGAGGGTTTTGCTGCCTTGAATGGGGACACCCCCACGCAGTCCTGCCCTCAGCCCCTGCTGGGCCAGGGGAAGCAGGCAGCAGGAGCCCAGGCCTTGAGCTAGTCCAGAGTGTGGCCAGGCTCACAGCCTGGGTGGCCCTTCTTGGAGGCGGTGCTTTGTGGAGAGGCAGCCTCAGAGGGCCTTGGTTAGCACATGGAAAGACAGTCAAAGACTGCAGCCAGACTTCCTGGGACTAGAACCCCAGGGATCTCTGGACCTCAGCGTCTGCTCCTGCAACATGGAAGGGTCACCCCAGAACATTCAGTGGGTCAGGCCAGGTGCAGCAGTCCTTCCAGGACCCTGGACTGAGCGAGCGCAAGTGAAAGGGAGCAAGGATACCCACTCTTGCCCTTTGCCTTCCCTGTCCGAGGGCTATGAAGCCAGCCTCGAGGATATAGGACGTCAGGACCAGCGCAGCTCAGCTCCACTGCAGGGCCAGGCGTCCAGGACTTGCGGCCCCAGGCTCCCGGGCCTGGCCTCGCTCCCTTCCTTCTCTGGAGTTTGCCCTGAGCGTGATTCCGTGGTGGCTAAAAACCCAGACTTTAGAATCAGACACTGAGCAGGTGTCTCTCCAGAGAAGATGCACAAGTGGCCAATAAGCATGTGATAAGACGCTCCACATCATCAGCCCGCAGGAAGTGCCAGTCCCAGCGAGGGTGAGACGCCTCTTCGTAGCCGAGGGACGGCTGCGGTCAGGGCACCAGCAGCACATGCTGTCCAGGAGGCAGAGAAGCCGAGCTTTCGTACATTGCAGGTGGGGATGGTAGAGTTGGGCAGCTGCTGTGGAAAACAACCTGGCAGCTTCTCAATTCAGTAGTCACCGTATGCCCAGCAATTCTGCTCGCACGTGTGAATGCAAGAGAAATGAAACAAGCTTGCATGCAGATGTGCAGAGACACGTTCTTTGTAATAGCCACCGAGTGGAAACAACCCCAAAACGCCCATCAGATGGTGAACAGATAAACAAATTAGGGTCCCTTACGATGGGGCATGATGCAGCCGTGAAAGAGAATGAAGTATGGTACACGCTGCAACGCGGACAGATCAGGAAAACATTTTGCTAAGAAAGAAGCCAGACACGAGAAGGCACTGTGTGGTTCCATTTGTAGGGAGTGTCCAGCATAGGCAAATCTCAGGAGGCAGCAGGCAGGTTCGTGATGGCTAGGGACCAAGAGGAGTGGGTGTGGCGTTTCTCTTGGGGAGTGATGAAGCCGCTCTGGAATTAGATGGTTGCACAGCCTTGTGGATGTACAACAGACCAGCCGATTGCATGCTTGCAGATGAATGGTATGGCGTGTTTAGTAATCTCAGTTTTTAACAACATGGATACAGTGGGGCCCAGATCCTGGCTGGGCTGTTTGGCTAGCCCTGTGGCTTTGGGCAAGTTACTGAACCTCTCTGTGCCTCCTTTTCCTTACCTACTAAATGGGGATAAAAATAGTACTTGTTATGGCTTTTGTATTTCCTGAGTGAGCTGCAAGGGCCTAGCAGGTTGCTGGCACCGGATGGTAGCATCTGTCCCAATCCAATTATCGGATACCTTATTACCACTGGCATAATTGACTTGAAAGGACCTCTCTATGCCCTGATTTGTCGCACTGTAGTCACACACAGTCGTAGTGGGAATTGTGATGCTTGATAAGTGTAAGGGAGTCCTTATCATTCCCTTTGAATTTCAGCCTAGGGTAGTGCCCCCCCCCCATGTCACTCATAGTGTCTCATGGTAATCCTGTCTGAGCAGCTGCCCTGCCTCGCGTCCCCACCAGCCACGTGTGAGTGCCGACTCTGCACCCCCAACGGCATGTGTTGTTCCTGTTCTGATTGCAGCCCTCCTACAGGCGTGAGGAGTGTCACTGTAACCGGCATTGGCGCTGCTTAAGTGTCGTGTGCCCTGCTGTCTGCACTCCTCCCCAGGCTCCGTGCATTCCCCTTTCTACCAGGCACTTTCGGCTCCAAGTCTAGGCTTCAGGGAGCCCGCGCAGTGAGACAGGGACCTCCACTGTGCCTGACAGGGAGGCAGCTCATGCAATGTGGGGCCTGACTCCTGTTTCTAGACTGTGGAGCGCCTTTCGACTCCTCCCTAGGGCCCTCTCTGCTACCAATCAGTGGAGACATTGGTCCCTAGGGTGCCAGGACCTAAGAGGAACAAACTCTTTCTTTTTGAAGAAGTCTGGGTCCCTAGGGCCGGCTTGGATTGTACTCATTGGCTGGCGCTGTGGGGTGGGAAATGCATTGACTAACTTGTCAATACACAGTAAATACTGACTTGTTTCTCCATCTCGTCCCTTTTCTTTCCTCTACAGGGAGCACATTGGGAAAAAGAAATCTGGTAAGCATATTTTCCACTTTCTCATACTCCTACTGAGCACTGGCTGGGTTCCAGGCCCTGGGTTCCACATCGGGGATACAGTGATGTGAACAGGTGGATGGATGAATGCTGGGTAGATGGATGCATGCATGAGTGGATGAGTGGGTATATGGATGCACTGACGGATGGGTTGATGGATGGTTGGATGATGCATTAATACTTAATGGATAGATGGATGGATGGTGAATGGATGGATTGATGTTTGTTGGATGGATAGATTGATGGGTGGGTTGGTGTGTGGACAGATGGATGGATGATTCCTTGATGCTTAATGGATGGATGGATGGATGGATGAAAGGATGGGTCAATGTTTGATTGATTGGCTGCTGTCCACTCTGTTACCCAAAAGGATCTGCGCCTGTTTCACTCTGTACCAGAGCATTTCGAGGTAGATGAGACCTGGTGCCTTTCCCTGAGGATGCCTTCAGGAAGCAGACAGGCATCTACCCAGGCTCGCTACGGGGGGTGAAATGCCCTTGTTCTGCTTTGTGCAGAGTCTTGGTAGCTCAGAGCCTGCTTCTCATGTGCTGGGAAGGGGTCAGGAAGAGGGGACCATGGGTCCTGGAGAATGACTCCCACGCAGTGCAGGGCACTCTGAGCGAGGGGCCAGCACACCTGCAGGCTGGGAGGTGGGGTTGTGCTGTCCATCCGGGCCCGATCCGTTCGGTGGCCGCAGCGTGGGGCCCCCGCCTCTGCAGTTCCCTACAGGAAGCCACCATTCTGGGCAGAGGCAAATGCAACCTGGAGCAATTCACGCACTCATTCCACTGCCCCTGAAGTCAGTCCTCCTCCTTCCTGACGATCCCCTCATTCCTTGGACGACACAGCTGCTTTGATCAGAAGCAGTCCTGGGGAGAGCAGTGGGAATCTGTCCACACGGAACAGTGATTGAGTTCTCACGGGACTGGGACTCATGAAAACCCAGGTTAGCAACAGCCCGGCTTTTTCTTCCCACCACGCAGAGCACCTCCTACAACGGCAGAGACCCTGGCCCACACTCACCTGGAGCCAGTGCGGCCTTCAGACCTTCTGGGATTCCAAGTTCTTTAATGTCCTTCAGTTCCAGGAGGGCTGGGGGATTTGATAAGCATAAAGCAAGGGCAGGGCAAGGCAAGCAGAGATCCCACGTGTGGTAAAGGATGCTGCCTGTCAGTGTCTCTGTAAAATGGCAATGATAATAGTAATCCGTCCAGTGGAGCCTTAGAACAGTGCCTGGCACATTGTAAGGATGTATGTTTTCTGCTATTTTCATTGCTGCTTCCACTGCTGTTACTTAAAGCATACCGGTGTCCCTGACCCCCTTCAGTAGCAATTGCACATTCAACAGCCATGGTCATCCTCAGCACCAGAGGTGCCCCCGGTAGAGGCTGCAGTCAGCTTTGCCGGCCCCTCCCCCCGGGCCATTCTTAGAGGGAAGATGGGGGAGGGGAAGGAGGATTCAGATCTCTCTGGGTCGAGGTACGGCATCTGGATTTAACTCTAGCCTTTTCCCAGCCAGTCTGTTTATGGCTGTACTTTCTAATAGGTACTGGCCAGGCCGTGGTATCCTGCTCAAGCTGTAAATAGTCCTTGAGCCCGGGGATAATTATACGTTTCTTTTTTGTTTCTTTTTTTTCTTTTTTGACAGGCAGAGTGGACAGTGAGAGAGAGAGACAGAGAGAAAGGTCTTCCTTTGCCATTGGTTCACCCTCCAATGGCCACTGCAACCGGCGCACTGCGGCCGGTGCACCGTGCTGATCCGATGGCAGGAGCCAGGTACTTATCCTGGTCTCCCATGGAGTGCAGGGCCCAAGCACTTGGGCCATCCTCCACTGCACTCCCTGGCCACAGCAGAGAGCTGGCCTGGAAGAGGGGCAACCGGGACAGAATCTGGTGCCCCGACCGGGACTAGAACCCGGTGTGCCGGCGCTGCAAGGCGGAGGATTAGCCTAGTGAGCCGCAGCGCCGGCTATATGTTTCTTTGAAAAGACAGCGAGGAGCTGCCACTCTCAGGCCGGTCACAGAGTTTCTGGTTTTGAACATGCAGCCACTTTCCCTGGAAGCAGCGGGTGGGAGGAAGGCGACGGCTCTGGGGGGTTGTGAAAACCAGGTGTGCTGTCTGCCGAGCCTGATGCAGAGACTGGTCTGGAAAGACAGGAAGCTCTCATTTGCGGTGACCACGCCCATCATGCACCTGCAGGGGCAGTGGACGGTGTATTCATAGTTCAGCCACGTGGCACACGGCACCCCTCCTCATTCAGAGAACCCATGCTGGGATTAGCCTTGTTCCCTAACTGACCTTCGAACGCTTCCTTTATTTTAGAGCCAGCCTTCTTGATTTAATTTTAAAGGAATTTAATGTTTTTCTGACGAACGGCCCACATTCCTGTGCCAGAACTGTCGGTGGAAGAAGGCGGATCTGTCTCTGCCACTTCCCTCTCACAACCCCCTGGCTGTCCCTGCGGACTCTGGCTAACATGGCCTCAAGTTCTGCTTATCCTGCAGGAAACAAAGGAACAGGCAAAACCCTCTTGTCACAGTGCAACAAATCGTCTCATTCTTTCAGGGAAACTTTTCTTCCTTTACTGGTGGAAGCAGTCTTGTTTGCTGATTCTCTGAGCAAGCCTGGCATAAAGTGGGTTTCCGGAAGGGAGGTCCACTTTAACCACTGAAGGAAGAAAACACCCGGATTGAAAGCCTCTGCAGTGGGTTAGGCACTGTCCCAGGTGACAGGACTTAATGATAAAAATCTCCCTTTTACTGTCAAGCCAGCTTCTTCCTCCTGGACTCTTCCTTCTCTCATATCGTCGGCTAGGCCACAAGAGTGACAGTCCTTGCCTCGGAATCCTTTGATCTCACACTTGGCAGCTGCTAGAATTTAGCTACATGCCTCAGCTTTGGGATTACTGTGATAATGGTGAGGCACTAGTAGAGCTTGGCTGCAATATCACGTCTCACCAGTAGGTGTCTTCACTTGGCACCTAAATGGTCTGAAGCCCAGTTTGAGATTCCTGGTGGATCAAATGACTGGGGTTCTTTTTCCTGCGTTTTTGTAAAGTGAACCAAGTCACATGCAAAAGGCTTGCTCAAGAAGAAAGGCTAAAAAAGTAGCTCCATGCACTCTTCTCTGAACCACTTCATGGCAGAGAACCACAGGCTAAGCCCCAGATCTTGTGTGTGACAGTAACAGAGAAAATAATTAGTGTGCTTGGTTTGTTGTTGGACACCCCAGTGGAAATGCGTGTTCTCACACAGAGTCCTGCCTTGCAGGCAGAGGGAATGTCACACTCGGGCCTTCCAGATGGTTCCCCCTTCCCTCAAGTCATGGGGACACATTTGAATGAGCTGATCCTGTCCTCGTGGGTATCTTCCCCAAGGTATAGAGGAGGTGCCAGCCCAGGCCCTGTACTAGGCTAGGATGTGCGCTTGCCAGCCCAGAGTCTAAATGCTCATCTCCTGGCTTCCTGTCATGCTCATGGCAAGTCCCATGATTCCCTGATTCTGACTCCGTTCCTAGTTTTGCCACATGCCGTTTGCAATCAGGAGAGTCGGTGCAGAAACGAACAGAGCAGTGCATTTGTCAGAGGTCCTAAAAATTGTAATGTGGTACACTAGTGCTGCTATCAGGTGTTAAAACAGGCTGGCAGCAGTGGAACTTAAGGGAAAAAAAGATTTGTTTTATTTATTTGAAAGGCAGAGTAGCAGAGAGGGAGCGAGAGACAGAGAGAGAATGAGATATACCAATGAGATCTACCCACTTGTTCACTCCCCAAATGGCTGCAACAACTGGGCCTGGGCCTGGAGCCCAGAACTCCATCCAGGTCTCCCGTGTGGGTAGCAGGAGCCCAAGTACTTGGATCATCCTCCATTCCCCTCCCGGGCACATTAGCAGGGAGCTGGATTGAAAGCAGGGCAGCTGGGACTCAAACCGTTAAAATAGCGTCTTCACCTGCTGTGCCCCAGCGGCCCCAGCAGGTGAACTTCTGAACAAAGTAACCCGGCTTAACTGGGTCCCTGCTTGACTGAAGCCTCTGCTACTCTCATCAAGGAGTCCCTGTGGTTGCCAGTAGAGGGCAGAAGTTCAATGGTAGCTGTCAGCTGTGGGTGCTCCCCAGGGCAGGCCGGTGAGCCAGCAGTCACACACCACTCCACTACCAGATGTATTTGGGCGCAGAAGGGTGGAATTTCCTGCATTTATCAGTGATTTATGAAAACAATAAGAAGGGATATTTGAAGTCAAGATGTTCAGAAACCCAGAGCCCTGTGATCACATGTGGCAAGCTGCTCTCTCGATGCACTCACCCTGCGGCTTTTCCAAAGTCACATCTGGGATGGGTCTTATGTCCCTGCCTCTCACATGGGAGGCCCAGATGGAGTTCTGGCTCCTGGCTTCAGGCCGGTCCAGCTCTGTCTGTGTGGGCATTTGGGAGTGAACTTGCGGACTGGAGACCGATCTCTGCCTTCCCATACTCCCTGTCTCTTGTCTGTCACTCTGCCTTTCAAATAAGTAAAGAAATAAATATTTTTTTAAAGATTTTATTATTGATTTGAGAGGCAGAATCAAAGATGAAGAGAGGGAGAGACAAAGAGAGAGGTCTTCCATCTGCTGGTTCATTCCCCAAACAGCCAGAATGGCCAGGGCTGTGCCAATCCAGAGCCAGGAGCTTCTTCTGGGTCTCCCATGCCGGTGACAGGGGCCCAGTTAGTGGAGCCATCACTGGCACCTCCTAGAACACACCTCCGCTGGAAGCCGGATCAAAAATGGAGGAGCCAAGACCTGAAGCAGGCACTCTGATTCGGAATGTGGGCATCCCAAGTGGTGCCTTAACCTCCATGCCGAAGGCGCACCCCCAGAGTCCACACTGCTTCCTTTACCCGTGCAGCCCCACCTGCTGTGAGCCAGGCCTAACCTCTGGGCTCTCGGTTGTGAGCATGCTTTCCTTACTCATGGGGCTTCAGCCACCAGCCCCCTCCCAGAGCAAAAGCTCCCGGCCCCTTCCCGTCCCAGTCTCCCCTTTCCTGTCCCAGTCTCCCCTCGGCTGTGTCTCCGCTCCATGTCACCTCCCTGGGGAGGTCTTCCTGACCACCCTGCTCAACAAAGCCTTGTCTCTCCCCTTCACTCACTGCCCCAGCAATTCAGCCATCGCCAGCTCATACTTAAGTGTGTCTGTATACTACTCACACTGTGGACTTACGGGTGTGTCTGTCTCCCCACCCAGACTGCGTTACCTGAGGCTGGGAATCACCTGTTTCATCTGCTTTTGTTCCCAGCACCTGAGAGTACCCAGAACATCACCAGTGCCTTCGTGAATTGATGACTGAGTGGCTTGGGACGGATGATGGATGTATGCTTAGTTAGATAAATGACGGGTGGATGGATGGCTGTCTGGTTGGATGAATGATGGATGCTGGCAGAAGGATGGATAGATGTGAATGAATGAACTTTCCACTAGGCTGTCAGCTTCTTCGGGGCAGATACCACATCTTCGTAGTCACACACACACACACACACACACCCTTCAGTCATTGGTAAATTCTGGTGGCAGAGTGAACAAATGAATAAAAAACACACCCATGAGGTCACCGTGCACTGAGTCCTGGACTGGCTGCTTTATCTATTTGGAGGGTCCTGACCCACCTTGCTCCCCTGATTCCTATTCCTTTATGCATGGTGGTGGCAGCTGTGACATGTGATTGTTCTTTGTTGTCCAAAGGAGGTGACCTGGCCTCGGTGGACCCCATGGTCCTGGAGCAGTACGTGGTGGTGGCCAACTATCAGAAGCAGGAGAGCTCGGAGATCAGCCTCAGCGTGGGGCAGGTGGTGGACATCATCGAGAAGAATGAGTCAGGTGGGAACCTCCCCACCCCGCACTGTCACCCAGCCCCCGCATGGGAAACCCTTGGGCACTGAGAAACTACCTTACCCAGTGCAGGCGGAGGGCCTCCTAGAGTGCTCTCCGGGGTTGGTTAGTGCTGGCCCCACTCACCAGCGTCCTGCTGGCTCAGGTGTTGCTGGTTTATTGAGGCTCATGCCTCGCAAACTCCTTCAGGCTTGTAAAGCACCTGGAGACACAGTGTTGCGCACTTCACGGGACATTTACGCATTAATTTGCCTGTTGTCACCCCTGGGGTCTTCAAGAAGACTGCATCAGCGCTGGGCTTTCGTGGGACGGACACTGCACCTGTCGTTCGGCCCGCCTGCCATCCCAGGGCCCCCTGGCCACATACACTGGTCGGGCCTGGGGCAGAATGTGGTGTGATTTAGGTGTGGAGCCTGATTTCCACCTGAACTCCGCATTTCCCAGCAGTCCATGTAGCTTTATTTCTCTGCTCATCTACCAGATACCTAAATAGAGTGCCTGTGTATGACACGTAGTAGGTGCTTCCAAAGTGTGGGATTCCTTCTCTCACCTTCCTTAGCCACAAAGCAGCTGCTGCGTACCCTTGAAGGCAGAGGGGGAGAGCAGGGAACGGGCAGTTCCTCTCCAAAAACAGTGGCATAGACAAGAGTTTGTTGTGGCTTTCATGTGGCAGTGGCCACTAATATCATCTGTGACCTTGAGCAAGTCACTGAGCCTCCAGTTCCACTCAAACCGGCACTGGTGTGGGATGCCGGCTTCACAGGCTTTGGCCTCACTGGCCCCTAGGCTTATCAGCCCTGGAGTTCCATGCACACACAGGGTACTGGTAGGATGTGTTGCTTCAGCAGCTCTGGTTAGGATCTGTTTCCTTGCCTTTCCCAGCTCCTGGAAGCTGCCCACATCCCTCGGCCCCAGCCCCTTCCTGCATCTTCAAAGCCAGCAGTGCCTCACCTCTCCATGTCTGTCTTCCATAGCCGTGTCTTCCCGAGTCTTCTGCCTCTGTCTTCCAGGACTTAACCTCATAATCCCAAATGATCTCCCTATTTTAAAGTCAGCAGATAGGAACCTTAGTTCCCCATTGCCATGTAACTTAATATAGTCACAGGTTCCAGGGATGGGGGCCTACCACAAGCCCACGCGAGCCCTTCTCAGGAGACGCCCGTGGCTGGGTGAGAGTCCTCTCCAGCAGTTGCCTCTGCGGCTGGATTCCCCCTGGAACTGAGCGAATGCTAGGTCAGAGTCCCAGCTAGGTCTCAGGGCAACACTTTCAGGATCGGACAGCCCTGGGCAAAAACCACAGCTCCGCCGCGGCTGTATGAACTTGGACAAGTCTGTGTCCCTCTTCCAGCCTCAGCTTCCTCATCTGTGCAGTGGGGCCAGTGATGTGAAGCATTCATAAGATAATAAAAGGAAAGTGCTTGGGGCATCGCATCTCAGTGGAGGTGGACATTCTTTGTTCTTGTCATTTTGCATGGTCTTTCTCATCTGTCTTCCAAGCTCAGGAGAGTCTGGTTAGCCTGGGTGTAGCAGTCGGCAGCTAACATTGGTAGTTCATGGTCGTTAAGGCTGAATGGTAAGCTTTTGGCCTTTCCGTGGGTGTGAAGGCACCCAGTGGCTGAATGTAGTCAGCCCTCGGTGTCCGCGGGGTCCCTGTTGGTGACTTCAACCACCCATGGATGGAAAATGTTCCGAAACCTTGTGTGTGTACTAAACATGTGCACGTGTTTTTCTTGTCATTATTTCCTAAGCAACACAGCAAAACGACTATTTACACAGCGCTCCCATTGTAGCAGCTTGCAAGTCATCTGGAGATGATTTAAAGTGCACAGGATGTCTGTAGGTTCAGTGCAAAACCTGAGGGGCCTTCGAAAAGTTCTGGGAAAATAAGATTTAAAGTATATTCATTTTGCTGCATAAAACAATTAAAATCCATGCAGTTTTTTTCAGTACATACTTTACTTGAACTTTTTCAAGACCCCTCATGTGCATGGATTTCAAGGGTTTTTTGCACCAAAATCCACTTATCTTTTAATTCCATTTTCCACGAGCGTTTTGAAGTCCCCTCGTGCTGTGCCATCTGATATGAGGGACTTGAGCAGCCTGGGAGCTTGGTGTCTCAGGGTGGGGGGAGGGGTCCCGAAACCAGTCCCCCGTGGACACTGAGGGGGCGACACCTGGGTCGGGTTCTGACGCTGCGCCCCACTAATGCCACTGTGCACTCTCGCTTTCCCAGGTTGGTGGTTCGTCAGCACAGCTGAGGAGCAAGGCTGGGTCCCTGCCACCTGTCTGGAAGGGCAGGACGGTGTGCAGGACGAGTTCTCCATGCAGTCTGAAGAAGGTAGGAAGGAGCCCCAGCCTGCACGTGCTGGGGACAGCCCATGCGGCCACGGCCCTTGCTGGGTCACCTCTTCACCTCTCCTCCCCTGCAGCCTCTGCCTCCAAATCTCTCCGTCTCAGGCTCGGTGGCCATGACCATGAAGCCAGGCAGTGGAATTAAAGCAGAACAACAAGCCTGCCCCTTCTCGGGGCTTCTGGGGGCCAGACTGAGTGAGCCTGGGCAGTGCTTTCCCTGGGGCCCTGACACCCTCACGCGACCCCGAGGGGACCCCAGCCTGCCCTCTGTCCATGCCTCACTGCTCCCCCCTAGACTTGTTCTGGTGGTCAGGCACTGCTTCCTTCCTTCTCATTTGCAAGGCACTTGATGCCTTCTGTGGAAAGACCTCTGCTGCCTCTGGTGGTTAAACGGCTGTGTCGAGGTGCAGGGTGGGGGCTGACTGCCCCACACGCTTCCGTTTTCCGCTGGCCCTTCTTCCACGTGTCCTACCACATCGGCAATACCAAGCCACCTCCCTCTCCCCCTGGAAACATTCCTGAGAGTGGAGCAGGAGTTCCCTTCACTCCTCAGCAGGGGTCTTGGAGACAGACCTGGATTTGAACATCACGTACTGGCGAAGGGCTCTTGGGCCGGTGACTGAACCTCTCTAAGCCCCAGCTGCAACTGGAAACGATGGTGGCAGCTAAGGCTTCAAGAAGTTCATGGAAAGTGGGACTAAAAGATAAATGTATTGTAGGGGAAAATATTTTGAAATGTGTGCATAGTTTTTTGATAACATGTATTTTCCATATACTTTTTGCAAACCCTTCATATGCTGGTGGGATTTTGCTTTTTGGCTCTTGGTGGGATTTTTTTGAGTTTTGGAGGTTTTGTTTTGTTTTGTTTTTGTGTTTGTGT